>NC_071354.1:58773709-59089876 GCF_943734655.1 Sabethes cyaneus
TGAATTTCAGGGATGATTGAGCCAAAAATCATGTGAGCCAAGCAAGTTCAATATGTTTCACCAATCATTACTCTCTGAAGTCGTCTGATTGAGCAAAGCATAGAACTTCGCTTGCATCATCAACTTATTTTCCAACATCGCATTCCGAACCTGCCAGCAAACACTTTCTGTCTCACTGTTCTTGCGACGCTTTATTACCTAATGAATACGAATGAGTTGAAAGTTCCGGCCTGAAGGCTTACCATCTTCCGGGAAACTTGGACCGAATGAAACGTGCGCTCAATGTACCGCTTGTCCGCTCCACCTTTTCTCTCGCACTTTGTCCCTCACTTTCCTGTTTCGCAATTTCAGGATCTGAAAAGATGAGAAAGCAGACCCAAACGTGCTGACCGGATTTTATGCAGGTAGACAAAAAACAACCGCAGAAAAGAAAAGAATCTAAAGGAAATTGGAAGGTGTGTGTGCAAAAGTTGCACTTCGGAATTGCGAACAGAAGTGGTAACAAGCAGCCGGAAAGAAAAAGTTGTAAGGGAAAAGTTTCTACAGGAACGAACCATAGCTAGGCGGAGGTGGTGAAGTTGATTTAATTTATTCATAACATTTACCGAGCGGCAATCGGAACGGACGGAACGGAACGTTCGGTACAGCAGTCAGTGGGCGACCGACCTAAGTAAGTATGATTGCAAATACGGTGAAATACTGAGTACGGGCAAAGAACTATTGGTGTTTCGGCAGCCGGTTAACCCGATCAGCGGAATGCTTTCAGCTTCAGTCTATTTAAATATTGTTTATTTTATTTTTTCGAGTTGGAAATCACTTACAGACTTTGCATTGACTAACTTTAATTTCACCTTGATGATAAACGTTTTGCGAATATCATTAATTTTTTATTTATTATTTTTCGAGTTTTTTTTTTTGTATTTCTCATAGTCGGAATAATTTCGATCATCGTCTTCACAGTATATTTTCTACACGGTGACTGCGGCGACGGACGATGAATATCGAACTGCTACTAGGCGGGAAAGCCGGCAAACGAACATGGTCTGCTGCAAGGACAAAGGAGCGGGCGGAACGAACGAGCGAGTGAAAGAGCCTTTTAACAAAGTGCTTGATATTAATTATTTACTACAGCAACACGCACTTAATTTAGCTAAGAAAACGCCGCTGCCGTTCGTTCGGCCGAGAGGGGCGCTTCGATTTGTGCGGTTACAGAGCGCCGGGGTGGAAATTTCAATTATACTCTATCTAACGATGCACGGAGTTGATTATGCTCTTTTCCAACTGACTGGAGTAATTTCCTGCGATGGGAAACGTGTTTCGTTGAAGGAAGTACATTTTCACACTTCACGTCATTGACGGTTATTTATTTCCATTAGGCGTGAATCTTAAATGGACGTTGAACTTAAGAGTCGGAGAAAAAACTACACAGCAAAAGAACATAGAGGTATGAGTTGTTGGATACTGACGTTGAATGATTTATGATATATGCAATGGAACTGGAAATGTAAATGAACTAGTAAAGAATTTTAATTATACATGCATATAGCATCGAGGGGACTCTACTTGAAGGTGTTGCTAATGGGGAGTGGAATTGGATTCGAATCTTATCTTCCATAATCACTATTCCAACGTAATATAAAAATAAAAATGCAACTTGGGATTTATTACACACTTAGCTAAGGAGCTACGTTATCCGCACTGTCTGCACTCCCTTTACTTTTTACTCTGGACTTCAAGAATCGAAGTAGTGTATGGATGATTCCTACCATGGACCAATTCTTTGAATCTTCCGCTGTAAGAAGACTGTAACTGCCAAATATAAACTGTAACTGTAGCTCTGGCTGCAAAGTCTGTCGTATAAAAACAGAAGGTCAAGTTTCGATAATGGAATGTAGCACCTAGGCTACATGCTCTGCTTAAATTAATGTGGTGAGGTAAACGTTCTGAGAAGGCTAGTTTTATACGAATTTGCAAAATATGAAACTTCTGCTTCCCAAGCAACAATGTGAGTTTTATTATACTCTTATGGCGGTTTTCAAGGCCAATTTTGGTCTTAAATGCCATCATAAGTGCGTAATAAAACCCAAATTGTTACTTGGATTATTACGTAATTCACAGAAAACCCAATTCGCAGCTACATTCGTTGTTTTACTTCGGGGTTTACATCGTTGTCACATGTCACTAGCGTACTAAAATATAGGAATTCCCCATCCAGCTGCACCTCGGCACCAACACCATTTGAACTCCCACGTTCCCTGCCAGCAACCATATATACTCAAGTCGCTTTTTACGCGAAGGATACGTCCAGCGTAAATCAAAACCGCGTAAAAAAACCGCGTAAATTCCGAAATTCGCGTAAAAAAACCGCGTAAATTCCGAAATTCGCGTAAAAATAGTCGCGTAAGAGCTATGGTATACTACTTACATCCTACATATCTATGAGATACCTACATCCTGCTGATGAGTGTGCCATCTTATGTATAGCTTACGGGATACAGCATTTCATACTCAGCCGCTCGCTCCGAGACAGACGCTGCTTGAGCCGCTCCTCACTTGGGGAACAGACACTCTAATTCGCACCTCCTAGCTTAGCTGCTCCAATATGTACAAGAAGCATATGGCCATCGATCGTCATCGGTTGACTTGGATCCTCAAGGAGGCGCTATCCAGCACACCTTCAATAGCGATGCAAAACAACATATAGGGTAGTTTATTCCTTTACCTCAGTCCTCTGCGTTATTCGAAAAGACTCAAGGGGCCTCCAAAACACGTACGTAGCATACCACTCGCTCCAGGATAGTTTTGACCAACCATGTCAGTTTGTCCGAAAAACTGCAATAACTGATCACGCTCGACTGAATTGCATGCTGTCCTGAAATCCACGAAGATATGATGTGTCGGAACGTTGTACACTAGACATTTCTGGAGGATATGTCGGAGTGCGAAAATTTGACCCATAATAGCACTGATATGGGACTCCTATAAAGCCCGCCTGGTAGGGCAATTTGCCTATTGTTGCCCACCGCCCATAGTTGTTTTTCAAATAATATTTGAAAATAACACATTGGTATTTCCAAATATTATTTGAAAAACAACAATAGGCAGTGGGCAACAGTTGGCAAATTACCCTACGAAATATTTTGCTATTGAGGATAAATGACATAACAGGATCTTGGAGAGCACCTTGTAGGCGGCGTTGTTCAGTACAATGCCGTGGTAATTACAGCAATCGAACTTGTCGGCTTTTTGTAGATGAGACAAACCACACCTTCCATCTACTCCTCCAGTAGTCTCACCTCCTCCCAAATGCTTGAAATTATCCTTTGAGGAACAACGGCTAGTGATTCCTCACCATACAGATTTGCCGGGAGACGATCCTTTCACCTATTAGTCGTCAGCTATCAATTTTCTCGCCAGAATTCTTAAGCCGGAACACTGTTATCGTTTGATGAAACTCCTAGTTTAACACCCGTACCGCTTCCTTCTGTTGCATCACCATCGACACGCCCATTGAAGAACTGTTTCCACCTGTCGACCACCTCGCGCTTGTTTGTGACCAGGTTTCAATCCTCATCCCTACAAATATTAGCCTACGATGAGTATCCTTCAAGAGCTTGATTTACCTTCTCATAGCATTTGCCCGTGGCATTAGTGCGCAATAGTTGTTCTATCCACACTTCTAAAACCCCTTAGTTGTATTTAAACTTTATAAAAGTTTTATTACGATATTAGTCATAAACAATATCGCAATACCAAGAAAATACAAGAGAAAATATTTTAAGACAAAACCACAATAGAACTGTTGATAAAGCAAATTTTGAAATAAAATTAAAAAGAAAATTTTACAATTAACTTCTACTACGTGTATTTATTTTTGACGGATACGTATTTCGCCTACGATTCTTTTTAATTCAATTTCAGGTTTCGTATTCTACTAAGACGCCCCAATTAAGGTTCCTTTAGGGATCATCTGATTGCCTCACGTAATTCCTGTTACAATAATATACGAACTCCAGTTGAGCTGGATATTGCCGCTAGTGATCTGCAATGTAGGATCACAGACGCGTATAACACAAACTGTCCCGTAAACACGCGAACAGTTTGCCGTGATGTGCCCTAGTGGAATGAGATGCTTCCCAAGTAACAATTCTAAAGCCCCTTGGTTTTACTTGAATTTTATAAAGGTTTTATTGAGGTATTAATCATTACCTCTGGTTTTATTGTGGTATTGCGCAATACCGAAAGGATACGAATCTAAACACACTTATAGCTGGCTAGAAAACCATAATAAAACGGTTAATAAAACAAATTTATTGTGGTTGCTTATATTAGCACGTTAAAACTTGTTGGCTGCATCACGTATCTTATAAACTTATCATAAGGGTGGCGTAGCAATACAAAATGGCGTACCAATGAAAATTGACCTTATCGCGGTTGCTCGTTGTTGTAGTTTATAGAGCTATTAAATCGGTAGCACCATGAATAAACAGTTTTTTTGCTGCTATTATGAAGAATACTGCAGTTTAACATCAAAATCATCTTTTTATGCGAGGCCATATTGCCATATTCTAGTATTTTGTTTTAGCTCGCAAACAAAAATTCATCGAAGCAAAGTGTTTTGCAAAAAGAAAGTTATTACCAATCGGTTTTCCAGTCACAGGAAGCAACTAGAATGATTTTGCTAAAAATTGAGATTGACAAAATGGATATATTTATTTTGTTAAAACAATCAGTTTACGAAAATTGCAAAATTTTAGTGGCGCGTTGATTTTATTCACCTATCATATTAATATGCACGATGAAATTAAATGCGCACATGCTGCAAACCAACGAAATTGCTTAAAATTTATGAAATATTCTATGGGACATTTTATTATGGTCGCTATACCTAAACCAAATCGATAAGAATAACTGACAGCAAAACTATAACTTTGCTACTTACGCATGTATTTTCAAGTTAACAATGCTAGCGAACTTATTTAGCTTTCACCAGAGGCGAAAAGTGAAAAGCTTAATTAAATTATGGCGATGGCTGTCAAGCAGCGAAAGCTTAACCAGTTTTATTGCTGCTTTCAGCAGAGCGTGATACGACTACTTAAGCTTATGACCTGATATAGCGGCCATGAAAACCTTCTGAAGAGTGGATAGTCAGAAGGAAGTTTTATAGCGGTCATCAGAAAGTTCTGGTGGAGCTCATAGTTTTATTAGTGGTTTTATAAAATTGGTTATGAGAACAACTATACGAACGTAATAAAATTTGGAATTGTTACTTGGGTTAGCAATCTCCGTCGGAAGGCTAGGCGTCTGTTCAACAAGGCCAAAATCACGTCTAACTGGGAAGACTACAGAGCTTCCCTCATCAAATATAGGAAATCACGAGTTAAATTTTGCGAAAGCATGCAAACTTTGCCAGAGGCCACCTGTCTGCAGAAAGCGCTGTCTAAGGACCACTGTAATGGTCTAGCGCAATCAAAAAAAGAAGATGGGAGTTTCACTGTTACCACCAGGGAAACTCTAGGAATTCTAATAAACACGTACTTCCCTGGCTCGACATTGACCACTGGACAAGACATAGGCGGGCAGCAGCGGAATGGATCATTACACAATGTGCCAAATGATTCGGTTCCACTTGCACTTCCGATTGCTTACGGAGGCTTCGATCAATTGGGCACTCAGTACTTTTGAACCAATGAAATCTCCAGGTCCGGATGGTATTCTACCCATTTCTTACAAAAAAACGGACGGTGTTTTAATGTCCGAGCTCATCAACCTCTTTCGAGCCAGTTTCACTCTGGTGGTGTTCATACCTAAGGCTGGCAAAAAAGACAAAACCATGCCTAAGTCTTTCAGACCGATAAGTCTGAGAAAACCACAGATAACAATGCAATGAGTTTTTAAAAAACTCTCCATTACATGTAAATCAACATGCATACCAACACGGTAAATCTACGGAAACCGCACTGCACTGCTTAGTGACGTTAATTGAGAAATCGCTCAAATATCAAGAGACAGCACTTTGTGCTTTTCTTGATATTGAAGACGCTTTCGATAACACGTCCTTCTCGTCAATTAATACGGCTCTCTGTCAAAAGAGAATCGACCACACTACAATGAGCTGCATTCAAGCAAAACTCTCGAGCAGAGAAATTACATCATCATTGGGAGATACGTCAGTCACGATTTCAGTGATCAAAGGATGTCCACAGGGAGGAGTCACTGGTGACCGACGCACTCCTTCACAAGCTATCACAGCTGAGTTACTACACCATTGCTTACGCCGACGACGTTGTACTTATCGTCAGAGGTAAGTTTGACGCAGTATTGTCAAGTCGCTTGCAAGGAGCTCTAAACACCAGCATGTTATGGTGCTCATAAGAGGGACTTAATGTAAACCCCATCAAAACAATCGTTATACCATTCACTAGGCGAAGGAAACATACCATTACTCCTCCTATATTGAATGATGTCAGACTTGGCTTCAGTAATGAAGTCAAACACCTCGGAATAATTCTCGATAAAAAACTGAACTGGGCTGCCCACCTTGATTATGCTGTTAAGATAGCAACTTCGGCTATCTGGGCATGCAGGTCACTGTTTAACAAAACCTGGGGATTGAAACCTCAACTAGCCTTTTGGTCATATACTACTATTGCACGGCCTAGGATAACCTATGCTGCAGTCCTATGGTGGCCAAAGGCGAATGAGGTGACAGCCCAAGCCAAATTAAACAAAGTTCAGCGCCTGGCCTGTCTTACAGCTACCAGTGCCATGCGTACAACACCTACTGCAGCCATGGAGGCAATGTTATGCTTACTGCTTTTGCATCTTCAAGGGAAGAAGGAAGCAGAGCTCGGCGCACTACGGGTGCAAAGGAGAAAAACTATACTCGAAGGCCATCTTCGCATACTTCAGGAGTTCAATCTGACACCCTTTGTAACTTCAGTCTCTGACTGCATGGAAGCCAGACCCAATACGGACGTTCCATATGAGGTGATTGAAACAGATCGCTCAATGTGGAATAATGGAGGGCCCGATCTTCCATCTGGAACTATCTGCTTTTTTACAGATGGTTCAAAAATAGGGGCCTGTATAGGCTGCGGAGTCTACGGACCCAGCATCAGGGAAACTCTCATTAGGAAAGTGGCCCACCGTTTTTCAAGCAGAAGTATAAGCAATATACATCTGTGCAACAATATGCTTGAAACAAAAGTACAGGCTTGCGAAAACCGGTATCTTCACGGACAGCCAAGCAGCACTACTGGCACTCGAGTCCGCCAAATGCGTGTCCATATTAGTTTGGGAGTGCAGCACAGCATGGAGGGAACTATCCCGCCAAAACCAAGTTTTATTACTTTCGGTGCCCGGTCACTGCGGGATCGAGGGCAATGAATTTGCTGACAATCTAGCAAGACAAGCTTCAGTAGCTAAAAAACTACTCCATTTAACTCATAGTGAACTACGCACGATCACGGGACTCCTAACAGGACACAGACCCGCTCTTTATCATTTAAAGAACATCGGCAAGGTATCATCATCGCTCTTGCATCGACACCTGCCGCTTTTGTAACTCTGAACCTCAAAGTTCAGCATATCTGCATAAACCATGCAGTACCGAATTGGGGCACAGGATTACAACTATCCTGCTCAACTCCATCATTGGATATGCAATGGGTACAGCAATTGGGGCCTTCCACAAAAGACGATCATTAAGACTGTCGCAGTGGTCTTTTAACCCAATGCCCTTCTGGCATACAAAAAAAAGACGCTCCAAAAACTTCAATCAAAGTAAATTTATTTTTGATGCTCATATTACCAAGATAAAACTACTTGGGTGGATACACAATTGATTTTAGCGTTGTTGCTTGTCGAACCGCAATAAATTTGTTAGTTTTATAGTGCTATTAAAATGATACTACTTTGACTAAAAAATTCGTTGCTGCTATTATGAAGAAGATTAGAGTTCAACTCCGAAAATATTTTTTGTTGCTAGGCCATATTGCCATTTTATAGTATGTTTTCAGCCCGCAAATAAAAAAAATTCAATGTGAAGTGTCAATTGTAGGGAGAAAGATATTTTTAATCGGTTTTCATGCACTTCCAATATTCACGATAAAATTTAGTGCGCACATGTTGCACAACTACGGAATTTACTTCTTATTCTTTCGTATATTTTATTATAGTCGCTATAAACCTAATTGATCAAGATGATTTGCCAGTAAAACTGTTGTATTTGGAGAAATTCAGTAGTTAATTGTATATAATGGTTAGTATTATTTGTTCAGAGAGAGTCAACAGATGCACGTAAGCGCACAGCCGTTGCAACCAATCGAGCAAGGCTATTCCTACATCAAAAATAAAAAAAGTCAGTTAGGCACTAGATATTCTTTCTCTATCAAAATCGGCCAAAACTCAGTCAGCAGTGTAGGCCTCGAAGAATAGTAAAACCTGATGACAAATATTTTTCATTGTAGGAAGCCATCTGAAAATTTCTTGGACACAACAGCAACTTCCAGTCAAGTTTTTTTTCAAAAACAAGCTTGTACGTCAACACAATGTAAAACTTTTAATTTATTTTGGCTCGAATTCTATCGTCTGACAGACGGACAGATTAAGTCTTAAACGGACACTATCGCATAACCGTTTTTATCTTGGGCTGAATCCCTGCTAAGGGGTTTTCTCGAGGAAAATTTTAGAAAAATCGACTTTTTTAAGACTCCCAACTGTATATAACCCCTTTAGTTAAGGCCAACATTCAGTGATTTTTATTGTTTCATTCCTTTTTATGCATTCTTTAGTTTGTTTTTATTTTTATTTTCAAGATTTAAGTTTTTTTTCAATTTTTTAATCGACTTCAATGATGAGACAAGAGTTTGTCTTTTTCTCACAAAATTGACTAAAACTCAGCCCGTCCTGTGGTGTAGGCCGTGAAGAATTGTAAAGTCTAACAATTTTCTTTGCTTGACAGGCATCCTGGTTAGCGCTCTGTTCGTCAGAAAGTTTTTTGGCCACGACAGCAAGTTCCGGTCAAGTTTTTCTCGAAAAATAAACTTTTATTTGTTGAACTTGCTTTCTCCCCCGAAGTGATGTGAAACTTTTCGGCAAATTTTGGCACAAACTTTTATTGATCGACAGTTGAAAAGTCTTGTTGGCAGTTAATCTTAAGCGGGAAACACCGAATAATTTTTTTGTGATTGCACTACTTTGAACAACAAAATCCTAAGGATAGTGTTCTAGCCGTTCTTCAATTGATGTCAGTGTTTTTTAACCTGCATTGTTGAAAATTTATTTATAACTCGCATTAAAATAGGGCAGCATCGGTTTGATCCCCAGTTGATTTGCGGAACTCAACTACGTACAAACCGCGGTGCCACAGCACGAAACAGTGCTCATTACTAGGGAGTAGGGAACCTTCTTCTTTGGTGGCAAATGTTGAAACATAAATAATTCCCAAGCCACTCAATGGCGATGCTAATGAGGAACTAGTAAAACAAAGTAGCAGCAATCATGAGTTTCGTTTCGTCAGTTTTGTCATCCGATGTCGCTCGATGACCACGCTTCTTACAATGCTAACAAAGATTTGTGACAGGGAATAAGCGAATCCCATCCGTCATAGAGTGACTCACTAGGGATTTCCCTGAAAAGTTTGCTCCGCTTCCTAGCATCACAGTATCGTAGTGCTCCCCTTGCGGTATCGAGAGAAACAGAGTTGATTGGAAGAAAATTAAGAAGATGATGCTGGCTGTGACTGCCTTCCGAACGTTGGTTGTGTCATTCATTTCCGAGGATTATACTGTGGCTGTACTATATTGTTGCCAGGGGAAATAGCTTCCTCTCTTCCTGTTTGGCAGAAACGGAAAAAATATCTCGCAAGGAAAAGAAAGGAAAAAAGCGTCGCTCGGCTGATTGAGTTACTACGAATGCCATCCGAAAAAGCTTCGCCAGCAAAATTAGGAATGAGTGATTGGCAAATTGAGCCCATTTTCAGTAATGAGCTAGATGAGCGGAGATTTGTGGTAGATACCTAATATCGTGACGCCGGTTAAATTTATTACAAGCGGTGAAAAAGAAACGAATACGGCGAGCTTGTTATTTGCTGATGCCGGACGCTCGTTAGCAGTCGATTGCATATTTCTTTAGAGCAGCTACTATTAATAGGACAAAAATTCCAAGAAAAAACGAATCATCTCATGGTTTTTTCATTATCTATTCCATTGTTTTTTGAATGATACATGAAAGCTTTGACAAATTAATGAGGAACTTTACGTCAGGCATAAAAACATTTTCCTTGAAACAGATAAGCAAAACAAACGTATAGAATTACTACAGTTTAGAACGAGCCTAGTGCATCCTGCGAATGGAAACAATAAATTACGTCAATTTTAATTAAATAGGATTTCACCTTCTAGCTCATTGGCTACTGGTAGAAGATGGACACCATGACAACCGATTTCTTTTCGAAATTGGCTAGTGTTCGTTTCAAACTGAAACCGGGACTGAAAATGGAACTGAAGCAGCGTGACGATTACTGATTCTTAGCGAAAATCGATTCAACTGATCTTTGACACGTATTTTCATCCCAACAACCAGACGTGTTCAGCGGTCGTGACGAGAAACGGTAAAAAGGTTTCCTGACGAGAAAATTTGCAATACAAGGTGGGATTTGGAAACCGGTGAAAAGTAATCAATTGATACGGCGATCGAATTCGTCTGCTGATTCGTTTTAACGACTGCAATAAAATGGTTGAAAATAAAGTTTTTGTTTTGTCAAAACTGATACGCCGGAAACGTGAGTTCGAATCAAATTGATATTAGCTCCAACTAGGAATGGAATTATGCTAGTTTACTATTCGCCTCAATGAATAATTTGGCATAGTTTTGGCAAGTAATTCATGCTAACAACTCAGCCTATATGAAGCAGCTGTTATCAATGGCAATAATAGGCAAGTGTTCAACTTCAAATATGTAGCTATAGTTTCAGCATCGCCCTCCACCTCATCGCCATGACTTCATTCCTACCTCGGTTTACCAAAAGTTGATTTCACTTTATCCGTTTGGTATTGCCTTTATTAGAACGAAATTCTGCCCAATGAAGTGACTTCTTCCAGTTCATTCTCCCAGGCGTGGTGGAGCGAGCACTTTTGCTATTCCATTGCCTGGTTACGCCGCCGCGCCGTCGTCGGTGGCCCACCAGCATTGCGAGCACAGAGCCGTTTGCCGACAGCTGGAAGTGGCCAAAAGTTCATTGAAATAAATTGATAGTCCACCTAGCTTTCCACCGCACAGTTAGGAATCTCGGCGTTCAGCGAAGCGGAACCATATATTGAGTAGGTACGTATTTATTGAAGGAAGTATGTACTATATAAGTAAATAGAAGGGTGCCCACCGGGGGGAAAGTTGATTTCCGTGCGGCTTGCTGATTGTTCAGCAAAAAGTAGGGAAAAACTTTCCTCCGAATCCGTAGGCAGGCAGGGCTGACCACCAGGGCACGGTCAACAAGAAGACGTAGTGGGTTTGAGCTGCAAGCGCTTTCGAAAGGGAAAGTTATGTCTGACAAGGCAATGATTTGAGTGATTTTATTAGCTTCCTTGATAAGACATGATGTTTTGGGCCTAATTATCTTGTGATTTTCCTGGTTGGTTTGGGCTTTAGGTGCGTATGCTATTACTACCAAACGTAGAAAGTAGAGCTAATTCATTTCGGATTCCGATGTTGGTTTTATTTACAATGCGGAATAATTTCATGCTTGACGGACATTACGATGAGCATAGTGCATGATATACCAATTTAGTTACCTTTCACTGATATTTCATTATTGATTATTGACTATTAATTGATGTGTTTTTAAAGGATGATTTTTAAGAGGAAGCTCTACTAACTATTCGCCAGCAAGGTAGTGGAAGACCAGCCAAAATCAAGGACGCAGAAGGACATCATTCTCTTTCTCGTTTCTTCAACAACAAGTCCCCTGGTTTGGCTATCAATTAAGATGCATCAGACGAATGTTTGAAGAAAATTTTGATCCCGTTTCTACAAAAACATCATGCAGATGGACAATACGTGTTTTGGCCAGATAAAGCATCATCGCATTACGCCAAAATACCCATGAATACCCATTCGATCCCATTTTTACCCAAAAACCTCGACCCGAAAAGTCTGCCTCAGTGCGCCCAATCGAAGATTTCTTCGGGATTTTGAGTTCCTTGGTATACAAAAATAACTGGAGAACCACGAATAGCAAATAGTTGATTGGTAGTTGATTGGTAATCAAGAGATACTTTCACCAAGTTGACATGACGGCCGTACAACGATCCTGCTTCAACGTCAAACGAAAGCTTCGCCGAACAGCCGATTACGGACCGTTTTCAAATGTTCACTAATTTTTTTCAACAATGGATAATGTATCTTTAAATTCGGAGGAACAGATCTTCTTCATGTATCTTTGTCTTTTTTTAACAGCTAGAAAAAAACCCAAAACTTTAGTTGTTACCCATTATTCATTATAATAGCAACATTGAAACTGTTTGTTCACGGTGTTACCATATTAATAGCACTAGAAAACTAACAGATTTATTGGATTACCTACGAATGGCCGAAACACAAATGGCCGAATCACGAATGGCCGAAACACAAATGGCCGAAATAACGAATGGCATAACATATCAAATGGCCGAATCACGAATGGCCGAATCACAAAAGGCCGAATCGCGAATGGCCGAATCACAAATGGCCGAAACACGAATGGCCGAATGTCATATTCGACCGAAAATATTCATAGTCTTCAACCTGTGCAAACGTTGGATACATGCTGTCCTTACTCGCTACCGCTCGTTCGGACTTAACTAAGGGATAATCCCTAATAGACAGTAAACCTAGGAAAATGCATGCACCTAAATAGTAGTGGTTTCTGCGGGGGGGCTGCCCCCCCGCAGTGGCCGGCGCTTCCGACGGCGGGTCACCGGCGCACACTCGCGGCCTGCGGCCGTCTCGCCCTGAATCATCTAGGAAACATTTGCTACTCACACGGTAAATACGTCTCGCACCTTATAATGAAGATGTGTTTATAATCAAGAAATATTTTCGGAATACTTATATAAGTGGGAGAAACCGGAACAACAGGCCATTGTTTCACCCCACTCTGTGGTCAAATTTTAAGCCTATCATTGACAAGCTACCGCGGAACACAAACAACTTGGAACCATGGCACCAACGATGGACAACCATTGTTGGTGCCCATCACCTGTCAATGACCAGGATCATCACAGAGCTTCGGGTGGAGCAAAATGCGATAAAGGGGAACATCCTTAGAATTCTTCAGGGGGATGTTCCGAATTCGCGCCGAGAAATAGACGAAAAAATCTACTCGAAATGTGTTAATGCTCACAAAATGAGCAGCAAAAATTTTGTTGACGCAGTTGCGATTTTATTAAGCGCTAAACAAAGACGTTCGTAAAGCATGTTTCGTTTGTTTAATAGTAGTAGTTTGTTTTTTGTTTGATTAAAGTTATTTGTTAACTACTTGCCAATTCAAGGTTTTTTATTGAGTAGTTATTTAGGCATTCCGAAAAATTTCGGCCTTTCGTGATTCGGCCATTCGTGATTCGGCCTTACGCGACTCGGCCTTTCGTGATTCGGCCATTCGTGATTCGGCCTTTCGTGATTCGGCCTTTCGTGATTCGGCCTTCTGTGACTGTTATTGAAATTCGGCCATTTGGATTTCGGCCATTCGTGATTCGGCCATTTGTGTTTCGGCCATTCGGTGCCAGCCCGATTTATTGCCGTTTGACAAGTAAGCACCATTACATTGATTTTTTGTTGATACTCCATTGCTATGCCCCATTGCAACAGTTTTATTATGGTTTTCTAGCAGACTCCAAGTATATTTTGATTCATATTATCGTGATATTGCGTGATACCATAATAAAACCGGACGCAAAGATTATCATCGCGAAAAAACAACTTTATAAAATTCTAATAAAACTAAGCGACGTTGGAGTTGTTACTTGGGTTCTCAGACAGCGTTGACGTCAGATACTATCGAAGCGTTAACATTGACTCGGACCACTACCTAGTATTAGTTATGGGATCATAATCCGATCCATTGTTAGCAAAATTTTGAACCAATGTCAGCGCCTAAATCTTGACCGGCTGCAGCACTCTGACTTGACCGTAAATTACGCGCATTCACTTGAAGCTACGCTTGCGAAATCCTGGAGGAACCCCCGGACTATTGGAATATCATCAAAACAGCCAGTAACAGTGTAGCAGGGAGCACCATGGTGTATTTGATTGACTTCAAAGCTAGGCATGATACCATCACCCGAAAAGAGCGATGAATCATGGACGAGAACGGCTTTCCTAGGAGGTTGGTCAGATTGATAAAACTTATGATGGATGGTACACATTGCTGTGCTCAGATTTTGGACAGATTGTCAAGTCACACAGAGGGCTTCGTCAAGGTGCAAGGTCAGGAATGAGTTGATCTCATTCCTGAGAAGGCAAAAGCACTAGAAGGAGGCCAGAAATCATGAGGAGCTGGAACAACTATTTCGGGTTAAAGACATAAGCAAGTTTTACGAGAAGGCGAACCAAACTCGTAAGGGCTACACATCTAAACCTGACATGTTTAGGAGGGAGGGGATCTAATCACAAACGAGCGCAAGATGGTTAATAGGCGGAAACAGTATTTCGATGAACATCTCAACGGCGATATACCAGAAGGAGACGCAATCTCGAAGAGATCCGGCGAGAAATTCGTGTGCTAAACTCCCGGCAGAGCTCTGCAAAAATGGCCAAGAACCGCAAGCAACGGCACTTTATTGGATGATTTCTAGGATTCTGGAGGAGGAGAAACTACCGGAGGAGTGGGTGGAAGGTATAGTCTGACAAAATGGCTACCGGCTAGATTGCATCACGTTGGTCAACGCCGCCTATAAGATGCTCTCCCAGATTTTGCTGCATCGTCTGTCCTCAATAGCAAGACAATTCGTAGGGCAGTACCAGGCGGTTTTATGGGGGCCCGTGCTACTACGGATCATATTTTTGCTCTCCGACAAATCCTCCAGAAATGTCGAGAGTACAACGTGCCCATGCATCATATTTTCGTGGATTTCAGTGCAGCATATGATACAGTTGAACGCGAACAGCTATGGCAGATAAAATGCACGAGTTTTCCGGATAAACAGACGCGGCTGATCAAATCTACTCTGGAACGAGTGATGTGCTACGTGCGCGTTTCGGGGACACTCTCGAGTTCTTTCGAATCACGTAGAAGGTTGCGGTAAGGGGATGGACTGTCCTGTATGTTATTTAATATCGATATGGAAGGTGTCGACGAGTGAGCATCGAAACGAGAGAAACGATCTTCAGCAAGAATAGCCAACTCCGCCAGACTAAAAATGGAGGCTAGGAGGATGGGAGCGAATCAAGGCGTCGAAAACCAAATATATGGTAGGAAAAGGCTCCAGAGAAAGGAATGTTTGCCTCCCACGAACAGTGACTATAGACAACGATGAACTGGAAGTGGTTGATGAGTTCATATATTTGGGATCTTTGGTCATCGCCGACAATAATACGAGTAAGGAGATCCAACGACGCATTCAAGCTGGAAATCGAACATACTTTTTTCGCAAGCCGCTTCGATCTAGAAGCATACGCCGCCGCACAAAGCTCTAAGGACTTGAGGCAGTAACTTTGCTTAAGAAAGACATACGTGCACTAGCCGCATTTGAACGAAAGGTGTTGCGGACTATGTTTGGCGGAGTATGAATGCACGATGGCGTATGAATCACGAGCTACAATTGCACTGCTCCGAGCATTGCTTGGAGAGATTCCCATCGTACACCTGGCGAAAGTTGGAAGACTACGGTGGGCCGGCCACGTCGCAAGGATGTCGGACGACTGTGCAGTAAAATCTGTTCTCTTCAAGAACCCCACCAACGTGCTAGATGGCTCAACCAGGTTGAAGCCGACTTGCGTGTATCGAGACGTCCAACGAAATGGCGACGAGTAGCCCAGGACCGAGTACAATGGAGAGGAATTCTCGATACGGCGAGAGCCATCCCAGCTCGGCTCGGCTCGGAATAACTCGAGTCGACTCAATTACTGTTGAGTGGGTGAAAAACGGATAGAATAGTGGCTCGATGCACTATAAAAACAAAACAAGTTTACTCGAAATTTGCTGACAGTTAAGTTATCAGCTTTTTAGCGGTCGACTCAGTCGAGTTACTCGATAAAATCGTGTCGCGTGTAACTTATATGATGCGCAGTAGCCCAGTCGAGCAAAGTGACACTCGACGTAACTTGCATAATAGGGTCCTAAATCTGACTAATTGTACAGTTTAATTGAGAACCGTAGCCGATGAAGCTAGTTTCTTGGTAGTATCGCGAAATGTTATGTTATTACATTTCACAGCATAGTAAACTCAGTAATGCTCCACTCTCAGATCGGCTATCAAGAACTAGCTAGTGTAGAACATGTTAGCCATTTAGATGTTCTGTTGGATGCCAAACTATTCTTCAATTAGCATCATATAAACGTCGCTATTGCTAAGACAACGTGTCACCTCGGTTTCACTTCGAAAATTACTTGGGATTTCCACAATCCTAAGTTTTACGGGTTTTTCTGAAAATTTTGCATAACAATAGCCAATTGGGGATTTTCGACTGTATAGTCGGTTCTCTGTCTAAAATGGCTTTTTTATACTGCCTGACGTTTCGGCCTTCGGTTTTGGCCTTTTTCAAAGGTGCTACGTGTTAACCGAAAAGATTTTTTTTTTGTGTGTATTTGCAATTGTCCAAAACAATTAAATAATACTGAAAATAATAAGAAGCTAGTTTTGTAGAACCATTTCTAGAATTATAGAATTTTTCTGGTTACGTAAATCGATGTTCGTCGCTAAAGTGATTTTGAACTGAAAACTGTTGTGAGAATTCACTTCAATTATCATCAAATTTAATATCGCGGAATAAAATTCACGTCGTCGTATTTTTCCATAATTTTATAACTTGAATAAAAGCCGTATGGTGTAGTAAAATTGATGTTCCAGATAAATTATTACCGATGTTCCCATTCTAGAATAGTACATTCACTTTGATGGCTGTCGCAAATCAACCGCAGTATGAAACCGCCCGAACTGGCGCAGCAGCGCTGGAAGATATTCTGGAGCACGTCACGATAGTAACTGTGCGTACGTGAGCAATCCGGTGATACACACGTTCACCGAGAGGCTCGGGCTGTGTAGTGCTAATCTCGGGTGTCAAGATGATTCACATGCTCGGTTGCCCGGTTATCGATGTGCCATTTATTGGCGGATTACTGAAACAGCTGAGAATAAATGCGCAAAAGAGCCCAACGGCGGCGGCAGAAAAGCAGAAGCCAGATAAGAGTCGGCACATGTCCATCGCACTTGGTTGCTATATTTAATGGTTCACTGTAAGGATTTATTATGATGAAGATTTGTTTGGTTAAGATGAGAGGGCATTTTGGGATAATTTGGAAAAGTAGAAACACTTACCGTGGATGCTTGTTCTCAATCATTGTACCTTGAAAATGAAGTTCCATTTCGGATTTTCTCTGTTCTAAACTAGGAAAAAATAAACCGTTTCTGCGACGTAAGTGCAGAATCAACATTGAACACTCATCTTCAATTTGCATAGAATACGTAGTGAAATAGCTAGCGTTCAACCATAACACAACAAGCAGCTAGCTGCAGTTCCATTCAATTGCCATCGTATGCTGACGAATTTATTTGAATTCCCCGGGGAATAAACGGCGGCAGCTTGAAGCCGCTTCCGCAGAGGTTTCTGTTTCTGGCGCCAAAGCACTAACTTCATTGCTAACACCGCAGCAGTGGCAGTACATAATTGATATTTCAATTACCTCGAAATCCAGTATTCCTCGATAGACGAGTAGCAGGGCGGCAAAAAACGCAATAAACGTGAGTAAATTTCGAGGATCACTTATTGATGTGACTAATGGTATCGAACCCATCTGCCAGTCGTGGCTGAGTGTCGACGGGCAGAGCAGAAGCCACCAATTGAACGCGGCCAGGTAGCAGAACGTCAGCAATCTGCGGGAATGCAAAGGACGATACGAAATGGAGTTGATTTATGTGTGATACAGGTGAAACAGGGCCGCCGGCTGGTTAAACTTACCGAACGTACATATTCGGATGAAAAGCCGTAGGGTTATCCTGTTGGGAAAATTTTGGCAGGGAACCTTGCAGTAGCGCCAACCGGACGGCTAGCAGGACCCCCATCGAGAGCAGAACCCGCGAGACGCGGCGACCGAACTGGTGTGTCTCTTCGCTCCACCTCACGTGCAGGATGGTCTTTTTTAGCGAAGCCCAATTTCGGTACACATCATAGGCAACATTCAGCAGAAACACCGTTATGCCGGTTTCCTTGGCCAGCATGCTCAGTCCACCGAACAGGATGCTTAGCCAGAGGGAGTTACTGTCTGGTTCGTCGTTGTGCCTGCAAAAGAGAAAGAAAAAAAAGCAGTGCAGCAAATTATTGCGGTTGAATGATTTTTGTACATGTCAACGGAACACACTTGCACCGGTTTGTAGTGAAAATAGGTCGAACATTTGCAGAACGATCAACCGCACGAATGCAATGTGTCAACTTTTTAGAACGTGAAACTTTCAGCTGGAAAATGTTTAACAAATATAGACGGATTATGGCCAGATAAATATCAACGGAAAGCAGATTTCATGCTACGAATAATTTTCGTACAGATTGTTTTGAATAATATATTAGAAAGTTTGCATTTCAGGTATTCCATGAGAATTGAGAAAATAGTAAACATTTACATTACTTGACATTTGCATTAAAATTTTTATACTTATTATCCATAACCGAATAATTAATTTCACATTATCAGTTTATTACACTATTATTTTGATTGGCTTATAAAAATCAATAGGACGAAAAAGAGCAGTTTCAAAAATGCATATTTAAAACTGATTTGGCTTCATTACAATATGCCTGATAAAACTGTTTCGTTTCCACATTTATGTTGTCTCAGAAATATCCTGCACAGTAAGCCTAACGTGAAATTATACTAATTTTGAAACCGATTAAATTGGGAAAATTGTGAAAAAAATCAAGAGCAAACGAAATCGTAAATAATGAAAATGCAATTGAGGAAATCGGAACAACAAAGAATAAATAATCAATAATTTTGGCTATTAAAAATACGGTTGTAATGAATGGCCCCTTCACATTAAATACCCTCTGCCACTTCAGTAAATATTCCGCCCTCTTCGACGAGCACAACTTTTCCAACCTTACTACTTGTTCTATATTTTCGTTTCTTTGTCCCACTTTCAGTTTTCTCCACATTCATAGCAGTTTTCCCCATTCTGGTAGAAGTTTTTTCGACTATCGGATCGGAGCCCAGTTCGGTGATTGCTGTTGGCCGTTAATTACTCGCGAACGGCGCATTCAGTGAATGGCAATCGGAAAGATTGCAATCGTTGCTCAGCAATACAGCAATGGTAAATAAAAACAAACTTTAGTTCGATCGATAAATGAATGGAATTTAACAGAAATCACTGGATTTTCAGCAAATAATAGTAATATCTATATCAAATTTTGCAAATGTGCATAGTTATTGGACCTATGAATGAAAAAGTAACCTGTTAAAAGTGATATTTTGAATTTGTGTTTGCAAGTTAAAAATTATAGTCTGAAAAGAATCACCCATAAAATAATAGATACAGGGTGTTAGGTAGCTTAGTGCAAATATATCAGGAAGTGATTGAAGATCATTTTTGACGAAAAAAATTCTTCTACGCACATGGTCAACTCTCAAGCGTTACCGAGTTATTAAACATTTTTAGTGTTCGGTTCTGTTTCCCTTAAATTAGCTCTAGTACAAGAAGTATGCTTGCTAGTATGCTCAATTATAGCTCCAAACCTCCTACTCCATGAAGTGTAGAAACTTTTCAGAAGCAAAAAGTTTTGAAATAAATGTTTCTCAAAATGTTTTCATAAAAACTCTCCTGAAAAAACAAAATAACGTTTATTGCTTTATTCTACCAATTTGAAGCTCTGCTACCGTTTTATAATTCGTTCTTTGACGTGTAGTGCCCATCTCTTTTACTGCCGCTACTCGCATAGCTGTCCCATTTTTTATGGAGTTTCCTATATAAATGGGACTGTTATGCGAGTAGCGGCAGTTTAGTTTTGTTGCTATTAAAATTTAAACGCAACGTATTGAGTGTTAAATTAGTATCTGAAAACTGCACGAATTTATACATCACGCATAGCACACTAGATCACTGCGTGCGACGGACAGAGTCTGACGCGTATGAAAAACAATATCAGAACCAAGCATATTTTTCACAAATTGAAGGTTCGCCTCCACATTTCCTTATTGTAATTTATGAATATATCAAAGGTATAATTTCTTTCAAATTTATAATCGACTATCTGACGCACGGGCGTAGCCAGAAAAGTTCCTTGGGGGGGGGGGGGGGCTCGGCTAGACGATGCTGCAAGATAAAGTCAGTAGGATTTTTACACTAGCCCCGTCGTAACTGTCCTGTACTCTAGTAGTCGACTGCGAAGTCTGTCGCTGAAGAAGGGTCAAGTCTTAGAAGGACGTTTAATCCCACGGCTTTGCTTTGCTCATCAAACAAAAAATCAAGTTTAAATAACAGAGTTACAGTTATGGCTTCCCAGCAGGCATTGAGGTACGTTCTATGCTCGAATCTCGGCTGGGAGAGGCTGTTAAAGTTCATAGAACTGAGTCTCTTCGAGACGCAGCGAGGGTGCTTAAGAACAACTTATCCTATATGATTCTCAACATCGCTCTTAAGGTGATCCGACGATCAAATTTCGAAAAGAGAGGTTTGATTCTCAGTAAATGTAGCAAACTTCTTGGCTAAGCAGATGACTTTGCCAGGCGGCTAATCCGGTGACAGAAACTTTTCCACGACGAAGGCCATCTATGCTAGACTGAAGGCTAGCAGGATTGGGCTTTAAATCAACGCGTTGAAGACCAAATACATGAATGATAATAACTCAATAATTGGTCGTCGTTAAATCAGACCGAGCCGAGTAAAAAAATCTTATTTCGAGAAAAACGCGTTCAAAATTCACTGCTCTGAATGGTTTGTAGCTATTAATTGTTCGAAATCATCTCATAACACTGGCTGTTTGCAACATTTATGTAGTCTTATTAGAGTAATTATAGAAAATTATTAGATTATTAGAAAATTCTTGATCGTTTGCTGTCATTAACTCATTCTTTTAAATTTTGCGATTCGGTCTGGTCTGATTTAACGCGGACCAAATCCGAACGTGCTTTTTTCGCGGACGGTAATCGTTGACGGCGACAAACCAGAAGTGGTAGATGGGCTCGTGTATGTAGGATAGCTGTTAGCCGCGGACAACAACACAAATAAGGACATCCAGCGGCATATTCAAGCGTAACGGGCTTTTTTTTTGAAGGGGACTTGACTACTTTGTCCATTAATTTGAACTTTTGTAGTATATCCCTGTTTACCGTACGTGCCATGCAAGCCAATTGCCATTTATAGACAACTAGCCATTTGCTCCTGCACATTCCCAGTCAGGTATAATATGGTTTATGAAACCGATAACCTTCCCGGGATTAGCAGACCAAATTTCACTAGGAGATAAGCATGTCTTGTCAAAAAATTTAGCTCTGCTCATGTTTAGCGCACTACTACTGCAAAGCAGGTGCAACGGGCCTACTTTGAGCTTCGCTAAACGCTGCGATTAAGAGGCATAAGCCACCTTAGGAACCTGACAATGTACAAACCCCCTATTAGACCGATGGGCCATGCTCACGGAGGACTTACGCGCCTTTACGGATGACATTTGACGAAGTACAAGCTGAAAGCGAAGAGTAGCGGAGGTACATGAATCAAGGACAACCTTCCCTGCTTGGGAAGATTGCCAACATACATTTGGCGAAAGTCGGTAAACTACAGTGAACCAGTCACGTCGTAAGGAAAACGGTTTTATACAACAACCCCACCGACACCGGCACAGAGAGACTCAACGTGCGAGATGGCTCGTCCAGGTTTATAGCGACATTTTTTATTTTTTAAGTAAAAAACTGCGACTTCAGAGATGCCTGAAAAATGGGCGACGAGTAACCCAAGATCGAATTAAATAGGGCTTAAAACAGCACGAACCACCGAGTTCCCAGTTCACGACGCCGACGGGGATCGTACAATAAGCCCCGTACATTTTCCTGTGCTTCAAACAACAGCTGGCTGTGAAATTTCAAGCTTGAAAGTGTAAAAGTGTATAACAAATTTTCTCCTGGAGGGGGGGGGGGGGGTGTTGAACCCCCAACCCCCCCCCCCCCCCTGTCGCTACGCCCATGATCTGACGGAATGTAAAAAAGCCTTGGCTGCAGTTAATGCACGTGCTTGTTGAATCGCAGCTTGTTATCAATTATCACAACTAAGTCACGTATGGAATTTACTCGATCAAGCACTACTGAGCCAATCTTATATGTAGTAGTAGCTCAGTAGTAATTAGTCAACGAGTAAAAGATATTACCTTGGATTTCTTTATGTTTTCAGCCATTCCACTTTCATAGCACCACATCAAGAGTTGATCGATGTCATTTTGCAGGGTGGCGCAATCTAAGGCAGCTGATACTACTCGGATGAGTTTGAGGTGAAGAACGATTTTCCAGATGACAGCCGATATGCAAGGTCGTTTACGTACGTGATGAAGATAAGCGGGCACAGTATACTCCCTTGAGGAACTCCTGGAACTGAGGTTTTATGGTCAACCTGAACAGAAGCTTGCCGTTCAGTGAGGGATGATTTCAGCCACTCAATTATCCACCTCCAATGCTGGTAAACGGCTGAATAACGCGTACCGTCGGTGCCCTGTGCACGTGTAGGCATAAAATAGACCCTACAATGGTTCATAGCCTCTTATTCAGCAACTCCTATTCCTACCTCCTCGTGGTACCAGCCGGGATACGAGCAACTTTGGTGGAGATCGGGTAACCAACCCCGGTGGAAGCCAAGGTCGTATGCCGACAGGAAAGGAGGTCTCTTTCGAGCTTCGTTGGCCCTCCGGCGAAACAGGGGGTTGGCGCAGCAAGTTTTGAAAGTCGTCAGCACGAAAAATACTAAAGCACGGAACGAAGAACAAATAAATTCTTACTGGAACAATCGGAATAGACCCACGCAACGAAAAAGGACTATGGATTGGAAACTCGGGACGTGGAACTGCCGATCTCTCAACTTCCAAGGGAGCACTCGAGTGCTCTCCGACGTATTGAAGAGCCGCAAGTTCGAAGTCGTAGCGCTGCAGGAGGTGTGCTGGAAGAGCTCAACGGTACGTACGTTTAGAGATGGACATACCATCTACCAGAGCTGCGGCAACACACACGAGCTGGGTACAGCTTTCATAGTGATGGGCGAGATGCGAAAATGGGTGATTGGGTGGTGGTCAATCAATCCTCGAATGTGCAGGTTGAGAATCAAGGGCCGATTCTTCAATATAAGCATCATCAACGTGCACAGCCCTCACCTCAGAAGTACCGATGACGACAAGGATGAATTCTACGCGCAGTTGGAGAGTGAATACGACCGCTGCCCAAAACATGATATCGGAAAGATCGTCATCGGGATTTTCAATGCTCAGGTCGTCCAGGAGGAGGAATACAAACCGGTGATTGGAAGGTTCAGTGCACACCAGCGGACCAATGAAATGGGCCTAAGACTTATCGACTTTGCCGCCTCCAAGAATATGGCCGTACGTAGTACCTTTTTCCAGCACAGAATCCATCACAAGTACACCTGGAGGTCACCAAATCAGACAGAATGACTCGGACCACTACCTAGTGATGGTTAAGATGCGCCCAAGACTCCCCGTTGTGAACAACATTCGGTACCGACGCCAGCCTCGGTTAAATCTCGCGCGGCTGAAGCAGCCAGACGTCGCCGCAAACTACGCGCATTCACTCGAAACTGCGCTGCCGGAAGAGGACGAGCTGGACGAAACCCCTCTCGAGAACTGTTGGAACACTATCAAAACAGCCACCAACAGTATAGCGGAGAGCTCCATCGGGTATGTGGCCCGGAATCAGCGGAACGATTGGTTTGACGATGATTGTAGGAGGGTGATGGATGAGGAGAACGCTGCGCGGGCGGCCAAGATGCGCAGTGCCACACGTCAGAACGTGGAAAGACACAAACAGAAGAAGATGCAGCGAAACCAAATCTTTCGGGAGAAAAAGCGCTACCTAGGAATATGCAGAG
The DNA here is from genome assembly GCF_943734655.1 of Sabethes cyaneus. NCBI lineage: Eukaryota > Metazoa > Arthropoda > Insecta > Diptera > Culicidae > Sabethes > Sabethes cyaneus. The sequence goes on from NC_071354.1 coordinate 58,797,976, forward strand.
TTGGAGCGGCTGCAGCGTTCTCAGGAAACGCGAAAGTTCTACCAGAAACTGAACGGATCCCGCAATGGCTTTGTGCCGCGAACCGAAATGTGTCGAGAGTATTCTGACGGACGATCGTGAGGTGACCTACAGGTGGAAGCAGTACTTCGACGAACACCTGAATGGCGCCCAGGCGGAGAACAATGGCGGTGGGGAAAGCGATTTCAACGGTGCAACAAACGGGGAAGAGGTGCCAGCCCCAACGATAGGCGAAGTTAAGAATGCCATCATGCAGCTAAAGAACAACAAATCAGCTGGAAAAGATGGCATCGGAGCGGAGCTCATTAAAACGGGACCTTAAAAAAATTGTCTACACCGACTAATCGTTAGAATTTGGGATACGGAACAGCTACCGGAGGAGTGGAAAGATGGCGTTATCTGTCCGATCTATAAAAAGGACGACAAGTTGGACTGTGAGAACTATAGAGCGATCACCGTTCTCAATGCCGCCTATAAATAGCTGTCCCAAATCATTTTCCGCCGTCTATCACCAATTGCGAATAGATTTGTGGGAACTTATCAAGCCGGCTTCGTCGAAGGTCGGTCTACAACGGATCAAATATTTACACTGCGGCAAATCCTTCAAAAGGGCCGTGAATACAGTGTTCTCACGCATCATTTATTCGTTGACTTCAAAGCCGCATATGATATCATCGACCGGAAAGAGCTATGGAAAATCATGGACGAGAACAGCTTCCCCAGGAAGCTCATCAAACTGATTAAATATACGATGGATGGTACACAGTGCTGTGTTCGGATTTCGGGTGGATTGTCAAGTTCATTCGAATCACACAGAGGGCTTCGTCAAGGTGATGGTCTTTCATGTCTGCTGTTCAATATAGCGCTACAAGGTGTTATGAACCGAGCGGACATCAACACGCGGAGCACGATATTCAACAAATCTAGTCAATTCGTCTGCTTTGCCGATGACAAAGATATTATCGGCAGAACATCTGTGGCGGTGGCTGAACAGTACACCACACTAAAGCGCGAAGCAGAAAAGATTGGGTTAAAGGTAAATACGTCTAAAACAAAGAACATGCTGGCCAGCGGAACCGAGGCCGAATGACACCGCTTGGGCAGTAGTATATTGATCGACGGCGATGAGTTTGAGGTAGTCGATGAATTTGTCTACCTTGGCTCACTGGTAACGGCGGACAATGATACCAGCCGTGAGATTCGGAGGAGTATTATCAGCGGAAGTCGTGCTTACTATGGGCTCCACAAGCAATTGCGGTCGAGCAGACTAAGTCCCTGTACAAAGTGCACCCTGTAGACCGGTTGTTCTCTACGGGCATGCAACATGGACAATGCTCGAGGAGGACCTGTGAGTGCTCGGAGTTTTCGAACGACGAGTGCTAAGAACGATCTTCGGCGGCGTACAGGAGAACGGAGTATGGAGGCGGAGGATGAACCATGAACTCTATGGCGAACTCAGTATCCAGTAGGTGGCTAAAGCTGGACGGATACGATGGGCAGGGCATGTTGCAAGAATGCCGGACAACTACCCTGCAAAGATGGTGTTCGCCTCAAATCCGGTAGGAACAAGACGACCAGGAGCGCAGCGAGCAAGATGGTTAGACCAGGTGGAGCGAGATCTGGCGGAGAGTACTCGGTATCCGAGGAATTGGAGAGCGGTAGCCCTCAACCGAGTTACATGGAGAAGCTTTGTTCAACAGGCTTTGTCTTAGGACGGCAAGCCACCTAAGTAAGTAATTATCCATCTCGGAACACCAAGATGGGAAAGTTTGTCAATTACAAGCATGTGCGCAACAAAGTGAAAAGCCTTCGAAAAATCTAGGTAAATTGAATCTACCTGGCGATGTGATTCAACTGTAGGGAACAACGTATTGGCATAAGCCGTTATGTTTGTTGTTGTAGAACGGCTCGTTCATTTTGGTTCGCAGTCAACGAACGAACAAATCGAAAACTGTCATGTGTGTGAAATTCGGAAAACTTCGTACCTTTTCGCGAAAATAGGCCCGGGACAGGTTTATCGCTGACAGGCACAGATATCACGTTATGACTAAGCTGATTTGACCCGGATTGACATCCAGTAGACTTTTGTTCGGCGCTATCAAATCCTCGCGGTCGTTTAGCGGCTTGAGGCGATTCCCCAGCCATCGGCCATCGATTAAGTTTTGGGCCAAAATTGATGGAACGGGTTTCGACGACAATGTTATTATTTCGGCTCGCACACTGTCAGTTACATCTGCCAGAGCTGCCATAGGCGACTTTTTATCTTCTTGAAGCAGTTGCAGCAGCAGCAACCAGAAGCTTGGTGTATATAATGGTCGTCCGTGCCTGAGAAATAAGGCTATTGCACGGAAAATGCATGGAAAAATTTTAGCTTGCAAGTTTTCGTTAATTTTTACTATTTAACGATTAGAAAACAATCTTTTCAAGAATGCCATACAATTTCGTTACGTTTCGGTTACAAAATACAAAATACAAAATACAAAATACAAAATACAAAATACAAAATACAAAATACAAAATACAAAATACAAAATACAAAATACAAAATACAAAATACAAAATACAAAATACAAAATACAAAATACAAAATACAAAATACAAAATACAAAATACAAAATACAAAATACAAAATACAAAATACAAAATACAAAATACAAAATACAAAATACAAAATACAAAATACAAAATACAAAATACAAAATACAAAATACAAAATACAAAATACAAAATACAAAATACAAAATACAAAATACAAAATACAAAATACAAAATACAAAATACAAAATACAAAATACAAAATACAAAATACAAAATACAAAATACAAAATACAAAATACAAAATACAAAATCCGTTTTAAATTGGAAGAGCTATTAGCGTACAAAATCTTTCATTCTTTCGCGACGCTGGCTTGAATCCAGATTTTGGATTGACACCCTGCCGTAAAACGTAGTTCTAAGTTAAAACTGTTTTTTTACTGTTCAGATTTTTTCTTCAAAGAAGGATAACGTTTCCTTATAAGTAATTTAAGATTTTGCCTTTATTATTATTTTCTTCGGCGAAAAAAACACATATTCCGCAGGGTAAATCATCCGCGTTGACAGTGTCAACCGTGGGGTCCTAAAATACGTATGTGAGTGCAAATTGCTGCGCTTCCCTCCGGGAAAGTAATAACTTTCGTAACAAGATTAAACTCTACCCAACACGGTTTAGACGCGAAGCAAATTCCAGTACCAACGACTGCTTCTCAGCCCATAAAACGGGCGCAATCTCATTTACCAACCGGTGCGGTGTGGTGCGGCGTTGCAGTTTCTTTCCAGCAGCGCTGCTCGGGCAATAAAGAAACATCATAAATGTTCAATTTGCGGAATGAATCCCGTGAGGAAGTTTAACAACACACTCCGTATCTGTTTTCAGTGTTTGCGCCAGGACTACTAGTGGGCTTGTCGTTCAAAGACACCAAAACACAGACACAAATGTACATTTCATGAACCCGGTTCCGAATGGCAACCGGCAACCGGGTCCGGCTCTCGGCTTACATATCATCTGGTCAAGCATGAATATTCTAGTGGTTGCTCTGTTGTCCTGCCTGACACGCAGTTCCTGTGTTGGTTGTTTTGCTCCCATAATGTAGCATTTCCGCAAACAAGCAGCCACATACGAGTATAGGCGAGGCCCAGCTTGGCATTGACCAGTTAGAATGACCAGTTTGGAAGAAAAGATGGAAATGTTTCACCATAGAGACGTGCGAATAAATTTTTCACTTTATGAAATTTGCAGAACTTTGCCAAAAAGGATGACAGATGTGAACAGTCGTGAGCATTTGTTACCCCCGGCTTGAAGAGTTGTATTCTTGTGAGTCTGTACACTGCCTTATGGAATATAGTCGATTTTTCAACCAGAAGAACTTTCGCCCGATATGATTATTCTTGCGACTAGTGTGAGTGTAAAAGTCTTTGATTGACGTTTGACAGATAAAGTCTATCTGTCCTCAGGAGATTTTAAGATACTGCAGGAGCCTATTTAGCATATTACGTTTTGGTATCTACGAGTATTACAGTTCTGTTATTTTTCAGTATTCAGTGTTCTTATTATGTAATAATTTTCAACAGATGTAACATTCATAGGCTGCACGACAGTTTTCGTAAATGATCGTTTATCTAGGTCCTTAAACTCTTCAGTTTACGTCGTACAGACATTATTATTTTAAGGATAGCATCAGCTCAGCCTTATTTCGCAAACTGGTTGGAATTTTATCGATTGACCATTATTTGATATACATTTCTCCCACGATTGGGCATTTTCTCGCTAGAAACCGTCGATCGAAGAGTCTGTTTACAAAAGCAGTTATTCTCTAATCACGAGATGTTCCGGAATTGTTGATTGTTGGTAGCAATACGGCTGCTAGTGTCAACCAAAGTGTTCATTTATAACAAGCACATTCTACACAACAAGTACCAAACAAGTACGGTCCATTCAATGACAGAAATACGCCAATTGCTGTATTTACCGAACAGTTATACTTTAAACAAACATCAATTTTTCCATTGCCTCTGCGGCAAAGCATTGTATATCCCTTACAATGCACTCGAACCATCGGACCCGTCGAATGTCCTGTGTACCACAAACAACCCACGATGGCAGTGCAGGTACATGGAAAACTTGGCTTTGTGAAGTAACCATTCGTTGCACAAGAAGCAGCCACATTTCTTCCGCACTGCTTATTCTTCCTTGGCCGTTTGCAACCAGTCTATCAAATTACACTTTGAATAAAGAGCATTTAAAAACACTCCGCTGTTTCTGCATTTGCAGCTTCGTTAGTGAAAGCCGGAACAAAAGCTCAAGAAGCGAGTGTCTCTTTTTCCCTTCGGTTAACAGTGCTCCATCCGGATAGCGGCGGGGCCATCGTTGATGAAGAACATTTCGAAATTAATGAATTATTCAAATTGAAGATGCTCTCTCGTCTGGTGGTCTGTCGGTTGATCCTTTGCCAAAGTGCTCCAGACGAATGTGCCGAAAGGGAAAAATACGGAACTCGCCGCAAAGGGCATTTACTGCAATTCCGCTTCGCAGTGGACTTCCTAACACTGCAAAGAGAGAGAGCACCGAATGGTTGGGGCTAAAATCGACCACAGGACCAAAGTGATTTTCCTTAAAAGTGTTTTCGTTCTGCGGCCGGCAAAAAGGTGGTCAGCTTGATATGCTCAACTGGTGCGAGGGACGACGACGACGACGACGACGGTAGAGGTCAACCCTTTCTGGAGTGATTGTGTCAGAGTGCAGTTCCAGTTTGAACTCCGTCTCTGTCTTTCTTCCTTAGAAAGTATCCAGCATCCACCAAGGAAGCATTTTAATTAAAATGAACAACTGAATGGTAAACCAACTGCACTTGTGGAGTGGAAAGAAAAGCTTTTAAATCGTCTTAAAGTAAAATAGGTGTTTTTACTCATTTTTCCGCTCTTATTTGCACTCTCGATGAACTTGCAATCCTGGCCTGGCAGGATTACTTTACTGGGCTCCGCAAAGGCAACAAGAAGGGTACTTTACTACTCCCAAGCGATATCATTGGAAATTTTCTTGTGCTGCATCATACTGTAAGCCAGTGTTGAACAAATTAAATCGACGTTTTCAGATAATCATTTCATAGATAATGGCCAAATAATCCAAAGAAAGGCTAATTATAATGATAGCTTTTTTCCGTGGATTATTATTCTGAATTTGTGAGCTTGGAGCTTCGACTGTGCACTGTTCCTGCGTTTTGCTCCGGTGCCAACCGTGGAAAGACAAATCCACCGAGACCTGTCTCGGTCTCGATCTTACCGTGTCTTCCGACCGGACTGGAGACGTTCCTGTTCCGAGGGGTATTTGTCCAGGAGATGCAACGTCACTTCCTTGTTTTGGTGCAAGTACTGATGCTGCTGCTACTGCTACTGTCTTCTATTCCGCAAACATGGTGTATACACAAGTCAGAGGCGAAGGGAAAAACCGAAAAGCTGCTTTCATTTACAACGACACTCGAAAACGAGACACAGCAGCGGGGAGCGGGGAAAGTTGGCATGGAGAAATGAATTTGGAAAACTGCATACCAAAGAACAAGTTTTCGGGCGAAAGAAAACCCAAAATGAGCAAAGAATGGGTTTCCTCCCCTTCTCGGGCCACACGCCGCCTCATCGCCGGCTGTGCTGCTTTGGCTGGAAGCTGTCTGGCTGATGGCAGCTTCGGTAGTTGTATGGAATCAGGAAACCAGTCAAGATTCTGTTATGTTTTGTTCGTTGGATTACAAGTACTGTTTGGTTGTTAGTTTATTTCTTGTCGTTTTCCGATTACCAGCACACTTGCCGCAACGGTGGCTGACGGTGGGAACGCTTTGAGGATCTACTTTATGGTTCGACGGTAGTGGGATATGAATCAGCTTTTTTAGATTCGTGTTCATTGTAAAACATATGAACATTCGTATTTTCTTCTAATGGCGAAATAGCGGGGATTCTAAGTTTGCCCAGAGATATAATTAGCTACCGTAATGGGGACATAAACGACCAAAAATGTTGAACGAAAATCATTGCTTTTTTATTTCATATTTCGATTTTACAGTATTTTCTGCTTAGTTTGATACTAATTTTGTAATGATCCGACCACAGGAAGACGAAAAACGATCATACTTAATGTATGTATAACTTAATGTACCTTTTTCTCGGAAACTACACAACGTATTGAAACTAACTTTTTTCTTTGTACAGAAAACACAACCAAAGAAAAAAGAAAAAGAAGACAAAATTTTATTTTTTCAACCGTATTTTTTCACAAAACACATGTTCACGAGCACTTAGACAACCAATAAATTCCTATGCCCACTTTTCTGAGAGTTAACTTTTCCGAGTGTTTACTATATTCCGTAATCCAAAACACTTTGATAAAATTTCTTTTTTTTTTGGTACCAGAATCACTAAAAATCTGTTAAGCGGTTCAAAAATTGAAAATTTTAAATGAAAAATGTTGGCAAAAATGATGATTCTTTGGACTATCCCCCATTATTCAGTTGCCCAACGTCAGAAGGGCTGGTACCAAATGGCCGAAACACGAATAGCCGAAATCCAAAAGGCCGAACTTCAGTTTGGGCAAATCACAAATGGACGAATCACGAAAAGCTAAATCACGAATGGCCATTCGTATGTAATCCCATTAGAAGGACCAAAACTTTAGTAAATATTTGTAATGACCTAATAAATAAACGAATGAGAGGCAAAAAGCTTGAAGTATAAATAAATAAATAAATAATAATAAAAAGCTTGAAGTAAATAATGAAATAAATAGAAAAAATAAAATGTCAAAAACAAGCAATAAAATTAAAGGCCAAATGATGGCGCTTTGCACGGATTACCTACGAATGGCCGAATTACGAATGGGCGAAATAATAAATGGCTTAATATATCTAATGACCGAACTACGAATGGCCGAATCACAAATGGCGAAACGTCATATTCAGCCGAAAATATTCACGGTCTTTAACCTACATAAACATTGGGTACAGGCTGTCCTTACTTACTACCGCTCGTTCAGGCTTAACTAAGAGATAATTTGGAATTCGGCCATTCGTGATTCGGACACTTGTGTTTCGGACATTCGGTACCAGCCCAGCTAACATTTTCGTACGTATATCAAAGTAACTTTTTTTTGGCAGCCCTGTTAAGATTTTATAGTAGAGGTTTGTTTACGTCTCCCAATAAACAGTTTTTTTTGTATTGAATTCGGGCTTAAAGTGGAGTGTTTACTTGGAAGAAGTCATCCGTAGTGTTTCTTACGTGCTGTGATTTCAAAAAGTCACCATATTAGTGCCTCAAACTGCAAATTCACGTTAGCTGTTCAGCGTCGGACAAAGTGTATTGTTTTGTTTGTTTTGGTATCGATCAGTCGCTATACTGCATTTCAGTTCGATTTTTCTCACGAAAAGCGACATCTGCATTTCAAACCACTAAGCTTTATCGATTTGCAAAAACCATTAACTGTAAGAGTGATCACCATTACCAACTCAAAAATGGTTTGTAAAAAGTGTAATAAGCACGTCAATGGAAATGACCAGATCGTCTGTCGTGGTTTCTGCGACTCAATATATCACGTTATTTGCGCCAAAGTTGATCTTCCGTTGCTTGACTTACTCGGCGAATATGAACGCAACGTATTTTGGATGTGCAACGACTGTGCCGATTTGTTCTCTAATGAACATTTTAAAAATATCGCTCAACGGAAGAGCAACATAGATGCAGCTTCGGATACGGATATGAAGGCCATGAAAGCTGACATGGAAAAGCTAAGCTGTGCATTAACTTGCTTACCGCTAAAGTCGACACTAAACTGAAAGTTTCTGCCCCAAGCGCCCCTATGTCATGGGGGGCTCCTAAGGACCTGATGCCTAATACTCCTAAACGCAAACGCGGGAACAGCGACAACTCAGTTGAACCGTCGGAGAAAGCAAGCGGCACTCGTGGTACGAAACCCTCAGTAGGTTCAGTAAATACGGTATCACTAAGCGATGATCTTTTCTGGATCTATCTCTCGGCCTTCCACCCACGAACTTCTGAAGATGAGATTGCGGCACTGGTCCAAGATTGCTTGGGTTTAAATGCAGATACTAAACCAAAAGTGGTTAAGCTGGTGCCCAGAGATACGGATCTTTCCACATGGAGATTCGTTTTCTTCAAAGTTGGCGTCCGTCGTGCTTTTAAAGCTGTCGCGTTTTCTAGTGACTCTTGGCCAGACAATGTGCTTTTTCTGGAATTTGAGGATTATCGAGCAAAAAACGTCGTTGTCGGATTGCAGTTGAACCCGCAAGCCGCAACTCAACCCGGGCCACCGGAACCACCGGAAGAACATTAGAAACGCCAGAACCGGAATGTACTTTAGCCAACTGTTGTGCAGCCCCCGTCTTACAAAACTCAGCCGCGTTGGTTGAATCTCACATTCATCGTAATCGTCACCGATCTGCCAAAGAAGTATGTCTTGATCTTCCAACCCGTGAGTCACAACTCCCTGTCGCATTATGGGAGACCCTAAACCACTCGATGCAGTCGCGCTAACCGTTCGAAGCCGTTGTCATCGAAGTTGTACTGTATCCTGCCATCAGAGTCGTTCTGGCCCTGTAGCCGAGTCTGGTCAAGGGTTCTCCCAAACTTCATCGTCAGGCAAGTATGTACATACTGGCGACATTTCACTGCCTAATCAGATTCCGTGTTCTAGCACACTCTCTGGTTTTCAATGGCCTACCATAACCACTAGTGACCGTTTTACTGCCAACGGGCATGTCTCATCTCGTCGACATTCAACACCCGTGTCATCGCCCGAGTCATTATTTTTCACCACCAGGACGCTCATTGGACTGCACTTTGGAAGCTCCTGGTTCCTCTAGCCCAGTCGTGCCGTCCCCTGCCAGTATCCAGCTAAGTCGTCCCGGACCTGTGGCTAGATGTGGATCAGGGGTCTTCCAACTTCTGAAGAAGTTGAAGTTGAAGAGTACCGACTAGCTGTCTCAGATCGCTGCTATGATGTCATTGCCCTTTGCGAAACATGGCTCGATTCCCGAACAGTCTACAGTCAAGTGTTTGGATCCGATTATGAAGTCTTTCGTTGCGATCGGAACCCGAATAATAGCCGCAAATCTATCGGCGGTGGTGTTTTGAAAGCTGTCCGTCGCGGGTTCGAAGCCAGGGCTATCGAGAACAATGCATGGAACTGTGTAGAGCAAATTTGGACGACCATCAAGCTAAGTGATCGCACATTTTTTCTTTGCGCTTTATACATTGCACCTGATCGTGTCCGCGACAACGATCTTATTGATGTCCACTGTCAATCGGTGTACTCTATTATGAGAGAGGCGACTCCTCTTGATGAGATCATCATTCTGGGCGACTTTAACCTGCCAGGTATACTATGGAAACCTGTCCATAGCAGATTTCTCTTCCCGGATCCTGAAAACTCGACGATTCATGCTGGTGCAGTAAACCTTTTCGACAATTATAGTGCTGCAATGCAATCAAGTTAACCATGTAGTTAACGAAAACAACCGTTGCTTGGATCTCTGTTTCGTGAGCTCATTAGAAAAGCCCCCCTTCATCACCGCAGCTCCATGTCCGCTAATTAGGCCAGTTTTGCACCACCCACCTCTGATAGTCTGTATTGAGGATAAGCCCCTTCGCGACTTCATTGAATTTCCCGCGGCTATATCCTACAACTTCCGTAAAGCTGATATGCATAGTATTAATGACGTATTGTCCAGTATTGACTGGGCAGAGATACTTGACCCAGAGGACGTTGAAGCTGCGGCGCAAACCTTCTCACATGTTCTATTATATGTTATAGATCGACACGTCCTGGAAAGAAGTCACCGCAACACTTCTCACCCCTCTTGGTACACGAATGAGTTGCGCAAACTGAAGTCATACAAAAGAGCAGCATTGCGGAGATTCACGAAGCATCGCACGCTTTCGCTAAAACGTCATTATGCGAGAGTGAGCCACTTATATAGGCGAGCCAGTAGGCAATGCTTTTCACGGCATCAACAGAGCATTCAACGGAAACTAAAGCGTCACCCGAAGTGCTTCTGGAACTATGTAAACGATCAACGCAGAGAGTCCGGCCTCCCGTCATCTATGGAGTATAACGGGGAAATCGCTGCCGCACCTCAGAATATATGCCGTTCCTTTTCCAGCAAATTTGCAAGTGTTTTCACTAACGAGGTATTGAGCGTTGACCATGTTGCCCTAGCAGCAAGCAATATTCCAATTTATGGTCAAACACTAGGTGCCATTGATGTCAACGTCGAGAAAATTTCAAAAGCCGCTTCCATGCTTAAGTCGTCCTTCAACCCTGGACCTGATGGAGTACCTTCTGTATTCCTGAAGAGACACATATCCTGTTTGTTGACGCCATTGCTCTACCTAGTCCGAATGTCTATCTCTAGCGGCGTATTCCCATCGTGTTGGAAATTTGCGCATATGTTTCCTGTGCATAAAAAAGGTAGTAAACGAGATGTGAGCAACCATAGAGGAATCACATCGCTCAGTGCAGTTTCAAAACTAGTTGAGTTGGTAATCATGGAACCTCTATTGTCACACTGTAAACAATATCTAAGTGCCGATCAACATGGCTTCATTTCCCAGCGCTCTACCACCACTAACCTGCTGTGTCTGACATCATACATAACGGGAAGTATGGACCACCATGCTCAAACAGATGTCTTATACACAGACTTGTCGGCCGCTTTTGATAAGATAAACCATGACATCGCAATTGCAAAATTGCATAGACTGGGCGTTAGTGACAACCTTTTACGCTGGTTTCGCTCATATCTGACCAATCGACAGTTGATGGTTGCCATTGGAGATTGTAGGTCCGATAGCTATCTAGCCTCTTCAGGTATACCTCAGGGAAGCCATCTAGGACCTTTGATCTTTCTGCTCTACTTCAACGATGTCAATTTGGCTATCAAATGCCCTCGACTCTCGTATGCAGATGACCTGAAAATGTTTTCCCAGATCCGTTCGACAGACGATTGTCACTTTCTCCAAAATCAGTTGGAGGCCTTTTGCCATGCGATGTGAACCGCATGTTAGTGAACCCGGAGAAGTGCTCAATAATCGCTTTCTCCAGAAAAATAGACCCGATCCTGTTTTGTTATGAGCTCAATGGCACACCCATCGAACGTGTTTCGTATATAAAAGACTTGGGAGTTATCTAGGATCCGCAGTTAACGTACAAGGAGCATATCTCGTACATTATCGCTAAAGCTTCGAGATCATTAGGCTTCATTTTCAGGATCGCGAAAAAGTTCTCTGATATATATTGCCTTAAGTCACTATATTGTTCGCTGGTGCGGTCCATCCTGGAATACTGTTCGCCCGTTTGGAATCCTAACTACAACAACAGTACAGAGAGAATTGAATCAGTTTAGCGCCCATTTATTCGATTCGCTTTGCGAAGGTTGTCATGGAGAGACCCGTTCTGTCTGCCTAGTTATGTAAGCCGCTGTCAACTGATTGACTTAGAACCTCTCTATGTTCGTAGAGCTGCCTCTAGAGCTTTGTTTATTGCGGATTGCCTGCAGGGTAGAATAGACAGCCCTGTGCTTATGGAGCAGATTAACATAAATGTGCAACCACGAGCACTGCGTAATAGCGCCATGCTGAGACTACCAGTTCGTCGCACTAATTACTCTATGAATGGCGCTATCGGTGGCTTGCAGCGAGTTTTTAATCAAGTGTCATCATTATTCGATTTTCATCTGTCGCGTCGAATACTTGGCAGAAGATTTGCAAGCTTTTTTTTCGGGAGCAGTAAACCGCGAGTGATGTAGACTTATATTTTAACTGTTTTTGGATTTGTATTTTACTCAATTGATTGTATTTTTATATAACTATATGGACAATCATTGGGGCTATCTCGAGCCCGTTGATTTAATAATAAATAAATTAGTAAATTAAATTAGTAACAAATAATAAATATGTACTGATATGGGGTACGGGAGGGTATTTTCAACAGGTTTCCAAATTCAGCCTATTTGCCTTTTCTTTCGCCAATAAAAATACCTGTTCTTCTACTAGAACTAGGCCATAGGCCACGTACCATACGTACTGTAGATTATGTGTAAACAATTCACATTCGTAAGTATTTGTATACGATGAGATCCGACTCAACATGATTAGTTCCATAATGCTATACTACTCTGCGATGAAATTCGTATACGAATCAGTTGTCATAGCTTAGTACGATTGAATATAATCTAGGGTGCAATTTACTAAGCTTTGTGTACACAAATTAATCAATTTAATTTTTTATTTAAAGCCAAAAATAAATAATGTCTAAGAACAAGTTGTACAAAATGTTATTTAAGTAGTTTTTGTTACAGAAAGAAAACTTCTATCTCTTAACGGGAAGAAGTGATAGTGCTACAAACTAATGTATACCCTTAATACCAGTTTTTCTAATTTTTCTTTGGTTATTTTCATTGCTACGCAGTTTTGATGTTCCACAAAGTTTAACATGCTATGAGAATACATCTTTTTGCTGAAAGAAGTATAGCTCTACCCTTTAAGGTTTTCGAGCTATTCCAGGTTTTGTTTAATTTTCAAACAAATTTTAAGGGCTTTATTTTAAAAGGGCGCAGGTATGCGCAGCCAATCTCCGCTACTTTAAGTACTACAATATATTGTATTTCATTTCATATGTATGTCACGGTGGAACATTTGAGAAAACGGTAAATGAAATCCCCAATTTTGCACCAGTTTTTGGTTTGAAATCGAAATACGCTAGGTGCATATGCCAAAAAATATCAAAAGCAAAAACGCCCGGATGTGAGTGTCTCAAATAAACACCGCAGGCCATGCCACATGACTGTTGATTATTTTTGGCAATATTTTTTCTTGCATGTTTTGACTCAGAGCAAAGAAATGCGAAATTTCGAATTTCGTTTGCAATTCAAAACTGCGCGGCAATAAGAATAACCAAAAAAAATTTAGAAAAACTGGTATTAAGGGGATACATTAATTTGTAGTACTATAACTTCTTTCCCTTAAGAGATAGAAGTTTTCTTTCATCGACAAAAACTCCTTTAATAACATTTTGAACAACTTTTTTTTAGACATTGTTTGTTTTTGGCCTTAAATAAAAAAGTTAAATTAATTAATTTTTGATTCACCCTCTTGCATTTTTTTGGTATAACAGAAACGTACTTCGAAAAACAAAAAACTTTGGTGAAGACATCAATTCAGAAAACTTGGTTTCTACGCAAAACCTGATGTTCGCCTTTTTTTGAGACATAATTAATAACATCTAAACCTTAACACATAGCTTAACAGCTTCAAAAACGTTTCTTCGTTCAAAAAGCACTTTCCAGTGGTGCAAAAATATTTGGATATTGATATTAGGAAATACCTAATCAGATACAAAAAATATTTTCGCTATTTTAAGTCAGAAATGATTGCTACCTACAGAAAAGTTGTAGCTAAATTATTTTTGAGAAACTTTGTTGAGAACTGACGATTTCTATCTCTTACATGAAAGAAGTTATAGAACCAAACTCTTAGGGACACCCTTAAAAACAGTTTTTTTTTTTGATCTAGCTCTTTAATAACGCTTTGTATGCTTTTAAAATGTTCTAAGAAATTCACAACCACGTTGAATTGCACATTTTCGTTGAAAATAGTAGAGCTATATCTTGTTCCCTTCAGAAGTTATCTCTGGTTTTTTATTTTTTACATGTAATTTTTAAAGGGGTGTGTCTCAGCTATGCTATCAGCTATCAGCTATGGAAACTTATCTCGCTTATTTTTTTGTGAATCAATTTATGCTGTATCCCACCATATGCAACTTAGGGCGGAACACTGTGGAACATCTGAGAAAAGTTACCATGAAGGCAACCGTTTTTTCAGCGATACCTTCTGAAGGGAAAAAGATAGACCTCTACTACCTTCGACAAAAATATGTAATTCAATGTGGTTAATAATTCCTTACAACATTTGAAAAGCATACGAAGCATTATTGAAGAGCTAGATCGAAAAAACTGTTTTGAAGGGTGTCCCTGAGAGTTTAACCCTATATCTTCTTTCATGTAAGAGATAGAAATCTTCAGTTTTCAACAAAGTTTTTCTCTAAAATAGTAACTTTTTTATAGATAGCAATCATTTCTGACTTAAGATAGAGAAAATATTTTTTATATCTGCTTAGGGACACCCTAATGTCCAAATATTTTTTCACCTCTGGAAAGTGCTTTTTAAATGAAGAAACTTTTTTAAAGCAACTATTATGCTATGTCTTAAGGTTTCGATGCTATTACTTATGTCTCACTATTTTTGAATCCGTCCCACTGTGCGTCGGCGGGTGAAGCGTATGGTGGGTGTATGGTGTTAGACTGTAATGATCGAAAACTAGATGTGAGTTTATCTAATACAGGGTGTCGTGTACTGATAGTTTAATTGCCAAAGCATTTGGGAGCAAACCGAAAAAGTGTGCGTAAGAGTCCCACTCAGTAATTGAACTACGTCTCACATTGAAGTTTCGCAATATCATCCAGTCTACCATTCTTCCTCACCAAACGCTCCTCCACCTTTAATAAAAATATGAAAAATAAACAAGCAAACCATCAGAAGACACAAAAAAAGCAAAAAAAAAACAACCAGTGCATAATAAACAAATTAAGCTCTATTGCTAAATAAGAATATAATGGAATATAGAATAAGTCACAAGTCAAAAGCCTCAAGATGGAAGTCACATCTCGTAAATCAAAGGTCACAAGCCAAAAAGCAATAATTTAAAAACCAAGAGTCAAAAACCAAAATCCATAAACCAATAGTCGAATTTTAAAACCGACAAGGAAAAACCAAACGCGGAAGGCGGGGCGTGAAATATAAAAATTAAGGACAAATATAAAATATAAAAAAATGAAATATAAATGGTAAAAAATTATATAAAAAAATAAATTAATTTAAATAAAGAAGTAAAATAAATGTAAAATTCAATGCTGGTGTGATATAAATTATATGAATTAAAAATGTTTGTCTGCAAAATTCAACTCTAAATGACACATTCCGCGGGCCGGTATACCAACCAGACATTTTATAAAAGTTGCTTTTAGTATTGTTGAATATTTTTTCATGATTGGGCAATGTTTGAACCTTTCAAAACTGCCATGACTGATATTCTAGCATTTTCGGAAGTTATTTAAAACGTGTATCGAAAATAATTAAAATTTACAAGAAATAAATGATTTTTCGTGATATTTTTAAAAATACTGCTACAGTGCGCCAAAACATTTCATAATATCATTTGTTTTCGACCAACTTACAAAGGAATATATGCTGAATCCATTCCAAAAATAGTTTGGATGTAATTTTGCAGTTATTTTGTATTTCAAGTGGATGAAATAGGGCCATTTTTTTGCGTTGTAACGTCACGAAAAAGGTGTACTTTTTAGCTTTCGAAGAAAAGTACAAATTCGAACAATCTAATAATCCGTATTCTCTTTGTACTCAAAAATACCTTTAAAACGGTGCCTAAAGAATGATGATAAGTTAAGTAGAACCTAAGTTACAACTGATTGAAGCTCGCGTTGTAACGTCACGGCGGGCAGCCGGACGGATTCAAAACAAGTGAGACATAAGTAATAGCATCGAAACCGTAAGACATAGCATTATAGTTGCTTCAGAAAAGTTTCTTCATTTAAAAAGCACTTTCTAGTGGTGAAAAAATATTCGGACATTAGGGTGTCCTCAAGCAGATACAAAAAATATTTTCTCTATTGTAATTCAGAAATGATTGCTGCCTACAGAAAATTTGTAAAAAAACTAATTTCAAGAAACTTCGTTGAATACTGAAGATTTATATTTCTTACATGAAAAAAGTTATAGAGCAAAACTCTTAGGGACACCCTAAAAAAAAATTTTTTTCGATCTAGTTCTACAATAACGCTTCGTACGCCTTTTAGATGTTCTAAGAAATTGGTAATCGAGTTAAATTGCACATTTTCGTCGAAGATAGTAGAAATCTATCTTTTTTCCCTAAGGAGCTATCCCTTGTTTCTTTTATTTATACATGTTCACCTACGGTTGCCTTCATATTTTTTTTTAGATTTTCCACAGTCGTCTACCCTAAGTTGTACATGGTGGAATACAACATAAATTAACTCAAAAAAAAAACAAATGAGATTACCTGCTCATAGCTGCTCTCCCCCGAGATACACCCTCTTAAAGAGTACATATAAAAATAAAAAAGCCAGTGATAGTTTCTATTTTCGACAAAAATGTGCAATTTAATTAGATTACCAATTTCTTAGAACATTTGTAAGCCATACGAAGGGTTATTAAAGTGCTAGATCGAAAAATTTTTTTTAAGAGTGTCCCTAAGAGTTTGGCTCTATAACTTTTTTTATGTAAGAAATATCAATCTTAAGCATTCAACAAAGTTTCTTAAAATTAGTTTTTCTACAAATTTTCTGTAGACAGCAACCATTTCTGACTTAAAATAGAGAAAATATTTTTTGTATCTGCTTGAGGACACCCTAATGTCCGAATATTTTTTCACCACTAGAAAGTGCTTTTTAAATGAAGAAACTTTTCTGAAGCAACTATTATGCTATGTCTTAAGGTTTCGTTGCTATTACTTATGTCTCACTTTCTTAGCATCCCTCCCACAGCGCGACGTAATTTGTGAACAACCCCACAATTACGTAGGCGAAATAGTGAAAGACAAATTAACAACACATTTTTGGATTATCCCTCATGTACAGAGGGCAGCAACAGCGATAATTAACGAATATTAAATGAACAGATTTTTCGTGACGTTACAACGGAGCTACGACCCTCTCTGTGCAAAGCAGAGCGTTGTAACGTCACGAAAAGTAAAAGCTGTTTAAAAATTAACTTCACTAACTATCGGAATTCTGAAAACGGCAAGTTGTTCAGTATTCATCTCTTATCAAATCATAGAAGAAAATCTTTAGATAAAATTTGAAAGAGAGCAGAATTTTCATGTTTTTTAACAGAAGAACCAAAAGACGTATTTCTGGCGCGTTGTAACGTCACGCTACATATTTGCTTTCCAAAACAATCTGGGCAAAGCAAATGCTATTAATTTGTCCACTTTTAATAGGAAATTTTATGCTCTTTCCAAATATATAATAATATTGGGGGGTTTCTCAACGATTTTCCCAGCTAAAACATAAATACTGTGCAAAGAAAAGTCAAAACGTTGTAACGTCACGGCGGAATGTGTCAAATATTTTTTGCTTATCACCTAACAACTTATCCAAATTTATATTGTTTGTTTTATGAGCCTCTCAATAAATTAAATTCACAGATCGAGTTTACCTAGTTTACAGCTTTTACCGCATTTTATTATATTATTTACCGCTTTTACATTTACTACTTTTTATTATATTATTTTACATTTTGGATAGAGCAAGAAATACTTGTGGTTTATCGATCAATTTTTGTTCATTCGCACAAATATATACTTTTATGAGTGATTTTTATCTGGCTATAATCTTTACTTTGCCAACACGAATGCAAAGTATCATTTTCGCAATTAAAAGCACGTTTTGCAGCTTATTGCGAAACAAAAGCCGTGCAATGCAAAGCGCGATAAAAATTATCGATTATAACCCGACAACGATCTCTTATTTCAAAGCCGCAACTTACCCGTGATACGCAAGAAGTGAGATGAGAAAAAATATACACGCCAGGACATCCGCTCGCCCGACAATACCGGTCACCTGTAATGGTAGAGAAAATTGAAACAACACGGATCAGTTGAATAGGTTGAGGCAGAGCAGAACAAGCGGAAAAGCATGGTTTCGATGAGAAAAAAAAGAACGAAATCGGTTTAATTCCAATGGAAAACTTCCCGAATCGAGGGAACCGAACGACCGACAGCCAGGACAGCGCGAGCGCGAGGTGAAAAACAATTTCTACCCGGTACCCGACTAATGAAAGCGGTTGCAACTTTTGTCGAACTCATTTGTCGATGGAGTAAATTTTTAATGACGATCTCTGTGTTCCGTTTCATTGGTTCAGGTGAATGTAAACTTGGTCTACCGGGCGGTGGGTTCTGTTCTCGTTTCAACCGTAGCCACGTCGTAGCAGTTGGTTTTGGTTCAGCGAAAAAAGGGTTTGTTGAAGCGTTTTTTTTTCGACGTCAAATAAAATTATTTTACAAAGTAATCAGATAGGTGATAAGTATAGAATTGAAGTAAGATGAGAAATTATACTACATGAGTAATTTAGTGTAAAAAAGTCCTATTCACGAATTACGTGAAGTGCAAAATAAACCCTTTGGTGTTTCTTTTTTTTTTTGTTTTCTGCTTTTCAGTTTTTCAGCCATTCCTAATTCATGCTATCATTCATGACACGTTTTAGTCTGGTATAAAATTTAGCAGTCAAGTAGAACAGCATAAAGTGTGCTACCTATCATACATAAAGTCGAACGTGCAGTTTTTTTTATATCAGGGAGAACATTGTGTTTTTCGGAAACTTTTTGCCAACACAAGTCTAATTACAATGAGCTTTGAGAGAAAACTTTTCCTTGTATCCCAAATTCGATCGGGTACATTTTGAAACCACTATCCTTCACCCATGATAGTATTTGAAGCAAGCAGATGACAGCAAGATGGTTCTAACAAATACTTGCACAATCCGACCAGCCGGTGCTAGTGGCATTTTTGACACTTTCCTGAGCTGACATGGCGAGCAGCAGACGATTATTGTCATATGCAGTGCCGTCATTGCGTAAGGGTTCCACAAGCTGCCGGTCGGTCGGAGCAACTCGGAAGTTTCGTCATTCCGGCCAGAAACTTTTCCATCCAATGGACGAACTGCTGCTCATCGCCAGGGAGAAGCAATCGATAGTTGCAATTGACAGGAATTTAATGGTTTCGAAGAAAAAGTTGATCATTTTGTCGGGATGGTGGTCAAAAATTCTGTTAGGTTGAGCTATGAAAAGTTTCACAGTTGGATGACAGCATTAAATTGCATTGGCAGCAATAGATTTGGAATATGCAAAAAAAAAACGATGCTAAAGAAGATTTTATACAGATTCGACAAAAAAGAACGTCATAGTCAGAAAACTATTACCCGGAATTTATCTCCGCTTTAAAGAGGACAGGTTTGTGAACCATTATTAAAGCCGAAACATTGCAAAACAGAAAACACAAAAAGTTTCATAAGTTCTGTGAGACCGTACGCTGATTAAACCAAAAATCAATAGAAACTGTTGTGGTGGAAAAGTGGCATTAAAAACAACATTAAAAGTAAACTTCAACTAAGTAAAAATGAGCCACCGTCCTTTCGGTCAATAGTAAAGTTTATTTTTACCCACCGGTGCCGAACAGAAATAAGTCATCGGCAGCAACCACCGGAATGGTAACAAACGACAAATTAAAATTTATTACCGGTGCGAACCATCAGCGATGCTTTTTATTCGTGTTTCTCGTAAAACCGTGAAGTCCCGCCGCCCAGTCCGACCGGGCCGGCCGGCCGTATGGTCACTGCGAGGCGGAAGGAAATAATTTGCATTAAAATTAATGATAGCCAATCTGGCCACCCGTTGTTCCATCCACCGTGCCGGTTCGGCTGCAAACATCACTAGGTATCTATACCTATAGGTACTCTTGAAATATTTACCGTACTCCTTTTGTGCCTTGGAGACGAAAAAAAAATTCGCTGGTTTGCAAATTACCATCACTCGATTTAATCGACAGGAACCGGGTCTGAAGCTGATTTATGACAGCCTGCACGAATCCGGTGACCGTGAAGCAAGGGCTGAAGTATGGGCAATCGATTTTCTTTGTCGTTTGTATGGAATGACAATCAATGACGATGATCTGTAGCATCGCTGCGAAGAAATACTGATGCTATCTAGTTACATCGAGAAATGAAATTCCGAGATTGTCGCAAACATTTATTTCAATTAGCCCATAATTTTGAGCGACGTCTGTCGGAAACCTTGCGCCTGGTAATTATGAATAATTAAAAAATGGTACCCTTTTTATGCTTGGAATTTTAAAACACCAATCGGGGATGAGTAGCACAAGGACGACATCAACAAAGACCAGAACTTTGCTGAAAACTGTATCTGGCTTTTATTCCATTAGTGTTTACTGGCTCCTAAACCAGAAAGGAATTAGAATTTTATAACAATCACCCAAAATAAACATTCACCTGCAATCAAAGTAAAGGACATTTTCGTGTTCCAAGTGGAACACATTCTCAGTGGATGTGTCCGAAACACGGCAGGTGCAGCGTCACTTGCTACCTTTCCTGCCTCCCCGGGAAACCATGCTGTGCCAAGCAGCGTGATGTTGCCATTTCAAAACCATGAGCAATCATACCGAACACCTTTACTCCCTGCGGTTGGTTACGGAATGACCGCTGACGACGGAGACGGCAGGTTTACGTTCCGAGGAGTTTCATCTCTGCTATTTGCCTGTGACCAGCTCAAATTACTCGGTTATGGTCGTCCGTTTCTCTCCCTCCCGGGAGACAGTACGGTACGTTCTGTAATGGCTTGCCAAAAACCGACACTAGCGGTCAGTAACAGTCAAGATAAATTCGAACATTTTCATCAGGGGCTTAGCTTAAAGGCGAACCATTTAGCGTTACATTTTGAGCCGCGCTGAAAGGGGGTGAATTTGTTAATGGAGAAGTTGCATAGTTTGTGAAAGCTTTCGAAGTGAATCATTTTTTTAACGAAGTCTGATGGATTGTCTTCATCAGCAGAGTTTTCTTTTAACACAAAATGTAATATGCGTTTTAATTTGAAACAACTTTTGATATCTCTTTTAGATCCAAGATCTATCACAGAGCAATACGAAATGGTAACGGCACACAAGTTGTTTAAGGGAATCTTTGGGCCAAAACAAAACTAGTACTAGGGCACGGTAGGGTATTTTCCGCCCATTAAGCGATTGCTTCTATTTTTTCGGTCTATGGCCTAGTTCTAGTGGAAGGACAGGTGTTGTTGACGCTCTTTCAATGAAAAACAGATTACTTACTGGGCCTGTTTTACCCTTGGCGTCCGTCACTCTCCGCTTTCAGTTTGTACTCTACCAAATTTCGTCCGTAGTAACTTCCGCTTGAACACGGCAAAGGCGCGTATGTTCTCCGTGAGCAGCGTCACGGCTTCAAGTCCATAAAGAACTACAGGTCTAATAAGGGTTTTGTACATTGTAAGCTTCGTGCGGCGGCGTATGCTTCCTGATCGTAGCGTCTTACGAAAAGCAAAGTAGGCCCGATTTTCCGCTTGGATGCGCCGCTGGATCTCCTTACTAGTGTTGTTGTCTGCGGTCACCAGCGATCCCAAATACACGAACTTCTCTACCACTTCTAGTTCGTCGCCGTCAACGGTTACCATCCGTGGGAGACGCGCGTTTGTTTCCTTCGAGCCTCTTCCTTTCATGTATTCGGTCTTTGACGCATTTGTTTTTAGCCCAATTCTCCTAGACTCCGCTTTCAGTCTGGCGTAGATTGCCTCCGCCGTCGCAAAGTTCCTGGCTATGATATCGAAGTCATCTGCAAAGCCTAGAAGTTGACTACCCTTGGTAAAAATCGTGTCTCTCGTTTCGATGCCCGTTCGTCGGATCACCCCCTAAAGAACGATGTTGAACAGCATGCAGGAGAAACCGTCACCTTGTCTCAACCCTCGCCGCGTCTCGAAGGGGCTCGAAAGTGTCCCAGAGATGCGTACGAAACACATCACTCGATCCAATGTAGCTCTGATCAGTCGCGTCAGTTTGTCCGGAAAACCGTGTTCGTGCATAGCTTATCTCGATCGTCTGTATCGTATACTGCTTTGAAATCAATAAATATGTGATGCGTGGACACGTTGTACTCCCGACATTTCTGCAAGATCTGCTGGATAGTAAAAGTTTGGTCCGTAGTTGCGCGAGCCCCCATGAAACCCGTCTGATAATTCCCTACGAAACCTTGTGCTATCGGTGACAACCGGCGTAACAGGAACTGGGAGAGTACCTTGTAGGCGGCGTTTACCAGCGTAATATCGCCATAGTTACAGCAGTCGATCGCCCTTTTTGTAGATGGGATAAACCACTCCTTCCATCCATTCCTCCAGGAGCTTTTGCTCCTCCCAAATCCTCGAAATAACCCAGTGTAGAGCCTTTGCTAGCGTTTCTTCGCCATGTTTATATAGTTCTGCCGGTTGGTGGTCCTTCCAAGCGGCTTTATTGGTCTTCAGCACCCCGATTTCTCGTTTGACTTCCTGGATATCAGGTGCTAGGACATTACTATCTTCCATGGGCGCTCTTAGGTTAATTTCCGTTGCGCCTCCTTCTACGACTTCGCCATTGAGGTGTGCATCGAAGAACTGCTTCCATCTGTCGACCACCTCGCGCTCGTTTCTGATAAGATTCCCTCTCTCGTCCCTATACATGTCAGGTTTCGGTATGTAGCCCTTCCGAGTTTGGTTCACCTTCTCATAAAACTTGCGCGTGACATTAGTTCGGAATAGTTGTTCTAATTTTTCACGATCTCTGTCCTCCTTTTGGCGCTTTATCCTCCTCAGGATCGTGGTCAACTGGTTCCTAGCTCGTCGGTATTTGGCTACACTGAAAATATAATTTCGTATTGTTTTTGAAAAAACATTCGTAAGACTATATTCGTAGCTGCTACAAAAAATTTCATACCATTTAAAAACTTTCGTAGGCTTATTGTCTACCGCAATTGTTGTTATTACGAATGGTTCGTATTTTTTACGAGAGCACATTCGTAGCTGCCTTGCATCAAGACCCATTTCATGCACGGTTGTTGTCTGGCATCATTATCGACGAAAACGGGATGCGAAGATTGTATGAAGATAAAAAAGACTAGTGCAATTATGACCTTCTTGGTATGCAGTAGCTGTGGGTCTGTAGTTTGCAGCGTCGTCTGCTGTTCGTTAAGAAGTATGACAAACGAGCTCAGTTCGATTCCGGATAAAATCAGCTTTTTCAGATATAATAAAGATTTCGCTATTTTTCGATAGGTGTCGGTAATGTAGCATACTGACACCTATCGGAAAATAGTGAAATCTACTATTATTTTTATCGACAGCCTTTTCGAGCATTCGTAAAATCTACGAACCATTTTGTAAAATGCAATAATTCGTACGAATATAGCTTTGTTACTATGTACAAAACATTCAGGATTGATTTTAAGAATCTACTTCGTGGGTTCCTACCCCAACCTCCTCGTGGTACCAGCCGGGATACGAGCAACCTCGGGTGGAGATCGGGTAACCAACCCCGGTGGAAACCAAGGTCGTATGCTGACAGGGGAGGAGGGCTCCTTCGAGCTACGTTGGCCCTCCGGCGATACTGTGGGGTTGGTTGCGGGCTTTGCAAGCCTGAACCACTAAAAAAACCAAAGCAATGGACTCCGTAAGTAATAATAATAACTCTAATCGGAACAATCGGCAAAGACCCAGGCGACGAAAACGGACTAACGATTGGAAATTAGGAACATGGAACTGTCGGTCTCTAAATTTCCTCGGAAGTACCCACGTGCTTTCTAAAGAAGTGAAGAGCCGCAAGTTCGACATCGTAGCGCTGCAGGAGGTATGCTGGAAAGGAACGATGGTACGTACGTATAGAGATGGTCATACCATCTACCAGAGCTGCGGCAATACACACGAGCTGGGCACAGCTTTTATAGTGATGGGCGAGATGCAGAAGCGGGTGATCGGGTGGTGGCCGATCAACCCCCGAATGTGCAGATTAAGAATCAAAGGCCGATTCTTCAATATAAGCATAATTAACGTGCGCAGCCCTCACCTCGGAAGTACCGATGATGACAAAGACGAATTCTACGCGCAGTTGGAGCGTGAATACGATCGCTGCCCAAGACATGATGTCAAAATTATCATCGGGGACTGTAATGCTCAGGTTGGTCAGGAGGAGGAATTCAAACCGGTGATTGGACGGTTCAGCGCTCACCCGCAAACGAACGAAAACGGCCTAAGACTTGTCGACTTCGCCGCCTCCAAGAACATGGCCATACGTAGTACCTTCTTCCAGCATAACCTCTACCATCGGTACACCTGGAGATCACCCAACCAGACAGAATCACAAATCGACCACGTTCTGATAGATGGTCGGCACTTTTCAGACATTATCGACATCAGAACCTATCCGGGCGCTAACATTGATTCGGATCACTACCTAGTGATGGTAAGGATACGTCAAAAACTATCTGTTGTGAACAACATACGATACCGCCGCCCACCACGGTATAATCTAGCGCGACTGAAGCAACCAGAGGTCGCCGAAAACTACGCATTATCTCTCGAAACCGCGCTGCCGGAAGAGGGAGAGCTGGATGAAGCCCCTCTTGAAGACTGTTGGAATGTCGTGAAAACAGCCATTAACAGCGTAGCGGAGAACGTCCTAGGCAGTGTGGCACCGAATCGACGTAACGAATGGTTTGACGAGGAATGCCAGCAGATATTGGATGAGAAGAACGCAGCGCGGGTACAAATGCTGCGTAGAGCCACCCGTCAGAATGTGGAGCGATACAAACAGAAGCGGAGGCAGCAAACCCGACTCTTCAAGGAAAAGAAGCGCCACCAAGAGGAGAAGGAGTGCGAAGAACTCGAACAGCTGTACCGCTTTCACGACACACGGAAGTTCTATCAGAAACTCAACGGATCTCGTAAAGGCTTCGTGCCGCGGGCCGAAATGTGCAGAGATAAAGATGGAGGTATCTTGACTGATGACCGTGCGGTGATCGAAAGGTGGAAGCAGCACTACGATGAACACCTGAATGGCGTGCAGGCGGAAGACCATGATAGGGGAGGAAGTGACCACATTGGTGCAGCAAGCGACGAAGATGTGCCACCCCCATCGATAAGGGAAGTTAAAGAAGCCATCCAGCGGCTGAAGAACAACAAAGCAGCGGGAAAGGATGGCATTGGAGCGGAGCTTATTAAAATGGGCCCGGACAAGTTGGCCGGCTGTCTGCATCAATTGATTGTCAAGATTTGGGATACGAAAGTGTGTTCGTGGTAGAAAACAACGAAAGAATTCGTAAAGCAAACGCTCGTTTTCGTACTATAAACCAAGTTTTATTATCAGTGTAGGTTCTCTCTAGTGGCAATACTTAGATAATTTTTCCAAGCATTTTTTTTCTCCTCCACCGCTTGTTGGCATTCCCTATCAAACCAATCATTTTGTGTACTCCGAGGCTAGGAACCTAGCCCTTTTTTAGCCCTTACATAGTGCCCGATGGCCGACTCTCCGATGTCCGAGCGTATTCTGCCCCAACCGTCTTCGAGGTTTGAAGCACCTAACTCCTCGGAAGAAGGCAGTATTCAGTATTCGCGCGTAGTTCTCGACAGCTTGCGGGTTATCTAGCTGCCTGATGTTCAGCCTTGGAGGGCGGCTTTGACGTGTGCGGTATACGGTGGACAGCTTTGAGCGCACATGTACTGCTACTAGGTAATGGTCAGAATCAATATCCGCACCCCGTTGGGAGCGTACGTTCGTGATGTTAGAGAAAAACCGGCCCTCTATGAGAACGTGGTCAATTTGGTTCAGGTGATCTCCAGGTGGCTTTGTAGATATCCTTGTGCGGGAAAAAGGTGCTTCGGATCCCCAGGCCTCGGGAAGCTGCGAAGTTTATACATCGTTGGCCGTTATCGTTCGTGTCGGTGTGCAGGCCCAGGGCTTCGACCGATCCTTTTTTTCTACCGCAGTCACACCAACGCGCATTCAAGTTCACACCGTCCGTTTAGAGGTGGAATACGAACGCTATGCATAACACAACTGGCAGTTTGCTCAGTCAAACGCCGAATGCACGCAACAGTATGAATGCGTTCTAATGCTTTTTGACATTTTCGTTTCGATCAAGTTGCCTTTACCGTTTGGAGCAGCGAATGACTGCAAAACAGTCAAATGACTGGCAATCACGCTAACGAAAAGCAACCGCACAATCGTATGATTCAATACTACAAAAAAAACAACCACTACATGTGCATGGAAGAAGTCGGTCGGACTCCGTCCAATACAAACGAATATATTGCTTGCGTCGGACCGACGTCCGGGTGACAAACTATTACTGTGAGCAGCCGATTTGGAGACAAAAAGAGAAACGAAAAAATACGTCACCGTATGCTTCCAGTCAGTTTGCAGTTTATATTCTCAAAGCGCAAAGCAAAACGGGAGATTGACTGTTTGCTTTTGCTGAGATGCCGCATGAATTGTAAGACGGCAGCAGCGCAAGCGGCATATTGACTGGATAAGAAAAACAGTCAAATGATCGTTCAAAAAGCGGAGTTTGAATGCGGAAAGTTCGCATTCACGGCAGTCACATTCAACTTGCGATCCCTTTTCAAGCCCTGTGCAGGCCATGGGGTCCTACCACCGGTCTATACATTTCTTCCCTACCGACCTGGGCGTTCAATTCCCCGATGACGATCTTGATGTCCCCACACGAGCAGCTGTCGTACGTTGCCTCCAGCCTCGCGTAGAACGCTTCTTTGTCATCGTCGGGTCTATCTTCGTGCGGGCAGGGCACATTAATGATGTTATAATTGAAGAAACGGCCTTTTACCCTCAATACACACATTCTCTCGTTGATCGCCCTCCAATCTATCACGCGATCCTGCATTCCGCCCAACACTACAAAGCCCGTTCCCAGTTCGTTGGTAGTGCCACCGCTCTGGTAAAACTGGGTCTTTCCGCCACGGATCTTCCATTCCTTCTCTCCTTTGCGACAGATTTCCTGCAGAGCTACGATGCCGAGTTTCCGGGGTTCCAGCTGTTCAATCAGCATCCGCTCGCAACCTGCGAAATTTATAAATCTGCAGTTCCAAGTACCGAGTCTTCATTCGTCGTCCTTGATCCGTCGCCTAGGTCGATGCCGAATAATCCGCTCCGAGTTTGCTTGAATTTTGTTAGTTTTTTTTTTTAAATTTAAAAACATGCTGATAAATCGATAGAAACGTTCTTAATGGAGGCTACGTAGCATATGGGAATTGACTTAGTTGGTTCCAACATGGAATAAATCGTGTTCCTGACCGTATAGAACGTTGGAGTCTTCGACAAAGTTGTTCAGCAGATCAAGGACTTTTCGTTGCATTGTAGCATTTCGGAATCGTCTCACTACGTGGCGCTGGTATATATGTAATATTCTTATATAGACTGTCTCTTGAGCTGCTGATTAGAAAGTTGCGGTTTTCGGGAAGGTTACTACACTAGCGCAGCCGGTTGCACTATCTCCCATATCATGTTGAAGGTGGCAATCATTTGAGTAACCTTCCCGTAGACCGCAACTCAGATAGTCAGCAGCTCTAGATACAGCCTAAATAAGAATATACCAGCGCCACGTAGTGAGACAATTCCGAAATACTACAATCCAGTGAAAACCCGTTGATCTACTGAACAACTTTTTCGAAGACACCAACCTTCTATGCGGTCAGAATCGCGAGTTATTCCACGTTGGAACCAATTCAGTCAATGCCCATATGCAACGTAGACTCCAATAAGGACGTAACGTATTGACGACACCCCATCAGCCATATATACGTTTGCCAGACGGACGGTTGCCATACGTACGATTGCCATACAGACGAATGCCATAATGTATGTTTGCCATAATAGACGGGAGCCATAATGTACGTTTGCCATATTTCATATTTTTGGTATGGAGGCCCAGAACTACATTTCGACCAGCTCAAAGCTTAAAGAACCAGCGCGACCAAGTCGCAAGAGGCGTAATTGATTCAGCTTAAATAAAGCGGCTTTGTCGCTTTTCATTTTATAAAGGGTATCTCAATCAGGGCCCGACAACGTCACCTTCAATTGCATAGCGTCACTCAACAATGAAGCAGTGAAGCTTCGGTTTCAACAGAAGCAGCACCGCTTCAGTTTCAAACTGGCTTCAGTCAGCGTCAGCGAAACGAGTTTCACTTCATCATGACTGTCGGTTTCAACTTTTCATTTGTACTTTTCTATCAAATATTCAGAAGAAGGCCAGCAACTTTGAATGCAAATAAATTGAATTTGAGTAACATTTGCTACAATGCAACGCATATTAAAGTTAACCTTGTTAATGTTGAAAAATCTTACCTGAATTTCTACCGTCGTCAATTGAAACAACAGTTGATAGTGAACTGAAGCTTGCTTGAAACGTTCTGTTCAACAAATGAAGCATGTCACTTCATGTATGAAGCGAAGGTAAGAGAAAGTCAGGTTCATTTATTTATTTCGACGATGCCGGGCCCTGATCTCGATGCGAGGACTAGGCAAAACTAATTAGAGGACGGTAAGCCTAGAAAAACGAATAGACCTAGACAGATATGATTTCTGGTGGGGAGCTGCCCCCGTTAAATATATGGATTATGGCAAACGGAAATTATGGCTCCCGTCCATTATGGAAAACGTACATTATGCCATGCGTACGTATGGCAACCGTCCGTATGGCTATCGTATTTATGGCTCTCGTCCGGTCACCGCTTCGAGGTATGACGCTGGCCCAATAAGCCAGTCGTCGTATGTCCGAATCTCGGCTAGGAGAGGCTGTTAAAGTCAATAGGATCGTAGTAACTGGTCCTGCAATTGTGCTGACTCTAACAGCTGGCTACGAAGTCTGTCGTGTAAAAACAGAAGGTTAAATTTCGATTACGGAATGTAGCACCTAGGCTTTGCTTTTTTAACATCAATTTATAGGCATCCGGCACTCCGGGTGTTCTTATCGCTCTGATTAAGGGGAAACCGAAAGTGGTTCAAAGATGGCTGGGTAAATGGCTACCATTCGAAGCATGTATTGTTTTGCACCTTAAAAATGCATCTGTATTGGCAGAGTACGCTTTCGCCACGTAATCAGTGCATCCAGCGTTGTTATAATTTCCTAAAACTTGTAATTCAAGTTATCGATCTGCTATGTATCAATAAACGCTCAGCAAAACATAATTGCTAATGGAAAATAAATTTAACTGATCATATCGATCATTACGTGTTCATAAAAGCGACCAATGTATAATTTGGAATTAGTTAATAGATATTTGGTTGCGCACATATTTCGTTGAACTAGCGATTTCCGAAAAAGCAGCAACACAGTATCAAACTTTCGTCACATCAATGAGCTTTTAAAGAGCTTTCAAGTTTCGCCGCATCGATGAGCTTAGAGTGAGGTAAACAAACAAAACGCAAACGCAGGAATCAAAAACGCAATCCGATGCAAGCGGATTAATTAAACATCTTAGTGATCCTACGCATTATTCGGTTGCTGCTGTTAATTTTGATTGAATCGGAATGCCTTGATAAAGAAAACAAACCCTTTTTCGGGATGTTTGTAGTCAGTGCGGTTGGCTGCGGGTCAGCTGTTTATGTTTGCAAGCTCCGCTATTTGACATATATTACCAATACTAATGCAATATTCAAATAAACGTTTAGGTTTTTAACGAGCACATGAGCTGTACAGTACAGTGTTTGTCGCACTAACACAATAACGTTAGCCACTTTCGGTTCCGCCTTAAGGTATTTTCTTGTCGTTCGCAAAACGGTCAACATAATGAATGATTTCCAGCCTTCTTACGCCACATTTCTAAACATAGATTTGGAGGGCCATTCCATTCTCGTGAAATGCCTATTTCCAACACGGTACCTGAATTCTCCACAACGAGAGACAGACAATGTTTTCAGTTTTTCATGTTGGGATTTAGCTTGTAGTAAAATGGCACAATTTCCTTTAATTCCAATCCATCATGTCTAATTTCATTTTTCTTTCCAAAGAAACCAAAAATAGCATTCTTTCTTTCTCGAATTCGTATCATTGAATTAAATAAATGTGGGTAACCTACTCACTTCAGGCGGTCTGCGGTAAAAATAGATCATCTTCAAAGACATTTTCCTACGTACCGACTAGTACGAAATAATGTACCGCAATCCCAACCCAGTTACTGCAACTGAGCGAAAACACGCATTTACTGTTTTAACCGAAGCTAAGGTCCGTTTGGCTCAACCGCAAGCCAACTAGGATGTACATACACACAGAAGAAACACGTCTATAGCCGCAAACTTAGCTTAACATCTACATTTTCCAAATACTTACCGCTTCGGTGTGGATCGGATGTACGGCGAATAAAACGCCGGCGAATAGGGCGAAATTTTTCCGCAGCCTGGCGATCGTCGTGCAGACTCGGGTGAACAGGACACAGGCGGCGGCGTGCAGCACTACGTTGGTAGCATGAAACCATAGCGAGCGAAGGCCAAAGGTTATATAATTCAATCTGAAAGCAAACGAGAGAAAAGAAAGGCACAACAGGGTGAGTGAGTGAGTGAGTCAGTGAGTGGGAAGAGGATTGGTAACAGAACAGAAAGCCGGCTGCTGGTCGCCAGCGGGGAAAGCTCAACTCGACGGCAGTGATGAAAGGACTAAACCCGTGGGTGAGTACCGGTTGGTACGGTATAAAATATTGAATCCCAACCGAGCACAATGGGTAATCTTTGCAGCTCTCGCTTAGGACTTCAAATTTAAACAGTAATTATCTAGTTTTAGTGAATTGCGGGAAGACTCCGTTTCTGTTTCATTTTTGATGAAGGTTGAACTTACGTTCCCACTGTCTTTCGTCAGCTTCAAGCAAACTGACACTAACTTTGTCTAAAGAATAATGGAGAAAATGACAGAAATTGTGAAAATTTATAATAACTTTACTCGATCCCGTCCGCCTAGGCTAACTGCCTCGAGTACCGGTCCAACTTTTACAGTCGTTGCCAATTTCCATGTACGGTGGAGTTTTTAATCGCTTTAGCATCCACCCCTCGTCCTGCGTTGGATTGTATAACGTCGGCACACATGTGACTTGCACACAAGACTGCCTGCTCCTTCAACGATCTGGAAGGGCTTTTCATACAGATGTGCTTTCATAATAGCAAAATCAACTTTGCCAACGAAGCCGTGCTTCCGAACAGAAATTCAAAGTAACTGGATGAGGACAGCTAAAGAAATAATAGAACTAGAAAGCCGCAGCGCAGTAGCGGCGATGACAGGGCAGGGCGAACTGAAATGAAATTTCGTTCATTTGTTCGTTTCACTTTAATCATTTATTCATCGATGGTAATTTGTCAAAGGAACTTTTCACAACTGCTCCAGCCACCGCACAGTGGAAAATACTGGAACAAAACACTCAAAATGGAGTTGAAGTTTTCCATGAAGTATTATTTTTCTATGAAAGTAGACAGACTAATTAACTATATTCCAAAATTTCAGAGCACTGGGAATCTTACAACTTTTTGGAGAATTTTTTAAATCTGAAGTTTGTGTGACAACTTCCCATGTTTTTCATTCAACGCAAGTTTCGAAAAACTGTTTTTAATCGTATCCTGTTAGGTATTTGCATACAAAGAAAACGTGATTTGGTATTGAAATGGTTATAGATTAGCACCTTATTTTGCAGATTGACGAAAATCAAGTACACTCTAAAATATATTTGCTTCAAATCTCAAAATAATAACACACATGTGACTTCGCATTTTCAAAGTAGAGTATCTTTTTTTGGGAACGGAAGGTAACCGTCATTTTTTCATATTTTATGTAGAATTTAGGCTACTTTCCAAAAATCATATCCGCATTTTGCGCAGATTTGCGCAAAGACTAAAAATATTGAATTTTTTAGAACCATGTGTTTTTATGCAATTCCGCTTTATAATTACTTCTAGCAATACTATTAAAGATATTTGTAAAGAAATTCTTTGAGCATTTAGCAGCTAAAGGTTAGTACCAGGTCAGCAGAGCAGAAGTAACACTTTGATATTCAAATTTTAGTGAATAAACATGGTTATTAGCTGGAGAAAGTGCTATTTTTAAAATTCAAAATTTATTTTTAGATGTGGCTCAACGTTATGGATTGCTGAGTGTTACAAGGTCATTACTACTTCGCCTAATTAGCCCAATGCAAAAAACACAGAATAAAAATAATAGTTCAAGTAGTTATAAAACTTTTCTTAGAAAATTATTTTAGAGACACCCTAATTATTGATTTTTTTAAATATTTGTAAACTTTAAGCTATAGTAGTCAATTTGGTTCACAGTTATATACAAAATATGCAAGCTCCATACTACTTTACCAATTTTATTAGTTTTGTCTCAGTTTTGTTCTGACTGGCGCCACTGTGCACCGGCGCAGCAGGAGCAGCAGTAGCAGCAAGTGGGAGAGACAAAACGAACCGAAGAAAGGATTCGTTTGTGTCCAACCAGCTATCCGACCAGAGTCCGTCCATCCATAGGACATCCGGGCAAGAAAGCG
The DNA here is from genome assembly GCF_943734655.1 of Sabethes cyaneus. Lineage (NCBI taxonomy): Eukaryota > Metazoa > Arthropoda > Insecta > Diptera > Culicidae > Sabethes > Sabethes cyaneus. The sequence continues at coordinate 58,830,764 of NC_071354.1, forward strand.
AAGAACAATGGTTTCAGTTTCCGGCTTATGTACTACTCCTCCCCCTTTATCTTTGCTTCGCGCTGTTCAAGGGATGTAATTTAGTTCGGTTTTCTATTTGCTATACGCATAATGTATACTTATTTGGTAATGCCATTGAGTTTAAACTTTGATTTTAAATTCACAGCATCAAACATCTCAAATATATATGTATTTTGACCAATGTTTTTTATTGTTATTTACTAAAGTAGCTTTACATTATCGTATTGGTTTGGGCAGAAGGGTTGCAGAATGATATGACATGTTACACACGGGCAAAGTTTATGAAACTATAAATGAATTTAAAAGATAAGGGGGCATCCATAAAGTACGTCACGCTTATAGGGGGAGGGGGGGGTTGACCTAATCGTGACGATTTGTGACGTAGGGGGGAGGGAGGGTATGAAGTTATGTGACATCACATGAAAAAAAAATCAAATGGAAAATTTGTTCGGGAAATTATAATTTAACCTTCATTTTAAGATACAACTATTGAAGGTTTCTATAAAATTAACGTTCTAAAGGATTTAAAAAAAAATAGTTAAATTTTTTGAGTGAATTTTTTTTAACATATACTGTGGTATTCCGATTATATCTACACCTGGTTTAATCTACACCCGATTTTGTCTACCATTTAGACCTGGTTTTATCTGCCTTTTTTCAATTGTCATTTCAACCATGAGGCATGAAAATTTGGAAGATTTCATGAATTTATGAATAGCAGAGAATATTTCTTTGTATTTTATAGCTTACTATATGACATCTGTGGTATGTAATTATACACAGAATGGGTATAATAATGCTGAAGTAAAATACGCAAAGTAACTTCCATTTATTTTGTAACACATCTTTTTATCATTCCATAATGATCCTTTTTGAGATTTTTCTATACCGTAACGCTAATGGGCACACCCCGTCTCCGCTATGAACTAAGGTTGTCATCTTTCTTTCTTTGAAAATTCTAATCAAAAGTTTATCTTTCTTTAAAAAATCATAACTTTTGATCCATTGAACCGATTTTAATAATTTTATTACCAAATAAATACCTTTTATTTACCATTTTATTAATGAGTTTCACAAGAAAAAAACAATAAACTGATGTTCAAATTTTTTTATGATTGCAAAAACATTTTTTGTATGAGCCTCTTAAAATCACTTAAAACATTTAAAATATTCGTTTTTTATTTTTTTATTACATGTACTTTCAATGGCAAGCTAGTTGTTTACATACGACATACGACAAAAAACAGACCTGTAACATTTTCAGTTTTTGAGATACTCTTTTTTTAAGGAATAAAGATGCGTAAATGCAATGGACTCACATGGCGTTTTATATGAGAAACATTTCTGTGTCAAAAACCAGTATAATCAATATATGTAGAATGCCAGTGTCGCTGCAGTGCGCGTGGTAAACATCACACTTGTTCAGATAATGTATTTACAGTATATATGCATATGTGTGTGTGCCTGAGATTCACCAAAAAGGAATCTCATTGTCAAACTTTGACAACCAGTTTAAAATTTCAAATATGGCTGCCAAGTAATGTGATTGGAAACTTCGCTTGCTGCAAATTTCTGAAAAAATCGGTGCAAAAGGGCGCAGTTGTGGGATTCAATTCATCCGGACGAAAAGAAAAAGAACGTTTAAAAACATTTCACTGGCATGAAAACACAGCGATGAGCGCACTGATGACAGCACCAACGAGCGCACAGATAAAGAACAGATAAATAACAATGAGCAACTTTGACAATGAAGTTCCCGATTCATAGACTTGATACAGATTGTTAGCATCATGTTTACCACAATGAGTCCCGTAGTAAAACAGCGACACTGGCATTCTATATATATATTGATTCTACTCAAAAACCCCTTTTATTACAAGTAAAAACAAAAACCATACGTCTCCATTGTATTCTCGACACTTTATGAAAACTTCTTGTGAATCTTTTCAATGTTTTTGCGATAATAAAAAGAAAGTTTGGGCTTCAGTCCAATATTTTTTTCTGAAAAGCTTATTAAAATACTTTCCATTTGGTATTAACATAATTTAAATCGGTTCAATGGATCAAAAGTTATGAATTTTTAAAGAAAGAAAGGTGGAAAAATGGCAACTTTCGGGACTACACTGACTCCGAAAAGAAAATCCCAAGTACCAAATGAAAATACGGATCTAAAATTTACTGTAAAGGAATAAGTATACAAAATTTGAATAAAATCTGAGCAATTTTGAATTTCGATATGTCTTTTTTCATAATATTGCTGAGTTGACATGCATTATGGCTAATGGTTGATATGAATAAAATGAGCCCTATGCGTAAAATTACGCTGAAATAGGGGGATTAGGGGCATAATGAGCACACGGGGCGAAATGGGCACCCCTCTTTTCTACGAAAGTACGCATTTTGTAACATCATATGGCATGCGGAACACTGCTGTAGGTACTACAGTATCTATTTATCAAAAAATTAGTGATCTCTACTTTTAAAACACGGAGTTATATTAAAAAACTCAACGTGGTTCTCAGACGCTGAAAAAATTATAATTTTGGTGCACTACCAAATAAGGTTTTACGATCATTTAAATATCTTAAACTATAAAGTGCACACTGCAACATGATGTATACATTGTATCTCAAATTTCACCAGCATTGAAGTTTTGATTTTATACTATAAATAGTGTAAAAACCCATTTTTACTTTAACTACTTGACTGGGGGCGAAATGGGCACCCTTAGGTGAGGTGAAACGAGCACTATGTCACATTGACTAACCTGTCAGTTTCTTTGTTTATCGCATCAATGCTTGTTTACAGTGATGGTATGAATATGCCAAGAGAATCCGGAAGACATAATTGGTCAAAAAAGGCCTTGCAAGTGGCCTTGACCACTCTAAGGCGAGACGGAATACTCACAAAACAAGTCGTCAAGTACCACAGCATTCTGCGGCAGACGTTAGCTCGGTATGTTAGGCCAAACGAAAGGGCAATCTCTGGGCAGGAGGTGGACTAAATTGATTGCTTCAAAACTGTTTCCGCTCCCGCTACTGGACAAGAGCTGGTAGTCCATATTTTGTATATGGAGGTTTAATGCTACGGTATTACTACCCGTGAAATCAGAACCCTCGTATACCAGCTGGTAGAGGGAAACGGAAAAGCATATGTCTTCAACACTAAAACACGGCTAGCTTAAGCGTCATCCGAAACTTTCCTTGTGTGCTCCAGAGGCAACCTCCGCGGATTAATTGCCTTTAAGCGGCTTGCGGTCAACAGTTTTATCGGCGTTTTGACACGTTTTATGTTTGTGTATGTATGGGTGTGTATGTGTATGTGTATATGTGTATGTATGTGTTTATGTATGTGTATATGCATGTGTGTGAGTGTGTGTATATGTGTGTGTGATTGTTGTTCTTATATACACCCTTCAAGCATGTGTTTATAAGGGTGCTCATTATGCCCCAGGGGGAGCTCATTGTGCCCCACACACTGACCGATTTTTAGTTTTTGAAACATAAGTTTAAATTGCAATTTTCGTCATCATATCAATTATTTTTCAATTTGTTAACAGTATGCCTTTAATTATCGATAGTGAATGTATGTTTTGCAATGACGACACTTTAAAAATTCTGTCATTTTGGGTGCTTAAATCAGTCAACAAGTTAGGGTGCTCATTATGCCCCTAATCCCCCTAATACATAATTGAAAAAAATTATTAATAATAACAATATTTTTTGTTCATTTAAATTATTTTGGAGCAATTTATTTTTCACCAAAATTGTCTACTTTCCAAATATATCTACCAAAAATTTTCGGATGGGTAGATAAAATCGGTAAACCACTGTATGTGTTAACAGGACTCATTTATTCTTCTATGTAGTATGAACTCTCCATTCAGGCCTTACAGAATATGCAGTGCACCGCTGAAGAGATGCTTGAGTACCGTCCTGACTAAAAGATTTTTGCAACCGCAAAATGCAGTCGCACAAACTCCTGAGGGGCTACGGGGTGCTACCAGGGACCTATGGCAATGTTTTCCCTTGATATTCGTGCTGAACTCAATCGATGAACATAAACTCAAACCGAAGTTCCACGGCTGCTTTTAAGGTTTTTCGGTATAATTTATACTGCCCCTCACTCAAAAGCTCTCTGAAGGATAGAGTTTATGCCACTTGCGGATTAAATTTCGCATCTAAGGTGGTGTTGAATGATTGCACGATTGAATGAATATACAAAATGACAAAATCCGTCAGAAAAATTCTTCCATGGCGTGTTACTGCAAGACGTCAGCAGGAAGTCCTGATTCTTTCAACTAGATCAGACGAATTTGAGTGGATGAATGTAAAGGACGTGGATATGCGCGATACATTAATCGACGACACATCAGCGACTTCTGAAGCGAATCCGATCGCAGCAATTGGAGATCATCTTCAAAATCCGTGAATCGATGACTTATAAGCTCGAAAATGTTCCTTTTTTAATTTGCTGAAATTAATTTGATAGCTTTAAATAAAAAGGTTGTAATGAATATTTAATTTTTTTGTTGTGAAGGGGGTGAGGGGGGGGGGTTTCCGTGACGTGACGTACTTTCACAGGGGGGTCACGAATGACGAAATGTGACAAGGGGGGAGGGGGGTAGATTTTGGTCAAAATTTGCGTGACGTACTAAATGGACGTCGCCTTAGAAGTCGTTCACTCGCTCTCTTGTATTGATCAAATTATTTCAAAATATTCATAAAGCTTGTGCTGAAAGTCAATATTATAACAAAAAGTACAAATAGGAAAATACCATAAATGTTTCATCATATGAAAAATTCTGTTATTTTCATTACCATATTCATTTCATCATCATCATATCATCATCATTATCAATCGGGGCCTGCCACAAAAGACGACCATTTAGACTGTCGCAGTGACCTTTTAGCCCAATGCTCATCATCATCATCATCATCATCATCATCATCATCATCATCATCATCATCATCATCATCATCATCATCATCATCATCATCATCATCATCATCATCATCATCATCATCATCATCATCATCATCATCATCATCATCATCATCATCATCATCATCATCATCATCATCATCATCATCATCATCATCATCATCATCATCATCATCATCATCATCATCATCATCATCATCATCATCATCATCATCATCATCATCATCATCATCATCATCATCATCATCATCATCATCATCATCATCATCATCATCATCATCATCATCATCATCATCATCATCATCATCATCATCATCATCATCATCATCATCATCATCATCATCATCATCATCATCATCATCATCATCATCATCATCATCATCATTATCATCATTATCATCATCATCATCATCATCATCATCATCATCATCATCATCATCATCATCATCATCATCATCATCATCATCATCATCATCATCATCATCATCATCATCATCATCATCATCATCATCATCATCATCATCATCATCATCATCATCATCATCATCATCATCATCATCATCATCATCATCATCATCATCATCGTCATCGTCATCAACCTCTACCCATCTCTTTCTATATCCATCTCTTTCTATATCCATCTCTTTCTATATCCATCTCTCTCTATATCCATCTCTCTCTATATCCATCTCTCTCTATATCCATCTCTCTCTATATCCATCTCTCTCTATATCCATCTCTCTCTATATCCATCTCTCTCTATATCCATCTCTCTCTATATCCATCTCTCTCTATATCCATCTCTCTCTATATCCATCTCTCTCTATATCCATCTCTCTCTATATCCATCTCTCTCTATATCCATTTCTCTCAATATCCATCTCTCTCTATATCCATTTCTCTCTATATCCATCTCCCTCTATATCCATATCTCTCTATATCCATATCTCTCTATATCCATATCTCTCTATATCCATCTCTCTCTATACCCAAATCTCTCTACATTTTGTTGCATGATTATGCTCCAACACATACTGCAAATCCGGTAAAGAAAATGATAAGGCCAGTGCAAATTATTTTTAAAGTTTTTGTCCCCCCGCCCTTCAAAATGGGCTCTAAAAATCAGGGGGCAAAAAAAAATTGTCAAACTTGAGTAAAAGTTGTTTGTATAAAATCAATTACCTGAGGGTTTTACAGCCTAAAAAACTCTAAAAAAAACAGTGTACGGAGTGTTAACGCTTCTAACATGAAACAAAAGTGGAACTACAAATAATGTAATTTCCAAAAATTGGCTAAAAAAACTTTTTCGATTTTGACTCTATTGTGGAAGGTTTTTGCATGAAAAATAATAACGTACCGTGACCGCACATAATTGCGATCAGCTCCTAATTCCGATCACTCAACCTAAATGGTCAATTTTTAGAATAGCTGCCAAAATCTGTAGTAAATGAGCACGCTTAGTTATTGTGCTATGTGTTTATGTGTCAGTTGTTGAAAAATGACTGCCTTTGGGGCACCATGCACTTCAAAATAAAATTAATTCGACAGGCAGAAGCAAAAAACGTCATCAAAATGTATTTTCTTAGCCGAAGTGCTAAGCGTACGATCAAATTTGCTAAGATCATAGCAGCGTGAAAACATATTACCTTCTTCGGTATTCTACAATAGATACAAGCATGATACAATAGATACAAGCATATATAACCGTTCTGCATCAAATTTGGCTGAAAAATGCTGAATTTGCGGAATTTATTCCATTAAAGTAATTGATCGGAATTACAAACATAATTTTTTTTCTGCTTTTAATTCCGATCACTATATCAAAGTTATAAACTGGCAAAATGCAAGCTAACGAAGTTACTATTTGGATTTTAGGATTGATTGCATCGTGATAACATGGTAGGATTATCGAAATTTTTTGACGTAGGACTACGTCTTACGGCAGGGTGTCAACCAAAATTTGGAGTTAAGCTACCGTCACGAAAGAATGAAAGATTATGAACGGTAATAGCTCTTCCAATTTAAAATGGATTTTGATCATAAACGATGCAGCAATTGTATGACTTTCTTGAAAAGATTGTTTGCCAATCGCTAAATAGTGAAAATTAACGAAAGCTTTCAAGCTAAAAATTCTCCATACATTTTTCGTATGATAGTCTTGCTTCCCAGGCACGGACGACCATTACACACCAAGCTCGTGGCTGGTGCTGATTAGCATTAGCATAGGCACAAGCATAGGATTCCGTCCGTGTGCTGCTACTCCGTTATTGACCAGGACCGATGAAAATTGCAGAATGATGGCTGGAAAAAGCATGCTAAGGACAGCGCACTGTTCCTTTTTGTGCAACCTTATCAGGTCCCTGCGTGCTGATCAATACAGACGCCGGCTACGTCCGAATGAGGGTCCTGGTGGGATAGGAAGGAATGTTACTCCAATACTTGTTGCTAATAAAGACCAGGGAATCCTCAGCATCTTCACAAGCATCAAGCTTGTGGCTGCTGCTCATTCAAGACAAAGAAGCAAAATAAACTTGCGTGTTTTTTGTTTACTACAGAGCACAGTATAGCTAGGTGCTGCATTCCGATTTGGAATTTTGACCTTCTGTTTTTATACGACAGATTTCGTAGCCTGTAAGAATACGGGACAATTATGCTACAAATCCTTTGACTCTTTCAGTCGAGATTCGAACATGTGACGTCTAGCTTCCTGATCAGATGATTCTAGCAAAAATCTTACAGAATTGTTGCTCAAGTGGAAATTTCTATCAAACTTTGTTATAAATGTTTCTACCAAGATTCTATCTCGTTCTGTTACTTATAAATCGCTTTGTCACAATTTGGTTACACAGCAAGACAGAATACTGATTTTTGTTACTCATTTGGATATAAACTAGATAAAATTATATCATAATTTGATATATTTGTGATATGCCTTGAGCAAATTTTGTTACAATTTTAGTTATTTCAACTGCTAACGAGACAAGTTTCTAACAAAACGCAAAGGAGACTTTGTCATAAAATACTTATTATCTAGAACTCATCCTGTTATAAATTTGATATATTCATTTGATCGGGTTATTAAACCAGTGCCGTACCTCCAAGCCAACAGAAAGGCTCAGACGTTTTGCTTTTCTAACACTGCAAACAAGCGACAGCGACAGCGCAGTTATGAACTATCTTATTAATGCGTGTTCTTTTAATATAACAATAACATATTATTTTAGGCCTTAAGTTTTCTCCTAGAACTTTGTTAATAGCTGGATGCGTGAGGCAAATTTCTATATGAAATACTTCGACTTTGGCACTGGTAAAAATATTCGTTTTTGATATCACAAAATAGCTCACCTACCATAAATACGGTACAGCAAGATAATATTATTATTATAGCGTTTGTTTTTTTCTCACTTTACGCTATTTTACACTACACATATACCAATATGGTGTAAAAAGTTTTCTTTAATATTCGAGGTTTCTTCGCGAAAACCAGCCTCACGTAGTTCTACGCCAACTACGCGGTCATGTCTGGAACACAACCTCTCTGATTTGATTTTTACTATTATTTATGATCAAAGCTTTAAGAAAACGTCGAAGTGACCCAATTTTATTGTAATTGTAACAGTTGAACAAAGATAAAAGAAGAGGAAAGTGTTATAATCCGCTTGTCGATCTTTTGAGTACACAAATTTTATGAATATTAAGCTAATGATAATAATGATCATTAACGCAAGCAGAAGATGACTGGTAGGGGGATTATCGTCAAATTACATAAAAGCAATACATTTCAGATCCATTTGGTACGAGTTGACAAAAGTCTTTTGCTTTAACAGCTCATCATGACGTGATCGGAATTAGATACACCTGTGATCCTGTACATACAGGATATATATTAGATACACCTGTGAATTAGAATCACCCCTTATAATTGATGATCGGAATTAGGTGCACTGATGCATCATACTATGATGCATTTTTTTTAACTTTCGGTAAATAATTTAGGCATTTTAGTATTTTTCCATGAAACATAATTGAAAATACTTGCTAAAGACACATACCGTGTAAATAAATATCAAGGCTATATTTATCAGTAGGGACTCAAAGATGAATCATGGCTTAGGTGATCGGAATTAGGTGCTTTCACGGTATATATGATAAGCAAGAATAGATTCGGGATTCACGTATAAACTTCAAGTAAAAATTCCTAAAAATCTTCCTAAAAATCGTGTGATTAAAAAATCTACTCGTTTTTTTCGATTATTTTGTTTAGAAGTTCCTTCGCATGCGGCGTCCTACAACCACCTTCTTAACTGGCTTGATGAATGGTTTGTTTCCAAAGAGGAAAAGTTCTTTTTGTGTACCATCCACAAATTGTCTGAGAGATGCGAAAATTGTATAGCTATCGATGAAAAAGCATTTTCTTAAATTAGTGTTTTCCATTATAATGTAATAAACGTGTCCCAAGTAACAAATTGGGTTTTATTACGCTCTTATGATGGCACTTAAGACCAAAATTGGTCATGAAAACCGTCATAAGAGTACAAAAAAACTCACATTGTTCCTTGGGGTATATTTTTCACAAAAAAAAATTATTCCTAAATATCTCTTAAACTTTTCCTCACAAAATGCAATCCAGGTATTGCTGTGTCATACCATGTGTTGCATAGTTGTTGTACATATATTCAAAACACATTATGCCAAGTCTTTTTCATACAGCTGATTCATCCAGAATCTCAGTTTTATGTGTCCAAGAATAGTTCTACACTGCCCCCTGCTGCTGGACCGAACGCGATGCATGAGACCGTGCGTGCAGGCAACAGTGTTGAAAAATTAATGGCACTCTTTTATCAGCACAAAGTTCATTCGTTGTGAATTTCTACAGCTTTTAGTATTCATAAATCAAAAGCGTATCGGTATATTCACACCATAATGCCGCCGCTCCACATTCGCAACTGACAACGATCTTTTTCAGCTTTCCTCATTGCACAACATAAAGCACATCTGCAGCCGACGACGGTGTCATCAAGTGATGCGAAAAAGTTGTCCTTACTAGATCCTCTTGTCAAGGTGAAAACAGGAAAGGTTTTTCCAAAACTCTAAACTAGTCATACCTACATAAAACTGAATAATAGCTTTTCTGTTTTTAGTGTCAATTATTAAATTCTTTAATCACTAGCATTCCATCAAACCAACCTTGTGATGTAACCACCTTGGCAAACGGACCACGCATCAACCACACACACACAATGAACTTTCTCCCAAAACTTTGATAGCGCACCATCAAGTTCGGTTATAATTTGCATTCCTCCCGGTGGCGCAACATGCATGCGAAACCGCGGCCTGTCGCCGGTCGCTGGTTCTCGGATTCACCAAAAAGTCGAGCCAGGGCTTTTCTTTAATGTGGCTCAATGCATTGACAGTTTAATGGCATTTTATGGCTGACCTACCTTGTTCAATGGTCCGCCAACGGTCATACCGCGGCACCGCACCGCACCGCACCGCACGATTTTCGCATATAACCGGCAAACCGTTCGGGTCCTTTGTACCCTTTCGGGCTGCGCGGAATAGGCAAACGATAACTCCGAGTAAGGTTGAATCGAAATGGAATTTTGCAATTTTGCAAATTTGTTTGCCGAAAATTTTAAACTTGTCAAAGTGGTCGAAAAACATCACAAAGGGAAAAGAATCTCATCGACAGGTTTTTTTGTACCAACTCAGTATTTTATTATAAGGTTAGCCTATGCGTCAACTGGTCGCCGTTTCCGCTCCGAAGCATCCCCATCGGGGCTGACACTGTTCCGGCTGTTGTGCCGTTCCGTGCCCAGAACCGTGGTCATTTTTCCGACCAACGACGACGGCCGCCGAAAAATGGCTTATTGATAAACTGAGCGGAAAATAAACGACAATTTATGTTTCAAGCATTAACATCATTATTACTCGATAATGCCACGGTGGTAAAATAATAAATTATAAAAAGCGAAATGCAGGCGAGCTGCAGCCAGCTCAGCTCCACGTTGTTGTGTTTTCCAATTCGGTGCAGCTGTTTCGGCGGGCGGTGGTCGGTTTCGAGCAAGGATTTATGCTAACCAACTCAGTGCCAAGGTGGGATATGATGTTGGTCGGCGGGTTTTGAAGTATGCGAAATTCACAGTGTTTAGATGATTTAATGTATCGAATGCCGAACGAAATATGGGAAGTCGGGTATGTAGATATTTTGTTTCGAAATAAGTTTTAGTGCAGGTCGTAGCAACATCATGCGTGCAATCTGTTTCCAAGAAGTAGTAAGTCACATAACCATTAAGTTAGAAAAACAATATTTTCCGAAAGGGGTCATTAGCTACAATGTGTCCGATTTTTGTTTTTGATAGGCCTATTATATACTTAGGTCAAACTCTCAATTTTGTTCTATAAAACCTGATAACAATAACTATACTTTTTGGGGTTGAGATTTCAGACGGCTGTGGAAATAAATAACAATAAACTCAGTCGTTAGATCACAATCCTTTCAACCAACAAGCTAGTGTTATTGCTGTTCGGGTTATTCGGGGGATTTAAAAGTACTGCCTAGCATGTGCGCACAATGGAGACAGCAAGACAAGGCTGCTGGCTTTAGAAACTTGCACGTTATCCTTTTGCTGAGTATTTAAAGCACGTAGCGAACGACGCTGTGCACATAAAGCTATTCCGTTAATAAATAATTGCGCCACCTGAATGGAATGCACAGCGAACGTGATAATGCCGGTATGCATCAACAGACAAGAGTGTGTCGGTAAAAGTGTTGGAATATATTCAACAACGCATTTCAGTACAATTTCTTTTGGCGTTTCCAAAGCAAGGAAAATTCGATTTGGTAGTGTGCGATACCTGAAACTTTGTGAAAATAATTCAAATTTTTTATGCAGTAGTTTTATTTTTTCCCCTTTCAGAACAGACCATAGCAACAGCAACATGCAGTAGACTCAATTTATTAATAAAATAGATACAATAGCCCAGAATGCATACGGGAAAACGTGGTCTAGACAAACCTCGTGTTTTTTGTATTGACCTTTTATTACGAGGTCAGGCATGTAAATACTTTTTTATAGAAGAAAGTCATAAATTCTAAGGTACTTTTAAAATCCAAACAGAATGGGATAAGACGTGAAAGGAAGAAAGTTAAAAATTAGGGAAGGGTCATTGAAGCAACGCTGAATTTCGCCGAAAAATATTGATAGAAATAATGATTTTAAGGTCAATGTTCAGTTAGTTAAGCTATCATCAAAACAATTGAAAAATATTTTTGTGCGTTTTAGAACAATATCAAATATTGAAGGAAAAAAGTATTTTATAAAACTCTGGCGCCTTAGTTTAAAAAAACAAAAATTCACACACTTTGATTTCACTCTTTATTTTTTATTTTCTTATCTCACACCTTACATTTTATTTTGGTTATTATTTATAGTACAAGCTCTGGAGTACAGACAATTGATACTGCTTTCTTTCTCTTAAGCGCAAATCAGTTAAGATTCGATACCTATTTACCGTATCAGTAGAAAGCCGTGAATATTTTCTATAACAGTCGGTCATTTGAGATTGGATTCCATCTACTGTGCTATTGGTGATTTCGTCCGTTTGAGCCTCGGTCATTCGTGATTTGGCCATTTGCGTTTCGGCCATTCGCAGGTTATCCGACTCACCCTATATGCAATGCTTTTTTAAACTGAGTCAATTAAACCTCTTGCGAGCTAGCGACAGATTGCCTATCGTCCATTATACCAGCCCTGAGTAATTCTCGCTGAAACGGGGCCACTACTGACACGAGGTCTTCAAAAATTGGAACTTTTGCACTTAATTGGTTGAAAATGGTTAAAAAAATAAGAATTACATTTTTGATACCTCGAAATAGTGGACCACTCGTTCGCCAAGGGGTCTGACAGTTTCAATAAAAGTTGAATTGGGAACAAATCTTGATATCTATATCATGTGATATTTCATAAATTTGCCACGAAATAACTAACAAATGGCCCGGTTTTGTAAAGAAGAAGAACAGGGCTTTCAAACGGAAAAAAATTGTCATGGTCATGGTGGTCTTGAAAATCAAATCAGGTAGAGGGATCACGGCGACAACGGCGATTTTTTGATAAAATCCAACATGGCGGCGAAATCCAAGATGGCCACCTTTTTTTCACTTTCATCTATCTTCTATCTTCTAATATATCTTCTAAGAGGTTTGTCTGCAGCCAAAACCAGGTCTCTGACAGGACGTCATAAGAGGCTCATCGGTAACTAAAAACAGGCCGGCCCTGACAGGACGTCATGCTTCCGTAGCAATGGGTTCACTGCTCGATTGCTCAACTGAACTGCTCGACTGGACTGTTCATTTCGACTACTCGACTTGACAACTCGATTCAACTGCTCGACTGGACTGCTTGATTTAACTACTCGATTCACCTGCTTTACTAGACCAGTCGGATCATTTGCTCGACTGGACTACTCGACTCAACTGCTCGATTCCACTGCTCGACTGGACTGCTTGACTGGAGTGCTCGCCTCAATTGCTTGACAGAACTAGTCGGATCAACTGCTAGAAAAGACTACTCGATTGAACTGCTCGACTTGACTACACGACTCAACTGCTCGACTTGACAACTCGACCTGACAGCTCGACTGGACTACTTGATTGAAAAGCTTAATTCGACTACCCGACACGCCTGCTCGTCGCGATATCAACGTGCGGCTTATTTGAATCGGTTCGCCACTCACACAAAAGAGCCATTTTATCCACCTAGAGAATCAGCACAGCGGTACGATTTATGTACTGTGCTGTACATAAATCGTAAATCTCGGATGGCCACTGTCTTGAATTTTGCAAGTTTCTGCGGAGGTCAACCTTAGACCATGTATTTTGGCAGTTACGTAACTATAAAACCATGTTAGTATTTTTTGAAATGGTGGTTCTACAATTGATGAAGGGACGGTAAGGTAAAGTAATGAAGATTTTTTTTCAATGGAGGGGAAAGAGTGGACACATACCCTGGCGAGTGTTGTGGGTTCGAATCCGGTTATAATCTCAGATTATAGCTTGGTTCGACCCATGCACCTTCCAGCATTGGACAAAAGGTAGGAGTCACAACGACAACTTGTTAAGCGTAGCTACCAATAACCTCCTCACCCCTCACCTCTTTCCCCTCCATTCAAAAAAAAACTCTTCATTACTTTCCCCTACCGTCACTTCGTCAATTGTAGAACCACCGTTTCAAAAAATATTAATATATGCTTGACTGCAATTCAAGGTCAAGACTAAAAACACGAGGTTTTGTCTATGAAACCATGGCTAGTTTGATATAAAAATGTACATTTGCCAGTATGCAGTGCCATGTCATAATCTCAGCCAATACCGTCGCTTCGTATTGTTTCTGTATCGAGAGAGCCTATCTCTTGATGTGTTGAAACTAGCTGGAATACGTACCTACATGATAATAAACAAACATTCTTATTTCACTGTGATCAGTCGAAAAAAACGTCACAGTTTAGAAGTGACAGGCATTCGCCGCTTTTTGCTTACAGTTCTAGCTGGTATAGTATGAACAAGCGATAGAGAATAAGGTGTAATTATTGATGCGTTTTCACCTGAAATGTATGTAATGAAAATTGTTGAATTTTTGCACGGTTTTGTGATTGATCACTACTTTAAATATCTTGTAAGAATAGATGCAGTTGAGTTCGTTTTCAATTTTGGGAACGTTCTTCTTTGAATCCGCATTATTTGGGGAAAAACTGTAGGCATATGAATGAACCAGCAAACGAGAATACCAAAAACCACTACACCTTTTGTCATGCATGGTGCTAGAATATTGAAGCGTGTCTCTGCTGCTCCAAAGTGTGTGCGAAACGACGAGCCAGCCAGTACATTTTACGTCCCTGCTCCAACTATTACTACGCCAGATAAAATAACGCTGATAATATTTAAATATTCGCCGTGATTATATAACATTTTGCCGAACACCATTTCATGGAAAACCAATTCATAATGCGGAATAGTGTTTCGCGGAATACCATTTTGCGAAAAATACTACAGTAATGTTCCGATTTTGTCAGCTCCCGATTTTGTCTACCCCCGATTTTATTTTATTTTGTCAGCCTATAAATTTTGTTTAACTTTTATGCTTTTAAACATAATTTATGAAACTTTTCAGCCTGCCTGAAACTATTTTGATTCTCTGGGGAGAGTTTTTGAATAAAATGATGCCTTCTTGCGAGTAATTCGAGGTCAAAGTATTTAAAGTATAGGGTATTTTTATAGTAAAACTAGCTGACCCGACAAACTTCGTATTGCCACAAATTAACCTGTGCTGTACATAAATCATGAATCTCGGATGATCTTTGTCACAATCTCGAGTTTTGCAAGCCCCCCAGTGGGCGGCGCTTCCGACGGCGGGTCACCGGCAACACTCGCGACCGTCTCGTCCTGAATGATCTAGTGTTACTATAGATAGTTTTTGTGGTCTTGTATTGACTAATGTTTTATGGAAGACTCTCGAATTTCTCGAGTTCGATTAGTTTTTGAGTTTCGCAAAAATTTCTGTTTTATTTGTATGAGAGTCCATATCCCCCTACCACAGGGGTGAGAGGTCTCTAACTATCGTAAAATAAATTCAAGACTCCAAAATCTCCCACATGCCAAATTTGGTTCCATTTGCTTGATTAGTTCTCAAGTTATAAGGAAATTTGAATTTCATTTGTATGGGAGCTCCCCTGTTAAAAGGGGAAGGGGTCGTAATTCACCATAGAAAAAATTTCTGCCATCTAAAACTCCCACATGCCAAATTTGGTTCCATTTGATTGATTAGTTCTCGAGATAAGAGGAAATTTGCATTTCATTTGTATAGGAGCCCCCCTCCTAAAGTGGGTAGGGGTCCCAATTCATCATAGAAAAAATTTTTGTCTCCAAAAACACCCACGTGCGAAATTTGGTTCAATTTGCTTGATTAGTTCTCGAGTTATGAGGAAATTTGTATTTCGTTTGTATAGGAGCCCCCCCTCTTAAAGTGGGGAGGGGTCCTTATTTACCATAGAAAATATTCATGCCCTAGAAAACTTTCACGTGCCAAATTTTGTTCCATTTGCTTGATTAATTCTCGAGTTATGAGGAAATTTGCATATCATTTGTATAGGAGCCCCACTTCCTAAAGTGGGGAGGAGTCCCAATTCATCATAGAAAAAAATTTTGTCTCCAAAAACACCCACGTGCCAAATTTTGTTCCATTTGCTTGATTAGTTCTCGAGTTATGAGGAAATTTGTATTTCGTTTGTATAGGAGCCCCCCCTCTTAAAGCGGGGAGGGGTCCTTATTTACCATAGAAAATATTCTTGCCCTCGAAAACTTTCACATGCCAAATTTTGTTCCATTTGCTTGATTAGTTCTTCAGTTATGAGGAAATTTGTATTTCATGTGTATAGGATCCCCCCCTCCTAAAACGGGGAGCGGTCCCAATTCATCATAGAAAAAATTTTTGTCTCCAAAAACACCCACATGCCAAATTTGGTTCCATTTGCTTACTTACTTCTCGAGTTATGAGGAAAATTGTGTTTCTTTGGTACAGGAGCCCCCCCTCTCAAAGTGGGGAGGGGTCCTAATTTACTATAGAAAATATTCTTGCCCTCGAAAACCTTCACATGCCAAATTTGGTTCCATTTGCTTGATTAGTTCTCGAGTTATGAGAAAATTTGTATGGAAGCCCCCCCTTTTAAAGAGGAGAGGAGTTATAATTCCCCTTGTAAAGAGGGGAGGGGTCTCAATTTACCATAGAATAAATTCTTGTCACCGAAAACACCCACATGCCAAATTTTGTTCTATTTGCTTGATTAGTTGTCGAGTTATGCAGAAATTTGTGTTTCATTTGTATGGGAGCCCCCCCTCTTAGTGGGGGGAGGGGTTTCTAACCATCACTAAAACCTTTCCTGGCCCCAAAAAACCTCTACATGCATATTTTCATGCCGATTGGCTCAGTAGTTTTCGATTCTATAAGGAACATACGGACAGACAGACAGACAGACAGACAGACAGACAGACAGACAGACAGACAGACAGACAGACAGACAGACAGACAGACAGACAGACAGACAGACAGACAGACAGACAGACAGACAGACAGACAGACAGACAGACAGACAGACAGACAGACAGACAGACAGACAGACAGACAGACAGACAGACAGACAGACAGACAGACAGACAGACAGACAGACAGACAGACAGACAGACAGACAGACAGACAGACAGACAGACAGACAGACAGACAGACAGACAGACAGACAGACAGACAGACAGACAGACAGACAGACAGACAGACAGACAGACAGACAGACAGACAGACAGACAGACAGACAGACAGACAGACAGACAGACAGACAGACAGACAGACAGACAGACAGACAGACAGACAGACAGACAGAAATCCTTCTTTATAGGTATAGATTTCAATAGTTCCTAAACAAGCAAAGATAGAGGTACACTAAATTTGTATTTTGTCAGTTTTCCCATTTTGTCAGCCCAAAATTCAACATGGGGCTGACAAAATTGGAACATTACTGTATTTCGCAGGTGTGATCCTCTCCTTACTCGCAGTCGGTCGTTCGGACCCAACTGAAGGAAAGTAATAGAGGTCAGTAGGTCTAGGAAAACGAATAAACCTAGACAGAGGTGATTGCTCCGGGAGTCTCCAAAAACCCCCCCTTGATTAGTTCTAGAGTTACACAGAAATTTGTATTTTATTTGTATGTAATTTCCGAATCTATAAGGTACATACAGACTTTGCGGAAATGTTGGTCTCTGAGTCATAAGGCAGGCAAAAGAAGGAAGCAGTTTAAATAAGCTTTTGTTTAATTTCAACCTCGTAGTGCACACCGTTGGAGAAACTGGGCCACGCATTGTTAGAAATGTTTTATTAATTTTTGTCGCCGATGGTCGTTCTACTTCCTGATCAACGCGGTCACTTTTGACTTGCTATGAATTGACCGGAATATAATCCTCCTGATCCAGGCTGATCCCTAAATTTGTTAAATGGAGGGTAGGGTCGTTTCACTAGTGTCCAGCCCGAAAGCTATGAAAACCTGTCATTTAATAAAACTTAGGCTCCAATTATCCAATATGCAATTCATTAGGTACAACATCAAAATTTTAAACAAAAGTGGGGCACGTGCCCCAGTGTGACCTATTCTCATGTGTTCCTTTAAAAGTACCAATTATTCATAACATCGTTCACTCGCTCGTCAAGTTTCGTTTAACATGCGTGAGTTAATTTATAGATTATTTAATTTAATTGAATTTAAAAACTCTACAAATTTGCACTTAACAAGGTCTGGAGACAGAAAAATTGATTGAATTGCTTAAAATGACACAACCCAAGCAATTTCACGTTCCTTTCGCTAACACAACTAATTGCTATTCGTTTACTGAGGCGGCATTTGAACTTTTCGATTAGTCTTAAACTAATGAAATTATATCCCATTTTTGCTTCCGCCAGAGATTTTTTTTCCGCTTCTCTCGAATGACTTTCTATTTGTAACGGGAGCATCGCCGGTAGTTGCTTGTAGATCAGTGGATTTTACAGTTCCAGCAGGATTTGGCTGTCACTGATGTGGAAAATGAACATCTCCAACAGAACGTGCAGCAGCCAGCCCCAGAAATAACTAACAGGCTTTCGCTATCCCAATCCGCGCGCGGATATTTATGTCGGTGTACGATTTTCGTCAGTGCGGATAATTTGATCAGGGACTAATTTGGAGAAGGCAAACGAGCTGAGGTTCACTCAAAACTAATTGACACCAGGGCGTCAAGCTGAAAATCCTGTCGAAGGAAAACCAGATCCGGGCCGTCGAAATGGCAATTCAATCCATCTCTCTACTACACCGTACTTCTGTAGACGCTTTAGTTACACACAGTGGCACATTTACTCCTTCGATGGCTGTAAGCGGCTTGGGTGTTACATTTCCAAACGGGAGGAAAATTGTACACCACCGTCTTCTAATGATGGAGATTAATTCGGCAATCTCCGGATAAGAAGCCACTATGGTTTACTGTTCAGCGAATGTTTGCTATCGTGTCGACGTTTAAGTTTGTTATCGACAATTTTAATACTGTAGGTGAAATCAGTTAATACTTTCGAGTTGTTTCCTAAAATTGTATTATGGAATGAATTCCATAATTCCTTTATAGTGATATGCGCCTCCAGCCACGTTGCGAACCGATAAAATCCGCTAACAATACACACTTCATCGCACCAGAGCAGAGCAGAGGGAGTATTTCAGCCGCAGTAGTTATCTACGGCACCGGAGTTTGCTTCCGCGTTCGAAAATTTAGTGCTAATTATCGACGAAAAAGTAAAAGTCATTATCATTAGTGTTCGCGATTTTGCTTCAGCCAAAAATTTGGCGACGGCAGTCTCTGCCTGTAGTCCGCAGTTGGAGAAAGTGCTTCTTCGTGACCTTAATTACAGCTCGCGGGCCTAAGCAACCAGAGCGAAGCAATATTGCGGCGGTGGTGAAAGAGAAAACTCAAACCGTCGTCGTCGTCGTCGTTCGCAAAGTGGGCCTACGCTTCCGGGTGTCCTTGTTTCGAGCCGCGTATTCATTGCCTTCAAACACGCGAAGCGAGCGGCTGGGGCCGTCTCGAGGGTCGAGGATATTCCTACTAACTTGACTTGGTTCAAAGAGGAAGGCGGTGGATGAAGGACAGGGCGCAAGATGAAGCTGTCTCCTCGGTGATATTGAACTGAAGCAAACCGATTGAAACGATACTGATGATGAGCAAGGAGATGAGGACCGTTGGGGAGGGTAATGGGAATCGGAATGGCAGCGTGGGAGTTGTGCAAAAATTACGCAGACCCCGGAGGGATGTGTCGTTGGTTCTATACGAAATTGTATGTGATTGTTCCTTTGAATGAAGGCTCTTCTTCATCAATCTCTATCAAAACTGTACAAAAGGAGTCAAGTGTAGTGTGATAAATTACTGGTCGCGACTTTTACTGGTTTTCGTCTCCGGTACTGCTGGCTGGCGTCGGTCTAATGTAGTTAATGTAATTAGCATTGCTTTCACCGAGGGTTTAATGTAATGATTCCTTTCAGATAATCAATCTTGCACATATTACAGTATTTTTTCTTATTCAGAGTATTGTTTACCAAAAGAAAAATATTAAAAACGTGTCTGGGTTTTAGCGAACGTTTGCTTCATAGCTAATTAGATAATTACCTAATTACCAATAATACATGAAGTTGTATTTTTACCGCATTAGCGCCGTTTTCTTCTAAAAGGATTCCTGATGATGACACAAGCAACGCTCTATTATATTTTGGGAACTATTCGCCAATCAGAATATAACCAATTAATCTGCAATAATTTGTCAAATACATGTGCGTACTTAAAATGTACGTGATTTCCTATTTATAAACCTTTATGGAATGTCTTGGTGTTTTAACGATGCGTGCAGGGCGCTATATCTCTGCATATTAATGTTGATAGGAGGAAATGCTTATCAACTTAGGGACTATATTGGCACACTTCATTGTGCCTGATTTTTAATTTTAGGTATAATAAATTTAAGTTTGACACGAGGTTTTCGAGTCACCATAAATATCGCATGTGCATAATATTCCTCGATATAAATTTTCAAACTAAGGTTCACTATGTAGTACCATTACCATGGTCCATGAAATTTTATTTATAAAAAAAGCTGTATTTGATCTTAATTTTCTTAATTACTGGCTTTACAAGAAAATTTCCGAATATCCAGGTTAGTTTCATACAAGCGGTGCTTACATACTGAGAATCGTTTCGTATGTTAATTTAGCATCGTTTGTTTTCGTGTCTCGCTCGTTGCATTTTTCCGACAGCAGTTGCTTCAGAAGGCCGGAACTTTTATTGAAATCTTCTAAACATGCATTTTAATCGTGAAATCGGTTACCTAGGAACATCGCGCGTTATTTCTGTCATATGATTATCAAATATCAAAACAGGTGATCGATAGCTTTTATACAGCTCCCTAATAAAGTAGTCAGAGTTTTTAAGCAAGTTCTATTATCGAAGGATGCCAAAAGGACAGCTTTTGTGCATAGCAACAAATGTCTATCGGCATATGTTGATAGCACATAACTTTCGGTGCGGTAAACTGATTTCTCATAGTTTTTTCTTATGTCGGATCTCCATTGCCTGTTTCGCAATGGCCACGTAACCAGAAACGTCCTCAAACCGTACGCGAACTCGAATGACAGCGATCGCACCACCTGCCTCGGTGGATCCAGATCAATTCCTTTCTACTAACAACAACTCCTTCTTGCGACACTTGTGGATGATGCAGAGGATTCATCGGTCTCTAGTAGCAGCAAGCGTCGGTCTAACATTCCTTTCCTTCCCAAATTGACCTGCTTCAGATAGATAGACCACCAGAAAATGCACACTGAGGATGATCTGATACTCCCAAGCATCATTCTGATGGTTCTTTGTGCAATCTCAGCTGATCTTGATCAATCGCGTGCAACTCACGGGCGGTCATACTGTGCTATGTTATGCTTGAATGGCTTGGTTTTTCAACGCATCACCAGTCCTAAATGTGAGCAAGAAAATTTTAAAAAAAGACCTTACAGCCGCCGTCGGAACACTGCCTGTTTTTGCAACGAGCGAGGCGCGAAAGCAAACGATGCTGAAGTGCCACACGAAATGACACTCAGTATGTCAAAGACTAAAACACGAGTTTGGTCTAATCAATCTATAGTTTTCAAAATATTTTTGCAAAAGCTAGTCTAGACCAATTTTGGAAAAACTAAGTATGCATAGTTGCTTATTTACACGAATTCTCTACACACACAAAGTTTCATTGAATTCTGAGAGGATCGTCCCAGCCTTTGGTCGAGTTGGCGTGAAATTCGTCTGAAGCACGTAGGCATCGGCGATAGAGTCAATTCGATTGAATTTTTTCAAATCGTCGGCAAAGGACAAACGGGGAACTTTCTGTTTAAAATTCACATCATTGATGTATAGAAGGAATATCAACGGTCCTAGGTGGCTGCCTTGAGGAATTTCAGATGGAGTAGAAAATTCATCAGAACAATTATCACCAATTTTCAATGCCAGCTGACAACCAGTGAGATTCGAACGTAACCAACTAATAACTCTGCTCCGAACCCCCAGTTTGCCCAATTTGGCTGTGGCGATTTCATGACTAAGGGGGCATAGTACTTTTTAAATTTTGTAAAATCGATTTTTATATTGATTATATCGAAAGATTAACATTTTGAGCATATGTGTTTGACACCGCTTCGATGAATTCAAAAAAATGACAAAGTAAAATATGACAGCTATTTGTACCGCGCATGTCTGGAGCGATTACACAGCGAATAAAAACTTCAACGTCGTTTTTCTCGAAACCAGGTCTTCAAAGTCGGCACTATAAATATCATAAGAACGGCTCAAGCAATTCACTTACTTCTTTTTTGTTTGAAAGCTTATAAAATTATCTTGTCTTTGACCCATTTTTTTGAAATTGCAATTTGTGTATTTTTTAGAAACGTTTAAAGTCCATTTTGTTGTGTGTTCGAATTTAAAGAAAAGGATGGGTCAAAAACAAGGTAATTTAATACTTACATGTCGTTTTGGAATTTTTCATTTCGGATAAGCCCCCAAGCGCTAATCCATGGTACAGCAAATCATGTTTTTGACGTAGGACTACGTCTTACGGCAAGTTTTGAGATAGAGTGTCATTCCAAAAATATAGAATCCGATCGAAAATTGTTGAGCTTCAGCTATTGCTGTTTCCCACAGATAAGGCAACGAAGATATGCAAATTCACCAAGCGAGGTGTTGGAGCTGGAGCACTCGTTTCGCTGCCGTGAAGGAATATCTGGCTTCTGAAGTTCTGGAAGTGGCAGGAAATATGCTGCTCGCGACAACGAAACGATCAGAATTGTCGTCACTTGCAGCTGGCCATCCGCAACAACGAAGAGTTGAACAAATTGCTGTCCCGTGTCACCACTGCTATGAGAAGTGTCTTTCCGAACATCTAAACTGTTTTGTTGCTGCCCAAGAAGACGGAAAAGAAGGCTTAAATTTCCAGCATACCACGTCGAAAAACCGTTCTATTAATAACGAAACATATGTTCATGAGGATTTGAGGAATTTTGTTCACTGATTTTAATTCTATTTAATTTAGATTGATCTAATTATTCGCTTCTTATCAAATAATTTTAACCGATGACCTCTCGCGCTTCTGTTCGCTTGTTGCTGCTGGTTGAATTGACCGTCTCAGAAGATAAGAAGCAGCCAACAAATTACCAGCTCCAAGTAAATGTGTTCGGTCAAGCGTCAAAATAAATGAACCCGTGGATTTAATCAAATGAAAGAGTTTTAGTAACATCTTTTACATCTTAGCATCTTAGCAACACAAATTTATCCATCACCAATGCTATAGTAGTAATACGTAGCGTAATTTTTCTTTGGCAGCAAAAGGCGAACGACTCACTGGTAACTTTGCTCTTTTGTTCAGACTGAAATTGAAATGCTCTATTTTATTTAACGTAGATGATAGAATGAAGGACCATGAAAAATGGGTGTGGCCGTTTTTTGTCGCTTGCTCTGGTACATAACACATGGTAAGCCGGCGAACAGCATTATTCAAACGCTAGCTGAGCTACTGCCAACTTCGTTTGCCAGGGCAAACGGAAGTCACCTTCGACTCGTGCACGTGTTCATCGGCGGCTGACCGTGTGACCATGTATTGGAGCTGAAGCACTCATTTCGCTGCCGTAGTGGAATATCTGGCTACAGGAGTTCTGGAATTGGCAGGAAATATGCTGCTCGCGACAACGAATCGATCAGAATTATCGTCACTTACAGCTGGCCATCCGTAACAACGAAGAGTTGAACAAATTACTGTCCCGTGTCACCACTGCTATGAGAAGTGCCTTTCCGAACATCTAAACTGTTTTGTTGCTGCCCAAGAAGACGGAAAAGAAAGCTTAAATTTTCAGCATACCACGTCGAAAAACCGTTCTTTTAAGAACGAAACATATGTTCATGAAGATTTAAGGAATTTTCGCTCACTGATTTGAATTCTATTTAGTTTAGATTGATTCTAATTGTTCGCTTCTTATCAAATAATTTTAACCGATCACCTCTCGCGCTTTTGTTCGCTTGTTGCTGGTGATTAAGAAGTTGGTCGTCTCGGAAGGTACCAAAGCAGCCAACAAATATACCAGCTCCAAGTAAATGTGTTCGGTCAAGCGTCAAAATGAATGAAACCATAGATTTAATAAAATAAAAAAGTTTTAGTAACATCTTTTGCATCTTCATATAAGAATTTGTTCGTTCTTCAAAGAACGGTTTTCAGTAATTAATGAAACCTAGGAAACTTGGAACTTAAGGCTTTTCACTCGATTTTCTTTAGCAACACAATTTTTCCCATCACCTACATGCTAGAGTAATAATACGTAGCGTAATTTTTCTTTGGCAGCAAAAGGCGAACGGCTCACTGGTAACTTTGCATTTTTGTTCAGACTGAAATTGAAATGCTCTATTTTATTTTACGTACATGATAGAATGAAGGACCATAAAAAATAGGTGTGGCCGATTCTTGTCGCTTGCTCTGGTACATAACACATGGCAAAAGTCATACTCGACTCGTGCACTTTTGCAGTGTGTGTGCAGTGCAGTGTGTTGGAGCTGGCGCACTCGTTTCGCTGCCGTGATGAAATATCTGGCTGCTGAAGTTCTGGAATTGGCAGGAAATATGCTGCACGCGACAACAAAACAACCAGAAGCATCCCACGTCACTTGCAGCTGGCCACTTGGAGTGGTATTCCATCGTGATTCAGGACCATACACGAAGGGCTTCGTTAATCGCATAGCTGCTGAGGCTTTCCGGTTGGTCCGTTGAAACAAGCCGTGCGTGGTTAGCGGTTATCGGTACTCCAATTTACCGAACAGGGAATTACGTTAAGTGCGTTAGTGCAAGTTTATTGCAAGCTGGAGTTATGATCAAACAATCAAACAATCGGTCCTTTCAAGGGCCACACAATGATTGAAGAGTTTATTATATTTTCTTGGCCAGTTAATACCATAATAACACAGGCAACGAGGGGAAAGTTGAATTTTTCACTATTGCGGACGACCAACAAATGACGGAAATAAGTTTTCTGGTCACGGGCGACATTTTCTGCGACTTCCAAAACGTCTGCAGGTTGGCAGGTGGCAGGTGCAGGTGGTTGGGTCCTTACATATGAAAATAAAAGTGTAAATATTAGTATAAAATGCAATGTTTAGAATGCGATAAACCCGAATCGATACGCTCTTCGCGTTATCGAGAAAAAAAATATTTGAAATAACACAAAATATAATAGTAATATAAGAAGGAAGCGATATAAGATTTATCATAGTAAAGCTCTTTGCGATAAATCCGTGCTGGTCATCAACAATGTTACAAAATAGTACAAAAATGGTATAAAAATGATACAAAAATGCCATAAAAATGATACAAAAATGCCATAAAAATGATACAGCAATGATACAAAAATCGTTGTGGTTTTTATCGACTGGATTCAATTGTGACTATTAATATTTTTTAAGGCAACTATTTTTATGCGAATATCAGAATTTATGCGGTTTTCTTGAAGCAAATTTTGGAATTGTCAAGATTTTGGTAGAAAATTGTAAAATATTGACAATTTAAAAAAAGATGGACAAAACTTATTCTAATTCTATATTTTTGCCTTTATTGTTTTATTATAACAACGGTTCAGGAATTGGTCGAATAACACGAAAGTCATTTGAAGACGGAGGGCCGAGTCATATACACCAATTCATATGGTTCGATGAACTGAGCAATGCTAGTGTGTGTGTATGAGAGTCGCCCATTTTCTATCGCCTGTTTCTAAAAGATGGCTGAAGCGATTTGTCTGTTATTACGTTTTTCTAAGACTTGCCCCGCCCAAGTAACAATTTGGGTTTTATTGCACTTTTATGATGGCATTTAAGACCAAAATTGGTCTTGAAGACCAGCATAAGAGTACAATAAAACTCACATTGTTCACAGTCGGCTATTAGAATACAGGACAGTTACAGGGCTAGTGCAACAATCCTACTGACTCTATCTAGCGGCACCGCCCAGCCTAGATTCGAACATACGACGACTGGTTTGTTAGCCAACATCGTACCTCGAAAGCTATTAGGCGGTTATAAAGCGTTATAAGCGAACGTTTTAGCAGAATTCACGAATAAATGAGAAACGCTTAAAGGTAGTGCTCAAGTTGCCATACTGATTAAAGTTACACATTGTGACCGAAAGACCCATATCTGTAAAAATCGCATTAAGTACACGGAAACAAATTCAATCTTCAAAATGAGCAAAATGACTAACGGATTCTGGATTAACTTATGATTATTGAAAATCGAATAATAATCACGATATCGTGTACTTCTTGCCAGATGCTACCATGCTCAGTCATGATTTCACAGCATTTCAAATTTTATGATTTCATGATTTTATTCATAGTACCGTAATCGGATTTCTTTCCGTGTAGGTAGGAGAAGTCAATGGAATTTCTTCCAAATTTTTCTCGTTTATTTTAAGCAAACATAAATCAAATGAGTTTTCATGTAAAAGCTATAAAATATATGTGTGAAAACTTGTTAGAGAATAAAGCATTTGTGACTCGAGCGGCACGTTACTCACAATCTGGAGGAAGGCTGACATAGAACTCTCCTGTAGTTGTAAAATTCAATAGAAGAAATTCACACAGGTGTTAGAAAATCTAGATTTTAAATTATTATATTATTGAGAATGTGTTTAAGTTTTATTGCACTATTCAAATCAAATGCAAATTGAAACTATATTGCAATCAGTAAAACGGGTCTACTACGTGTTTGTTGTTTCATTTTCTGTTACGCTCTGAGAACGCCAGAGCCTTCTTCCGTCCCGCTCTTGCCTTACGAAATATTCAGACGTAGCATACAGTATTAGATGCTTCCGATAGTTATTTAATAGTGTTCTATTAAATTTTTTCCTAGTTTTCTAATACCAATTTTCCTCTTCACCGCTAGTTAACCCTATATCACGAACCGAAATATTTCACTGCAAAAGTTTTCCCGAAAGCAGACCGGAATCGAAAATGGCCATTTCGTTTCCAAGTGCATATCACAGCTTGTTGAATTTCCAACTGCTCTATCCTGGCGTGGAAGGACCACTATTTTGCTCCATCTTGAACTGTTGACAAAAATCACTCCCACTGCATCTTTCGCATCATTATCAAAAGCAATTTTCGTTTCTGTTGAAACTTCAATCCACGGCAGGATTATTAAATTTCTTCCTAACTTTCTTCTCCGGCGACAGACTTGCCAAAGTACACCAGCTGGGCTATTGTCGAGTGTTCGAGTTATTCGACAGGGAAAAAAAATCGACAACGCTGACTATTTGCAAAACTAGAGTTGACATTCCATTTTGGAGAAACTTTATCCGTTCGGATCCTTCCGCCGAGAGCCAGTGAAGTGCACCCTTCTGTGAGGACGATGAAGAAGTTGGTACTATGGAAGCATGATTCGGCAAATAATCGAATGTATTCATTCTCATTTCCGTCTCGCCGGTCGCAGCCAGCCACGTTGCTGTCGAAACGAAATCTGAACCCCGAAGACGATCGATCGGATAGTCGGTTTAGTTGGCATTTCCGGTCCGATGCGCCCAATGAGTATGCCACCGAGCTCCGAGCCGCTCCGAGCTGGAGAACGAAAATCACTACCATCGAGTGCAGTGTGACGAAGTTCTGGCACTTTCGAAGAGCTGCTGCTTTTGCAGTCTACAAGCAAAAACTAAATGCAGTTGGTAATTTAACCCTAAGTAAATATCGCTTCCCTATTCTGGCGGAATTAAAACACCGATTGGAATAGTTTGGAAGAAGTTTTCCGCAAACAGTATCGAAACAGTTAAGTAAATATACTTTCGTTCTTGATAATACGAACTTTTGTTGGTGGGGAAATGAGCTGCAGCTGTTGCAGGAGTTTTCCGGCAAAGTACCGAAACGAGAAGAACTCGAATATTATTTGTAGTTTTTGGAATAACTTTTTCTGACCAAATATCCAACACTAATCCTTTGCTTGTGGGGAAAGTTTTAAAGCAATACAATTTTCAAATGACAGGTCCGTATTTCGTAATGTTTAAAATTTAATCACATTTAAACACTTGTTTAAAGGGAAGCACAACTCGATCGAAGGTACTACCACGGTAGCAAACCCCTGCAGTGCGCAAACGGGTGGGGTTCAATTTTAATAATCAATCACACCCACAGATTACAACAAACGATCTGATTTGTTCTCGGTGCCATTTACGACCGCCGACGGGGTGGTTTGGCTTCTTCCGGGTTACAGTTGCAAGCTCCTATTATCTCTGCACAGTGTGCGACTGTGTGTCTGTCTGATACTAAGGATGACTTCCGGTGGTGGCGTCGTCGGTTGCACTTAGTGTGCACTGTTCGGGGAGAGCTGGGCATTGGACCAAACATAAATCGTTGCCCTAGCCGCTTGATGCTGCTTGCAGGTTGTTGTCACTGAAGCATGCATTTGGTTCGAGCGAATGGCAGAGATTACGGCCGCATAGAGGAAATTCATGGCGTGTGAACATAAATCTGGCAAACAATTAAATTGGCAATAAAAGCCAAGCGGAAGCAGTTGCCGTTCTATTTACGCATTCATACGGGAAGCACGGAGAAATTGAGCGTTACTAATTTGTTATTTTTCTACCCTCTTGCTGCCAACCCGAACTGGGAAACCGGTCGTTTAGGCAAATTTCCTCCGTGTTCCATGGCACCATCGTCAACCGAACCAAAGCGAACCAAAATCGGCTAACGGAATGGGCCACTTTCCGTTCTATATCGACTCCTTTGTGTATGTTTTCCCCGAGCTAAGCAAACAAGATAGTAGAGTGGCGCGAAATAACACATGTAAATACCCTAGGAATGCGTGTGAATAAATAATGTTAATGTTAAAAGCAATGGCATCGCCATTGACACGAGGTATAGCGCCATGAAGCCAGGAGCTAACTGATGTCGGTGTATTCAGAGGGTGTCACATGGAAGCATACTGCGGTAACCAGGGCATGTTAAAGGATTTCACTATAAGCAGACTATTTGCACTTCCAGATTGTTATTTGCTGTGCTTCGCAGATCTCTCCCTCTGCCGATGAAAGGGATTCAAATACCAAAGTAATAAAAGCTCATTTCCTAACTTAGTAATCCATAAAACGAACGAACAATAATTTATCCATCGGCACTTTCGGCATCTTCAGCGTTTAACTAAAGCAGCTTAATTAGAACGTTAAGTGATTTGCCCTGCAGTTGTTTTGCGGTGACAACATAACGAAGCGGCCAAAAGTAACGAGCCAGTGCCTGTGTCAGGAAATCTGGCCCGCCTTGGTGTCGTTCCTGATGAGGGTAACATCTCACGTCGTTAATGGGATACAATGGAAGACACTTGGGTAACCGAACGTTTACTTGTGAATCACCGAATTGATTTTTATGGAGGCAGGTGGTACTTTACTAGACATGCTAAAGTCTAAACCAATTGCGGGTAGTTATGCATTAAATACGGATTTATACGGCTTACTTCCTACTGGCAGTTTTGAAATCAAAATACATTCCGTTAGACACCGTTAACCATGCTCGAGTTTAATTCACTGGGAGCATATTAAATGTTTTTTTTGTGGCAAAACCATGAATCATGGGTGTTGTATTCTGTGACAAAGGTATTCTTTGTCTGCTTAAACAGTATAATATCGTAAATCAAAACCACAGTGCCATCAGGCTATCTGAATGATATGTGCTCTACCGATCACCAATTAATTTTAATGAGTTAATAATATACCTGAGTCTATCATTTCGAAGGTGAAAGCTATCCTGTATTTCTGTGGTTAGCACCGATTTTGTCGGCATAAATAGAACGTGAAACATGGTAAGTATATTTTCTTGTTACCTTCGTTATTTTGCACAATTCAGAACTTGATGAGTGAACTTGGTGTTTAATTTGCAAGATATAGATGTCATTAGTTTAAGTTTTTAGTTATTTTTTAAATATTTAGTTTATTTATTCACATTATTCAATAATTAATAATTGGCTACTACTCGATCCTCGGATTCCCCAGCTTGGATAAAGTTGAACATTATACAAACTTAATAAGCGTTGCTTAAATTATCCTTTATTATCTAATTTTCCGCTCTTTTCCCATCACACTTTAGAGAGGGTTAGAGCGATTCTGAGCTTAATTATGAATCCTTTTTGAATTTTGGCGTTTTTGGGAAGTATGCGAACAGATTTTCGCAGTACTTTTACTACTGTACGCGTTCAAATAGACTCGTGCAAACAAGACTAAGTCCTGGCAATAGATTTCGTTCGGAATTCAATCTCCTGACATTTTGTTCGACAAGCTTTGCAGCCATTTATTAGTGTAATAGGTCAGTATTACGACTGTAATAGTTTCTCCGAGTCTACATTGAACGTATGATGACTGGATTACTGTTAGCCCACAGTTGTACTTCGAGGCCCCGTTGTACTTAACGCCTTGAAATAAACCCAACCAGCGCAGTTTTAGCACTTTTAGTTGCATAAACTTATTTATTACCAGAAGTAGTTATATATCGATGGATACAACTACTTTGTAACAACTGTCTTAGTAGGAAAGTTGGGAGTTCGGCGATCTCAACTATGAACCCAAGACAGCAATTGGACTTACCAAATGCCAGAAATGTGAGAATTCAAAGAGTGCTTCTCATCAAATCTAAATTCAAGATCATTCATCTGTTCCGCCTTACTCAATTTAGCTCCAGAGATTTCGTAAGCATTCTTCACTCCACGCTCCATTTTCAATATCAATTGATTTCTTATGCACCAGTCACTGTACAAGAAGAAAGCTGTCCACCTTCAATAGTGGTGCAATATCGCGTTGTTTATGTAGATACAAAACAGCAGAGGTTCAAAAGTACTACCCTGTGATCCACAAAGTTATTTGTAAACGCGACAATTACCACATTGTACGATGAATTTTCTATCCATATGGTATGGTTCCAACTGTCTCTAAAACCTTGTGCGGTACACCCAAGTTTGTTCAGCTTGACCAAAAAAATTACGAGTTACACGGGGTTTGCGCTTGAGTTTGAACTACGTCATTTTTCTTGCATGACAACGTTTGCTGCGATCATGATTAAGAACCTGTCTTAAGGGGGCATTGTACTTTTTACACCATATTTTTTGCCTTATTTCAAATATTTTTTTCTCGATAACGCGAAAAGCAAATCGATTCGGGTTTTTTACATTCTAAACATTGCACTTTATACTAATATTTACAATTTTGTTTGCATATGTGAACTTCTTCCCCTCTCCCCTACGGCTCCTTGAACATAATCATTCGAAAAAAACATGATTTGCGGTACCATGGATTGGCGCTGGGGGACTTATCCGAATTGAAAAATTCCAAAACGACATGAAAGTATATTAAATTATCTCGTGTTTGACCCATCCTTTTTTTAAATTCGAACGCATAACAAAATGGCGGACATTCAAATCGAAAAGTAAGGTTTTTGGGCGAAAAAATTGACTTTAAACATTTCTAAAAAATACAAAAATTGTAATATCGAAAAAAGGATGGGTCAAACACTAGATAATTTTGTTGGCTTTGAAACAAAAAAAGAATCATGAGAATTGCTTGAGCCGTTCTTGAGATATTTATGGTACCGACTTTCAAAACCTGGTTTCGAAAAAAACGACGATGAAGTTTTTATTCGCTGTGTAATTGCTCCAGACATGTGCGGTACAAATAGCTGTAACTTTGTAAATTTTTGGAATTCATCGAAATGACTTGAAACACATATGGTCAAAATGTTAATCTTTCGAAATAATCAATAAAAAAAATTTCGATTTTTTTAAGTTGAAAAAGTACTATGCCCCCTTAAATTATCCTCTATTATCTACTTTTCTGTTCTTTTCCCATCACACTTTAGAGGGGTTTAGAGCGATTCTGAGCTTAATTTGGGATCCTTTTTGAATTTTGGCGTTTTTGGGAAGTATGCGAGAAAATTTTCGCAGTACTTTTAATACTATTCGGGTCCAAATAGACACGTGCAAACAAGGCTAAATCCTGACAGTAGACTTCGTTCGGAATTCAATCTTCTGATATTTTGTTCGACAAGCTTTGCAGCCAACTGTTAGTGTTTAGGTCAGTATTACGACTCTATTGACTGTAATAGTCTCTTCGAGTCTAAATTGAACGTATGATGACCGGATTACTGTTAGACCATTGTGATACTTTAAGGCTTTGTAACAACTGTCTTAGTAGGGAAGTGGGTAGTTCGGCGATCTCTACTGAATTAATGGCTATATTCGATCCTATAGTCTAAAAAATATTACTGCAGAAAATTTTTCAACTTGGCGCATCTCGGAATTTCACGAAATGATTCAGTTTCGATTTATGCGGCAGAGTTTTACCTGATCAGCTTGATTTCTGCTTCTCTTGATGATCCCCAAGGCAGCAACATGGCACCTCTCTTGGTTTTGCTGTTTTTCAAGGATATTACTTCGCTACTTGGAGTCAGATGCAAACTAATTGAGCTGATAACTTGCAACTTACAGCGTAGAACCACAATACCGAAAGCTTTACCCTTCTTTATCGACAGACTTCACAGCCGGCTATTACAGTACATGACAGTTACGGGGCTGGTGCAACAATCCTACTGACTCTATCTAGCTGCACCGCCTAACCCAGATTCGAACATACGACGACTGGTTTGTTACGTTATCTGTAGACTCTTGAGTAGCGTAGGAAGGTTCAATAAGCAGTGTGTGGCAAAGATTTTAAATGGTAAGATCGATTCACCGACCTTTGTGTCCCTTCTGAGCTTTGGGCTGATTATTAGGTAAGGAAAGACCATAGGAGCAACGCTTATTAAGTTTGTATAAACTTCCTCTTTATCCAAGCTGGAGGATCCACGGATCGAGCCAAGCTATAATGGCAGTCAATTATAACCGGATTCGAACCCTTTGTTTAACTACTTTCTTGTACCGTTCCCTCCATCGATTGTAAAAAAATGGTGAGCTTTTCAGAAAAAATTTTAAAGTATAGCATTAACTTTTAACAAGAAGGCGTATATTTCTAGTTTTTCCTTGATAAAAGTTACCGTTTCCTTAGAGTTAAAAATAGTACATCATGCGTCTTATCAATATCTAAACTTAATTTGTTTAAAAAACAAATTTGGAAAACAAAAAATTATACATTTTTGAATATTTAAATGCAATTTAAAAAAAATCTTAGGTTTTCAAAAAAAAAAACACAGAAAGCTTCGGACACAAATCTACGAAACGATTGTGAGAAACGGGCTACTCGAGCCATATATGCTGATACCTGTTGGGTTAATGTTGTCCACGCACTAGGAGAATACGAAAATACAAATAGTTTCTGTTTTTTTAATTAAAAAAATTTTTTTTTCCTAAAGTTGGAAAAATTTCTTTCATTTTCCACTCTTCAAAGCGGTTCAACAGTAGCTCAAAAATTATTCTAAAAGGAATAGAAGGATTTTGTTTTAGACACGGCGACATGGTTGCCGTAGGACTACGTTAGGCGAATTTTTGAAACTGTCAGTGTTGTTTGAACGTGTTAAAAATGGGTTAATCACAAATGGGTCTGGATATTTTTCGTTTAGAGTGTATTCAAATGTCAAAACAGCTTGCAAGTTTGGTTTGCATTTTCATTTGTTTAAGAGTCGTGTTAATAGGACACCGCGTCTAGTTTCTGATAATAAATAACAGAAGTTGGCGCTAGTGTTTCATCATGCGCCATGCGTGAGAGTATGAAACTATCAATGTTTCCCTGTTGAATACAACAGATATCGTTACTTTGTAACGCATATTATACATTTCATAAGCAATACTTTCAAAATTTATAATTTATAAATAACATTACTCTCACATGCATCTCAGTTTCTTTTGTGTTTATCGCTAAACGCAATATAACGTTTGACACCTGAACTAATAAATAGTTGATAAACATTGGATTTATTTATTGCATTCATGTTGCGAAATTTATTTTTTTCGAATTGAAATGTCGCAAACATATTCAGCTCCTGTCTCTCGTGCGGTATCAAATCGCTTTTCCGGACTCTCAGATGAATGGTAGTAAGATGCTATGGAGAGGTATAGGAAAAGTTTGTTCTTTATCAAAATTGGGCAGAAGTCATGAAAATTAAGTATAACAGAGTAACTGTACCACAAATAAAATATGATTAGTGATTGTTTTTCAGGTAGGTACACATATATAGGGGGATTAGGGGCATAATGAGCACACGGGGCGAAATGGGCACCCCTCTTTTCTACGAAAGTACGCATTTTGTAACATCATATGGCATGCGAAACACTGCTGTAGGTACTACAGTATCAATTTATCAAAAAATGAGTGATCTCTACTTTTAAAACACGGAGTTATATTAAAAAACTTAACTAGGTTCTCAGACGCTGAAAAAATTATAATTTTGGTGCACTACCAAATAAGCTTTTACGATCATTTAAATATCTTAATCTATCAAGTGCACACTGCAACATAATGTATGCATTGTATCTCAAATTTCACCTTCATTGAAGTTTTGATTTTATACTATAATTAGTGGAAAACCCCATTTTTACTTTAACTACTTGACTGGGGGCGAAATGGGCACCCTTAGGTGGGGTGAAACGAGCACTGTGTCGCATGAACTAACCTGTCAGTTTCTTTGTTTATCGCGTCTATGCTTGTTTACAGTGATGGTATGAATATGCCAAGAGAATCCAGAAGACATAATTGGTCAAAAAAGGCCTTGCAAGCGATCTTGACCACTATAAGGCGAGACGGAATATCCACAAAATAAGTCGCCAAGTTCCACGGCATTCTGCGGCAGGCGTTAGCTCGGTATGTGAGGCCATACGAAAGGGCAATCTCGGGGCAAGAGGTGGACCAAATTGATTCCTTCAAAACTGTTTGTTTTCACTCCCGCTGCAGAACAAGAACTAGTGGTCCATATTTTGTAAATGGAGGTTCGATGCTACGGTATTACTACCCGTGAAATCATAATCCTCGTATACCAGCTGGCAGAGGGAAACGGAAAAGCATATGTCTTCAACACTAAAATACAGCTAGCCTTAGCGTCATCCGAAACATTCTTTGTGTGCTCCAGAGGCAACCTCCGCGGCTCAATTTGCTTCAAGCGGCTTACGGTTAATAGTTTTTTCGACGTTTTGACACGTTTTATGTTTGTGTATGTATGGGTGTGTATGTGTATGTGTATATGTGTATGTATGTGTGTATGTATGTGTATATGCATGTGTGTGTGAGTGTGTGTGTGCATGTGTATGTGTGTGTTTGTTGTACTTATATACACCCTTCAAGCATGTGTTTATAAGGGTGCTCATTTTGCCCCACACACTGACCGATTTTTAGTTTTTGAAGCATAAGTTTAAATTGGAATTTTCATCTTCAAATCAATTATTTTTCAATTGGTCAACAGTATGCCTTTAATTATCGATAGTGAATGGATGTTTTGCAATGACGACCCTTTAAAAATTCAGTCATTTTGGGTGCTTAAATCAGCCAACAAGTTAGGGTGCTCATTATGCCCCTAATACCCCTAAGTGAGAAATTTTGATTTTACTAACACTAGAAAAGCGCCATCTCTTGAAAAGCAACGGTTCGTATGGTGTCCTATTATGGACGCAAAAAGGGAACTTGTGATAAGTCTGTTCATGAAAAATTTTCGACCGTGTGTCATTTTTAAAGAAACTGAAGCCACTCGAAATAATCGAAAGATTCATCTTTTATATTATACCATTCTCTTTCGTAGCAATATAAGGAAATTGGTTCTTGAAAAATACTCACATAACATGGCCGTAAATGCACTGTAAGGACGCCGGAAGCCATCAACCGAGTAAGAGAGCGAATCCGATGGAAATCCGATCAGTCGTAAGATGGTCAGGGAACTAATAATTTATCAGCAAACCATAAAAAAGGTTTTGAAACATGATCTTTGATTGATTCCATAGAAAAGCAACGGATGCACGGTTTGATTACATAACAGAAGGTTGCAAGAGTCAAAAGATGTCACGTGATTGTGAAATTCTCTTTTCGGACGAAAAAATGTTCCTGCTACAGGATTGCCACAACCAACAAAATGATCGGATACATGCAGTACATCTTTCTGATATTCCTCGGGACAAACTGGTTATTCCAAGTTTCCAGAATGTTTCCAGTGTGACGGTATGGGGATGTTTCTTCAAAAATGTGAAGTTCCGTTCCTGTTCATTGAACCTGGTGTTAAAATCAATACTAAATATTACATTCATAATTGTTTGAAGAACCATTTGCTGCCAATCACCAAAAAAACTACAATAATGTACCATATTGCTTCCAGCAAGATTCTGCACCATTTCACCAGACAAAAATTATACAGGCTTGGCGCGAGGGCAATTTTACGGATTTTATCTTTATGAAAAAGTGGTCTCGACGCCTGCCAGCCGTAACGCCAGCTGTTTTCAACAACGATTGCACCTGGTAATAAAAGCACAGAGGGAGATATTTGAATCGGACTAATTTAAGACTCATGTCATGAATGTACCACAGACAAACAGACACAACTCTTGGAAGATAAAATCAATAAAAATTATCGTACCTCACATTTAACCTGAACACCAGCACCATCTATGATAGACATTCACAAATATCAAATAGCAACAGGAGTACCCTCGAAGGAGCAAGTATTTTTTATGGGGTATTCCCCTTCTTTCGTCAAAAAGCGCCACTTTGACCAAAACGAAGACATTCCCAACTAAGCTCTAATTTGAAATGACGGTTTAATCGGTACGAAGAATGGAAAACGAGTGTTATGGCTGTTTGTCTGTGGATGTACTTTACACGAAATATACTCAAAATTAAAATTCATGCGAGTGTCTTATTTTTGTGACCATTTACTTTACTGGCAGTTATTACTACTCACCCTGTAGGTACACTTGATTGAAAAAACTTTTTGACGTTCACAAAATGTGTGCCTATTTTGTGGTTTTCACAAAAAGGTGGGTATTTACAGCTATCTACTGGAATTTTTTCAGTCTAATTACTGCCTTTCTGTTGAATATTGGATATTATCTACAATTCCTCAGCTTTTCTTTTCATGCCGAGTCCTTCTAGACATGCTGAAATGCAACACAAAACATTATCACTTTTCGTTGCTACGTGTTGCAAAAACGGTAACAGTTTCGCGGCTTACTAGTAGCACAGACAAACAGACATAGCACTTGGAAGAAAACTCAACAAAAATTATTGTACCGCACATTTTGCCTCAACACTAGCGCCATCTTTGATCGACATTTCCAAATGTCAAATAGCAACAGGAGTATCCCTCGAACTAGCAAGTATTTTTAAGGTTTCGTGCACAAATTACGTAACGCTCAGAGGGGGGAGGTTAAGCTACTGTGTTACCTGACTCACTGCGAATATGCGCTGTGTTCGCGGGATCGTGTTGGTTCGAAAGGTTTCGAAAAATATCGCCCTTGTATCGAAAATATCGTTAATTTTGATCACTAAAAATAACGTACTTAAGCGTTATATTTCAAGTGCGAGTAGTACGCAATAATTGTATTGTGAAACTGAATTGTTATTTATGCAATTTTTTACAAATTAAATGCTATAACAAAAGCACAACTTATAAAAAATCGTTTGTTATCGATATTAACTGCATATGCGTTATAAACGAATAAAACGTATGGTTACGTTTTATTTCAATAATACGCATATTCGCAGTGAGTCAGGTAAAACAGTAGTGTTACTTTTTGTAACGTAGGGGGAAGGGGGTCTTGAGAAGAGTTGCGTAACAAATTTATCAAATTGAAAAATACGTAATAATTTCTTGCTTAATAAATCTGAGCAGCTGAAAACCGTTTGGCCCAACATGCAACATGCCCAAGCAGCAATGTGAGTTTTATTGAATTCTTATGGTGGTCTTCAAGACCAATTTTAATCTTAAATGCCATCATAAGAGTGTAATAAAACCCAAATTGTTACTAGGTTGGGGTGACGGATTGTGTGATTTTCATTCAATGATAGGGGGGGGGGGGTTAGTTAACGTTACGTAATTTAAAGGGAGAGGGCTATGCCAAGCGTTACTTATTGTTACATAGCGGAAGGAGGGGGTCAAAAAACTATAATTTTTGCGTTACGTAATTAGTGTACCACGCCTTACAGGGCATTTTCCTTCTTTCGTTAAAAAGCGCCACTTTGACCAAAACGGAGACATTCCCAACTAAGCCCAAGTTTGAAATGTCGGCTTATTCGGCGCGAAGAATGGAAAACGAGTATTATGTCTTTTTGTCTGTGCTAGTAGTGTATCGGCAAGCAACGCCCTTTAGTTACGTATATAATGTGAAAAAACTTGAAAAATTCCAATTCCAAATCTAATGAAACAAAGACTGCTTGATCACATAATTAGTTTCTACGAAGCGTTCAAATGTATAGTACGTGAATTTTGCCGGTTAACGTCGAAATTAATGATGAAAGTTGCGCAAGACTCGTTAAACATCAACAAGTTGATAAGAAAAATCGGTGTAAGAAGACGTAATGCACATATAGAAGGCCCTGAAGCAGATCCACTCTTACACAGGTAATTTTTTCAAACGAAATGAGTATCTTCGAACGAATTCCTACCGAGACATCTAGTCTGACTTACTCTACAAATATCCCTCCCGAGGGTCAACTTGGTAACTCTAAGGAGATGCTTCAAAACAAGTTTAATAAATCATCCACCAATCGGCTTTTTCAAGAGCTACAGAATAATGGTTGAAGATGTCTGAGAATTATTTTTTTCCACTAAAATTAACTTATCAAGTTACAAGAGTATCACGGAAACTAGTTAAAATTGTTCGTTTACGTTTGTGCCTAATTTAGAATTCAGTTTTCAGTTATTCAAT
This sequence comes from Sabethes cyaneus, assembly GCF_943734655.1. Classification (NCBI taxonomy): domain Eukaryota; kingdom Metazoa; phylum Arthropoda; class Insecta; order Diptera; family Culicidae; genus Sabethes; species Sabethes cyaneus. The sequence continues at coordinate 58,869,702 of NC_071354.1, forward strand.
TTAAGTTTGGTTTTAAATTTGGTACATATTTTTGAAACTCGATCCATTCCGTCCATTTTTCAATACAATTGTAATTGTAAAAAAAATTTACTGAATTTACATTTTATTATAAAGAAATATATCATCAAGTGAAAATTAGTTAAATCGACTGTTTTATTTTAACTCAATTTTGAACGTCTGAAGTCCTTACCAAAAATATCTATTATTTTCTGTATTTTTTCAATGCAAAAACATCCACTTTCGTTATGCAGTAATTTATTTTTCGTATCATAAAGTGCACCCCAAGAACGTAGTAAAATTTTATTTATAAATAAAAGTTTAGTCCTGCGTTGGCAGGCGGTAAGGTCTCTGATGCAACCTTTCACTTTTTCTAAATCATTTTTAATCATTTAGAATATTTGGAATGCTGCTCCTAAATAAATTTCATACGATATATATCCTAATTGGGATAAATGCCGACAGTAGTTGAGGTGGTTTCTCAAACTTTGATAGCTCACTGATACACCAAAGCATAAATTAAAAGAGGACACGCCACAATAGATCAAAATAATGGTCGCGGTGGTAAGTCCCCAACACGGGAAAAAAATCATTTAGAACGCATTTGTTTAAAGTGGGTAACATTTTACCATATTTTTAATATGTGAGCCTAGAACGAATACTTTTGTTAGAAACAAAATCAGGGTACGACAACTTCAAAATCTCACTCCCACTCTATTTGTCCCATTACATTGCATAAACGATCTCTACCATAATATTTCAAGGAAATCTAAATCGTGAAAATAAAATATTAGTCCCAATACTTCATCGTTCGTCTGACCGCTTTCGGTTGTTGGCAAGTACATGTTTAGTGCAACTTGGCTACATAGTCTGCAAATGGATAGAATTGATATTAACGGTCGTAGAGAATTGCCTTGTGGCACGCCAAATCTAGACGAATGGGAACAGTTAATATTGACAAAAGCAAAGTATGTTAATATTGACAAAAGCAAAGCGGTCAGATATGGAACTGCGACCGTGTATGGAGAATGAATGCCTTACAGAAGTCTGGAAAAAGCGATTTATCGTCGCTATTCTATACAATTGATCTGTATGTTCACGGATCAAGTTCGTAATTATTTGAACATTTCATCATAACGCCATGGTGTTGCATTAATTATCTTCTCATTATCTAGCTTACAATGCCTTTTTAAGCTCCAAAATTTAAGTTTAATGGTAGTTAAAATGGTTAAAGCTTGACCATGTGAACAAATATATAGTTCTGTTGTACATTATAATTCCAATAACATTTCACGTCCAAACCCGCTTTTAAGGCTTAAAAGCCTTCAGTACAATACAATTTAGTTTGTTGAGTGTTACCGTAGAGCCAGCATTTAAGCTGATTAACAGGTCCCTTGTAGCGGACAGTTGGAATACTGAATATCTCGAACTAATTCCTTCCGGATCTTCATGACACAATGCTTTTATGTAGGTATGCAAGATAGTGGCATATTAACTCATTCCGCCATACATTGAGCCAGCGGACAAAATTTACGTTGTAATCTTCGTTACGAGCATGGGGTATCTTTTTTTAAAATACAATATATGTGCTGAAAATCACTGGGCACACTGCTTGGTAATAGACAGTTGTCCAAACATTTCCCTCAGAACTCTAGCGACAATTTGACATCATTGGAAAAAAGATAAACAGAAAATCTTTAGTGAAACGCAAGGCGATTTCAATAGCTAAATTTAAAGTTAAAATCAAAATAATTATTTAGTGAATAAAAATTTGTAGAAGTAGTGAATTCGAAATAGTAGTGAGCAAAGCAAATAGTTGGTGGTAAATTTATTTATAATTATTTTACGCTTTTGATCGAAAAAGTACTAATCTTTTAGGAAGTCTAGACAAGTCGGTTGATTTAAGTGGCTTAAAACTAGCTTATTCCGCTTACCGCTAACTTACACTAGTTAAATTAAAAACCTGTAAAATCGATTGCGAAGAAGAATTCGTTTGCATGCCAAACCTCAGTAGCACGAGGGAGGACCTGGATAAAAACTATCAAATGCAAGTTATTTCTAGAATGTAAACTAAGTATATTTAAGCTAATTAAAATATTAAATTGCAGTTTGAGCTGCTACTAAAGGTTGCTTCAAAAAGGTGGTGCATTTCGACAAAGGTAAATCCGAACATTCTCAAAATTTGATAATCGGATAACCTCAAATACGATGGTGAAGGCAGTAAATACGACGTTAACCCCTTGCGGTGCTTGTTCGATGACATCGGATACCATTGAAGGTATGGTGGGATGCGATGGTTGCGATTTGTGGTTTCATTACCGGTGCGTGGGAGTTACCGAAGAATCTCTCGAAAATCAGGAAAAGTGGTTTTGTCCTTCCGAAATCTGTCGGAAAGCTGGCGAGGAACACCTCAACAGGGCAGAAGAAGCCAAGAAAGGAGCAAAACCGAAGAAAACGCTTGTAACGGATGAGCAATCGGACAAATCCAATACCAAGTCTGACCGTCAATCCGGTTCCTCTTTGGAAAAACGTTTGAGAGCTTTGGAGAAGGAACAAAAGGCGAAAGAAAGGGAGATAGAGGTGGAGCAAATCCTAAGGGAAAAGCGGATGGAAATGGACCGAATCCTGAAGGAGAAAAAACTGCAGATGGAAAACGAGATGCGGGAGAGAGAAATGCAGCAGGAAACGGAACTGCTAGAGAGAGCTCTGCGTGATGAGCAGGCTCATGCCGATCGCATGCAGCAAATGCGCGAATCGTACAAAAGTAAGATGGAAGAGGCGAAAAATAAGTCGGCCAATCCCGTGGAACTGGGCATCGCCGGTAGCGATGTTACTACTAAAAAGACTGCAAGAAAAGAGAAACCACTGAAACCTGTAAAAGATACGCAGGAATTACAGAAGCTACCGAAAATGAAAAATCAGAGCACGCCGTTGCGGCATCCGAAATTTTCAAACGAAAAGAGTTCGGAAAAGCGGAAAAGGTCAGTAGGAGAGAAGCGAAAGGGAGAGAAAGAGCCAGAAAGTTCGGTTGACGAGTACGAATCGGTTGAAGAAAACAGCGACGAAGGAGATAAAAGCGATGCAGTAGAGACTGATGTCGAAACGACGGAAGATGAGCTGGGAGAAGAATCAGAGTCGGAGTCAGAGAAATCGGAACCAACTGAGGATGAACGACGATCACACAAAAGGAAACCTGCCTCACACGGGCTGGGGCGACAGCGAGTGGGACCTACGAGAGCCCAGCTGGCCGCACGGAACGGTATTTCTAAGAAACTTCCCGTTTTCTCTGGAAGGCCCGAAGAATGGCCATTATTTATCGGAAGCTACGAAGCCTCAAGTGAAGCCTGCGGTTTTAACGATGTCGAGAACCTAGTTCGCCTACAAGAGAGTTTAAAAGGTCCTGCTTTAGAGAGCGTACTTGGGCAGTTGTTATTGCCAAAGTCAGTTCCGAAGGTGATTAACAAACTCCGTCAACTTTACGGCCGACCGGAGCAGTTGTTACACTGTCATTTGGAGAAGGTAAAGCGACTAGATGCTCCGAGAGCAGACAGACTGGAGACATTCATCCCTTTCGGTAACGTAGTGGAGCAGCTGTGTGACCACCTGGAGGCGGCGGGCATGAAGCAGCATTTAATTAATCCGATCCTGATACAGGATCTGGTAGACTAGTTGCCGGCAGGAGACAAGAGAGAATGGGTTCGCTATCGGAACAAAAGGAAAACAGTAACGTTGCGGACTTTCTCCAATTTTCTCGCTAATATTGTTTCCGAGGCATGCGAGGCCAATGCAGGTGTCGAGTACCGGTCGGAATTCAAGACCAAGAGCTACGGACAAGCTGGAAAAGTGAGAAACCACGAGAAATGCGCAGTTTTCAGCCATAGTTCAACTATGAATCCGGAGGCTGAGTCAGTCGCAAACGACAAGGTGAGACCCTGTAAAGTGTGTAGAAGAACGGACCATCGTCTCCGTTTTTGTCAAGACTTCAAAGCGATGGCCTTTATAGATCGAATGAAGGTAGTTGAAAAAAGCAAGCTCTGTAGAGTCTGTCTGAACGATCATGGTAACGCTCCATGTAAATTTAAAATCCGCTGCAACATTGAGGAGTGCCGAGAACACCATCACCCGTTGCTTCATCCGTTCGAAAACACCGTCGAAATGAACACGCGCGTCGGGCTCGATTATCTTCCGGATGATTCCCATAACTTTACACCACGGGGAGAAACGAGTCTCGACACTAGCGTTCCTTGATGAAGGAGCGTCAATTACTCTTGTTGAACGTTCGCTTACCGAAAAACTAGGCGCCGAAGGTGTGAAACAACCGCTCACCATTAAATGGACCGCAGATATTACTCGTGACGAGCCGAACTCCCGCCGAATGAATCTATGGGTTTCCGCTTCGGATAAAGATGAAAAGCTACTACTAAACTCAGTGCAAACGGTTGAAAAACTGCTACTTCCGAAGCAGACGCTGAATGTTTCTGAAATCGCCGCAAAGTATAGCCATCTTCAAGGTCTACCGATCGTCCCGTACTCGGATAGTCATCCTGGTTTGCTTATTGGTTTAAATAATCTTCACACCATTGCACCTATCGAAGCCAAGGTACGGGACTCAGGAGAACCGATAGCGGTGCAATTGGGTTGGTCGATCTACGGTCCTAGGGCTGAACGGAAAAGTGGTGCGAACATCATTAGTCATCACCGCGAAGTCAGCAACGAAGATTTGTATGAGCTCCTAAAGGGTCACTACGCTTTAGAGGAATCAACGGTAGCGATAGTACAGGAAACGAAGGATGAGATGCGAGCTCGGGAAATTCTGAGAAGCACAACTGTGCGCATCGGTGATCGTTTTGAAACCGGACTGCTGTGGAGAACCGACAACCCAGCATTTCCGGACAGTTTTCCGATGGCCCGTCGACGGCTGAGGCAGCTGGAGCAGCGGCTGGAGAAGAATCCGACGCTGTACGAAAAGTGTCGACAATTGATAAATGAGTACCTTCAAAAGGGATACGCCCACGTAGCAACGGCTAAGGAGTTGGCGGAAACCGATCCGCGAAAACGATGGTATTTACCTTTAAATGTCGTTCTAAACCCGAACAAACCGGGAAAAGTTCGTCTCGTGTGGGACGCCGCAGCAACAGTGGAGGGTGTGTCGCTCAACAGCCAGTTGCTTAAGGGCCCTGACATGCTGACGCCATTGACCGCAGTAATCTGCCTGTTCCGTGAACGTCGTGTTGCTTTCGGGGGAGATATCCGCGAAATGTACCACCAACTGAGAATACGAGAAGCCGACAAGCAAGTGCAGCGTTTCCTGTTTAGGAAAAATCCGCTAGACCAGGAACCGACTGTGTACATCATGGATGCAGCAACGTTTGGGTCGACCAGCTCCCCGTGCTCGGCTCAATACGTTAAAAACCTCAATGCGTCCGAGTTCTCAGTGGAGTATCCAGATGCGGCTGCAGCGATAATCGACAAACATTATGTCGACGATTATTTTGACAGCGTCGATACTATAGAAGAAGCGATTCGACGAGCACAGGAAGTGAGATTCATCCACTCGAAGGCGGGCTTCGAAATAAGAAACTGGGTGTCGAGCTCCGCTGAAGTGCTCCAATGTTTGGGTGAACAAAATCCAGTGAAAAATGTTCACTTCAATGTTGACAAATCAACAGAAAACGAGCGCGTGCTTGGAATTGTTTGGAATCCAAGTCAAGACGTGTTCTCTTTTGCTACTGATCAACGACCCCAATTCAAGCCGTACTTTGACGGCACTCAACGACCAACGAAGCGGTTGGTTTTAAGCTGTGTGATGGGTTTCTTCGACCCACTTGGCCTTCTTGCTCCGTTTACGATCCACGGGAAAACACTTATCCAAGATCTATGGCGGGCAGGATGCAGTTGGGACGAAGACATTGATGACGAGTCGTTGCAAAAGTGGAAGCGCTGGGTAAGTCTTCTGACACAGGTAGCAGCAATCCGTATCCCTCGCTGTTACATCGGCGGTGCTCTCTCCAGCGAAATAGAGTCTCTGCAGTTGCACATTTTTATGGATGCAAGCGAGCAGGCTTACGGATGTGCGGCCTATTTCAGAGTAGTAGTACGCGGAAAGGTAATATGCTCCCTAGTAATGTCCCGCTCTAAGGTAGCGCCGTTGAAGCGGCAGTCGATCCCCCGGCTCGAACTGATGGCAGCAGTTCTGGGATCACGATTGTTATGCACAGTTAAAGAGCATCATTCTCTCCTTATCACCCAGCAGTTTCTTTGGTCCGATTCCCAAACAGTACTCAGCTGGATCCGCTCTGATCAGCTGAAGTACAAACAATTTGTAGCTTTTCGAATCGGCGAAATACGGGAAAATACCAACGTTTCCGACTGGCGCTGGGTTCCAACGAAAACAAACATTGCCGATGTATTGACCAAGTGGGGACAAGGTCCGCCGTTAGACTCGAACAGCCCCTGGTTTAAAGGCCCTGAATTTCTAGTGGAGTCCGAGACACGGTGGCCGATCAGGGCGTTACCGGATGTCGATACCGGCGAAGAAATGCGTGTCTGCTTACTGCATCATGATGCAGCTTATTCGTATTCCGTGGTTAACGTCAATTCTACGTTTCGTTGGGTTCGACTTCTTCGAATCACGGCTAGCGTGGTCAGATTCATTTCAAACTGTCGCAGAAAGATGGCGGGTCAACCAATCGTAGTGTCCAAGGCATCCCCGGCACAAGAACGTCTACTTAAAGCTATGCCAGAGTGCCACCAGCGACCTCTTCAGCAGGACGAGTTGCATGCGGCTGAAGCTATCTTGTGGAGGCAAGCTCAGCACGATGGATTCCCGGAGGAAGTAAGAACGCTTGAAAGAAACCGGGACCGAAAACCGGAACAAACTCCAGAACGAATGGCTAAGTCCAGTCCCATCTACAAGCTGTGTCCAGTTCTTGACACTGAAGACGTTATGCGCGTTGGTGGCAGGCTGCAGTATGCTGAATTTGCTTTCGACGTTAAACATCCCGTTATATTACCTAAAAATCACGCGGTGACAGATAGAATAATTCTCTTTTATCACGAAAAGTTCGGCCATGGTAATCGTGAGACAGTGTTCAACGAACTGCGCCAGCGATACCACGTTCCCAAGTTGCGGTCGGCGATTGCACAGGTAGTGAAGTCTTGTACGTGGAGTAGGGTCAACCGTTGCAAACCGCAAGCGCCTATGATGGCACCTTTGCCTATACAACGTATTACGCCACGACTTCGCCCATTCAGTTCAGTAGGCGTGGACTATCTGGGACCCGTGGAAGTATCCGTAGGTCGGCGACGTGAAAAAAGGTGGGTGGCCCTTTTTACATGTCTAGTTGTTCGCGCGGTGCACCTCGAAGTAGTGCACAGTTTGACAACGCAATCGTGCCAAATGGCGATTCGGCGGTTCATTAACGACAGGGGAATGCCGGATGAAATCTTCTCCGATAATGGCACAAATTTCAAGGGAGCAAAAAATGAATGGGAGAAAATGCAACGAGTTGAATATGAATGCGCAGAAACGGTTACAAGTCCAACGATGAAGTGGAACTTTACTCCCCCAGGTACCCCACACATGGGCGGTATTTGGGAACGTATGGTGCGATCGGTGAAGGTGATACTGCAGACGCTGGAAGACGGTCGAAAGCTGACGGATGAGATCCTGCTGACATCGTTGTCCGAAGCAAAGGACATGATCAATGCTCGTCCTTTGGTGTACCTGCCACAGGATGCGGAAAAATCCGAGGCAATTACGCCAAATCATTTCCTCCGTGGTGATGTAAAAGAGACGGACTTGACCGTGGACGATTCTACGGACCTCGCAGAGGCTCTGCGAAATGCGTATAAGCGATCGCAGCTTCTAGCTGATGAGATGTGGGAGCGCTGGCTTAAAGAGTATTTTCCTACTTTGAATAAACGAGCAAAGTGGATCGAAGATCGAAAACAAATGAAGGTAGGAGATTTAGTGTACGTCGTCGATGGAAAGCACCGTAAACAGTGGATCCGTGGAGTCGTCGAAAAGGTTTTCAAAAGCAGTGATGGTAGAGTACGGCAGGTAGATGTTCGAACGGCGAAAGGTGCTTTCAGGAGAGCTGTGGCCAACCTAGCAGTGATTGAGATCTCGAGTAAAACCGGTACTTCCGGTGGTGGACCGGAACCAGTGTTACGGGCGGGGGTGTGCTGAAAATCACTAGGCACACTGCTTGGTAATAGACAGTTGTCCAAACATTTCCCTCAGAACTCTAGCGACAATTTGACATCATTGGAAAAAAGATAAACAGAAAATCTTTAGTGAAACGCAAGGCGATTTCAATAGCTAAATTTAAAGTTAAAATCAAAATAATTATTTAGTGAATAAAAATTTGTAGAAGTAGTGAATTCGAAATAGTAGTGAGCAAAGCAAATAGTTGGTGGTAAATTTATTTATAATTATTTTACGCTTTTGATCGAAAAAGTACTAATCTTTTAGGAAGTCTAGACAAGTCGGTTGATTTAAGTGGCTTAAAACTAGCTTATTCCGCTTACCGCTAACTTACACTAGTTAAATTAAAAACCTGTAAAATCGATTGCGAAGAAGAATTCGTTTGCATGCCAAACCTCAGTAGCACGAGGGAGGACCTGGATAAAAACTATCAAATGCAAGTTATTTCTAGAATGTAAACTAAGTATATTTAAGCTAATTAAAATATTAAATTGCAGTTTGAGCTGCTACTAAAGGTTGCTTCAAAAAGGTGGTGCATTTCGACAGAGGTAAATCCGAACAATATACATCCAACTTTTACTATTTAAAACAATTGATACTAATCAGTGTTAATATTTTACTGTTAAATGAACAATGGAACAATTAAATGAACAGTGGAAAGCGCGTCACTTTCCAACTTCAGATCCTAAATGTACAAAAGGTAAAAAATTAAGAGACATCCCCCACACCCAACCGAAACCTCTCGCAGGATTGTCTTAAGTTGACGTACCTTGTTGCATCCACAACTAACCTTGCTTGTGAATTTATATTTGCTTCCATCGCAAATCCCTCCGGGGGTGGGTTGTACGGATGGGCAAGATGTCACAAATTGCGTTCTGTTTCCTCAAGCTGTGCCGAAGCTTTCTTTGATGGGGAGGATTCTTAGCTCATATGAGTCTCGGCTCGGATGAAGTTCCACGACTCCAAGAGAGTTGAGTTATTCTTCTCGTGTTCCAACTTAGCAGCTATTGGTTTCGTGATGAATTTCAAAATTAATTTCCGCAGCAGGTTAGGTGCTATGGTTATAACGCAAGCAAGGTTATTGCGAGTAACTTTAAATTAGCAAAAGCAAACAGTTTACTTGGAAGATTTAATTCATTTGTGTTCAGGTCATGTTCTTCATTACTGATAGTCACGAAAGCGAGAAACGAAACTGAATAATAATACGATTCGAAAGGCACGTTTCTCCCGCTGCTGGTCAGTAGTGGAACAGAACGGATGGAAACCGTCATTTTTGTCACCCCTGCATGACGACGGTGTTCCAATACTTCAGTGCACAGGGACCGTAAAAAAGCGTAGTAAAGATTGCAATTTACTGCTCGCGTTCACCGCTGAGCCCCGGAGCTGGCATGAACAAGGCAAACAGCGAATCGAAAGTGTGACTATTTATTTTTCGATTCCGAAAGGATATTTTCGGTTTCGTTTGTTTGGCGGTTTCTGTTCTGTTTGGTTGCTGCTAGCCGTCCCGCCATGCCGTGCAATAGGAATGAAACTTTGGGGCAATATTTCTCCAATATTTACTGGATTTGAACGGCACCGCTGGAAATCGATTCCGTTGCCATGGATTGGCAGCAAGGGTTTGCAATTCATTGGCAAAAAGGGTAGCCCCCACTTGATAGTGGGTATTGAAATCTTTATTTAATATTTGTTCTTCTGTTGGCTAGGTTAGTGGTTTGGAAATGTAAAGTATTTAAATAGCAATTTATGACCTTTTTTAAGTTTTTAAATATTGAATAGATGACCAGAGCAGTTTTAAGTGAAATTGTGGAAAATTATGCAAACAACGTTTGGAATGATTTGATTTACAGTAAAAAAAATGGAGAAAACGAATTCTATTAATGGGACAACTATTGAGTATATTATGATAACAACAATCTCTATTTCCATTTCCATTTTCATTTTCTGCAAAGCAAAAAAAGCTGTTTTTTTACCACACGGTTTGTGATATTTATTTCTGAGCTGTGAATACATGCAAACTGAAGTAGGGTATGTTGCTGCTTCGTCGTAGTTTCCTATTCCCGCCCTATCCAACACAAATTATTAAAAATATCAGCGATTTTTATGACACACAATGCAAAATTAGTTCATTCCTAATATTTTAGTTTGTTGTCTATCATCGCAATCTATTTCCTACGTTTTTTCGTATGACGAAGAAGAAAATGTCGACTAATCGTTTTAATTTCTGTCATTCATAAATGAAAATAACTCACGCAAGCATTGCGTTATTCTACAGCCAGGAAAACTTGCCTGACCTGCAGAAATTTTGCAGAATAACATTAGTCATGCCGTCCATACACAAATATACGCGTGTTAGCTTCGTAAACCCTGTTGTGATTTTTAGTTCCGACGATGAAAAATTTTGATGGACGGATTTTAAAACGGTACGACGAATTTAGGAAATAAAGTCAGTTGCGTAATTTCAATAATATGCATTAATAATCGCTTTTCAGTATTCTTATTCAGTATTCAACTTTTGGAGTATTCATTAAATCCGTCCAACAAATGATGAAAATTAGAACGGCTTTACTTACTACGACGGGAATTAGAAATAAACCCTACGTACCGTACATCTATCATTCATTTGTTCATTTGCTGTTGTTATATCTCGCGTCCGCGATGCCTCCATCAGCGGAAATTCTCATAAATGCTAACAAATAGTCAACTGTCTCCATCGCCCGGATGTCGCACGAAACAATCATCAGCGTCAATCCACATCCATGCCCCATGTTCCACAGTGGTGTACTCGAAACAGAGTTAAATTTTGTGGAAGGATGAAACCGTGACAGCTGTACTTCAAACTGCTACAATCAACTAAACGATAAGCAGCCAAAGGCAAGTAGCAGAATTTTCATTAGGTCGTTCTATTTTTCGTAATTTATTCAATACTTTTCAATTATAATTAACTTTTGTGATGGCACGAAATTATGAATAGCCACTTCCTGAGTTCGTCGCTGTAAGCAAGAAAGCTGATTCGACGAAAGCGCAATTTCAGCTGCCACCACCCACCGCACCACCATTGCAGGCTACGTGCGGCAGGAATCGAGCACAGAAGATGAGATATTTACCATAAATCCATCAAGCATATATCAAAATCAGAACATCCATTGTTATGAGCTGCGAAGAAAGAGAAAGAGAGTTGTTATATCCGCAGCTGAGCGAGACAGGATCTGAAGCAAAGCGTGGGAGTGCCTCTGCCAGTGACTTATATTCACAAGCCGGCGATGATGTTCCACGTGCCAGCCAGGAGGATGCGAATGCGGATTCTGGATCCCGAAAGAGCAAGCTCAAGCAAGCCGAAGGCGTCCCCATCTATCTATGTGGTAATGGGAATGTGCTATTTCATAACGCTCACCGACTGCCCCGCAATGACGATATCCGGACAAATCTGTTCAACACTGAGGAGCGGTTATCACAATCGCACAATGGGTGAATTGTGTGAATTTGCTTTTGTTTGTGTGGAAAAATCAACGTTAATTCATCTGGCTGTACATGCACGAAGTCCTCGTGTAGGCTCATGTCTTTTGTAATTTTTACATTGCAAGGAAAATATAATATAATAAGGATATAATATAATATAATATAATATAATATAATATAATATAATATAATATAATATAATATAATATAATATAATATAATATAATATAATATAATATAATATAATATAATATAATATAATATAATATAATATAATATAATATAATATAATATAATATAATATAATATAATATAATATAATATAATATAATATAATATAATATAATATAATATAATATAAATATAATATAATATAATAAGATTTGCAACGGAATATTTCTCTATACTTCTTTTTTAGTGAAGTCCATCTTTACGGAGAGCTGTCTTGAAATTTTTGAATTGCTTTTCAAACAAAAAATTAGCTCAACATATTTATTCATTGATGCTGTATACATTTTACAATAAAATTTATATATATTTTACAAAATTAATTTACAGTAAAACTGACACTTGATCCTTTTGCTAAGAAATGAAGAGCTTGCAGGCCGTTTTGTCGTAAATAATGAAATGAACAATTCTCCATATCGTGAACATTCGTTATGTAAAAATCACGAATAGTCCGGAGATCCGGTCAGAACGATCGCAAAAATGTTCAATTTGAATGTAATGATACACGGACTACGGAGAAGCAAACCCGTGCATTTTCCAAGGAACAAGAAAGACTGCTCGGACAAAGGATTCATCTGAACAAAACAACTTAACTTCTTTGAAGAATTCTATTAATCAGGTACCAAAATCGATGATTCCGAACAATACAATTATCAAAACACCTGTAGATATAAAACCATTTCCAAAGGCATCACCACGTAAAAATGTGCGAAGGCTGAGAAAACGAGGAGATACACATCCTTACAGATGCACCAACGAAATTGAAGCTGGAGGCTGCTCTGATTATTAAACAGGAAAAATATAATGCTTCAAAAGTTAAAACCTAACGAAAAAGTTCTCGTCGCCAGTTATCAATGATGTCCAAAGTTATACTTTTACAGATCGATGCACTTAACGATTTCTAAATACTTTTTATACGTTTGAATTAAACTGTTGTACACTAAATAATAATACAACATGAGCTAGGCCTATTTTAATAAAACTATCAAATGAAAGTTGAGCTTTAAAAATATATAAATGCAAATGGATCAATTGTGCCTAAACTGGGGATCAAGTCTCCCGCATATTTTGAATATGTACAATTTTCTGTACTTTCCAAAATATCCCATATCTTCTGTTTAGCTCTACCTATCACTAACTGATAAACTGTAGGTAGTAAGCTGTATTGTAAACTGCTTGTATTGATTCTTGTCAGGTATGTGTAGGTACACATAAAACGCTGGTAAACTTTACATGTAGGTAAGGGTATTAATTGATCAAATCGCTATAAATTTCGATCCTGCGACAGATTTTCCTTAGTACATCAGTGAGCTGCTAATAACTCTTCTTTAATTCTGCAAAACCTTCAGTCATTAAAATTAACAGTATGGCTCGTACTTCCAAAGATAATCGTTTGTTACAAAAGTTTTTATCATACCTTCAAGGTTTCGAGGCGGAGAAACAACAGCAAAACGATGAATGCAATCTCTTGATGCAGAAAATCCGTAATCGGGCTACTAAATACGCCTCGGAAGGCCGCCACGGATGGTATCTCCTTCTTTGCAAGGAAACTGTACAAGAATTCCAGAGAACATACGGCCACGTTCATCCAGACGTGGCAACAATGCTAAATGTCCTAGCGCTGGTATATCAAGACCAGCAAAAATACGTTGAGGCTGAATATCTGTTAAACGATGCACTGGCTATTCGGGAGAAAACTCTCGGAGGTTGTCACCTAGCTGTTGCCTCAACTTTAAACAATCTGGCAGTACTGCTTGGGAAATGTGGCAAGTTCCAGGAAGCGGAACTACTCTGCCGGAGAGCTGTGGAAATTCGAGAACGAGTGTCGGGTGAAAATCATCAAGATGTAGCCAAGGAGCTCCTTTACTTGGCAGCACTGTGCCAGAACCAGTGCAAGTATGAAAGTGTAGAACTTTATTGCAAGCGGGCCCACCAGATTTACGAATCGGCATTAGGACAAGATGACCCGACCGTTGTGACTACTGTAAAATATTTGGCTGACTGTTACCTGAAGCAGGGCAAGTCGGCCGATGCAGAAAAACTGTATAAAGAGGTACTTACAAGGGTACACGAAATCAACTTTGGCCCTATTGACGGTGACAGCAAACCTATCTGGAAAACCGCAGAGGAACGTGAAGCTGCCAGTGAGCTCAACAGGCCGTATAACAACACACCACACGGAATTTATGGCAGCTGGCACCAGGTAGCAGCAGTGAATTCGTCAACGGTCCGAGAAACGTTGAAGGTTCTTTCAATGTTATACTATAAACAACGGAAGCATAAGGCCGCTACGACATTGGAAAATTGCGTAAGGCGAATGAAAGTTGATTTAATTGCACGACTGAAAGTACCGAAGACAAGAAGAAATAGGGTTGCTAAAAATTACCCTAAAAATAATAAGATACCAGCGATTAATAGGTTAAGGTTCGGGGAAGATTAAAATTAGTGTATAAGATTGTTTTTTTCATTCCTTTTTTCTAAATATCTAAAAATATGTTCCTTTTATCTTTAACAATAATAAATGACAAGTTTTGCAAATAAATGAGATGTAAAATAATGTGTGAGATGTTTTTATATTGACTTGTTATTGAAGTCAGGTATTTAAATATTTTGATGTAGGACTATGTCTTACGGCAAGTTTTGAGATAGGGTGTCATTCCAAAAAATCGAAAAATGCGAGCGTCACGAAAAATGAAAGGGTTTGAGCGCTAATAACTCAGCGGTTTTCCGATAAATTTTCAATATTCTTACTCCAATCGCTCGGAAAATCTTCTAAGAATTGACCCAAATGAAGATAAGTATAGATTCTTGATGCTGAACTATTGAAAAATTGCAAAGAATGAACCTATGTTTTACCAGAATTCTCGCTTCGTGATTGGTTGGAAGATTCTTTACGATGATCTAAACCTATACCAATTTGATATCTGTGCTTGGGAAGTAAGCCAAAACAAGTGACAAAGCTTCCTCATTTCAACAAAGTTTCTTAACACCGCGTTCACCTAGACCACTTTGATGTCCTTGCTTGGGAAGTACGCCAGAGAGAGTGACAAAACCCCCTCGTGCCAACAGATTTCTTACGAACGCGATTGAACCTAGTCCAATTTGATGTCTGTGTTAGGGAAGTGTGCCAGAAAAAATGGCACAAGTTCGTTGTCCCAACAGATCGCAAATTCTTTACTGCGAGACGATTAAACCTAGGCGAATTTGATATCTGTGTTGGAAAAATGTGCTACAGCTATAGGGTTCAGTTATAATAGGACTCTGTATGAATACGCATGCTTGCCGTTTTATTAGAAGTGTAATGAAAAGATTTGCTGTTCATAAAATAGGATTGAACTGGTAAAATCCCTTCAACGTGGGAAACCATGGACAATAAAAATCAGAGGGGTTGTGTACAGGACACGACCGCATATATAGGTGACGCAGGACTACGTAAGTCTCTTTATAATGATAGTAGCATGTAGTAATCATTCGATTCTTCATGTATACATGCTATATGCAACATATATACATGCTACATGCGTTGTATGTAACATTTATCAAAGTAGTAACATTGCATACGTTCAAGCTTCAAAAGATTTCAGAGTTATTTCTATGTACATTTGGAAACAATTTAACAAAATCCAGAACAAAAACTATTGCTTTCCTGCTACCTTACAGATTGTTTTTATTACCCGTGGTTCCCCACGTTGAAGGAATTTTACCAATTCAATCGTATTTTATGAACAGCACATCTTTTCATTACACTTCTCATGAAACGGCAAGCATGCGTATTCATACAGAGTCATATTATAACTGAACACTACAGCTGTAGCACATTTTTCCAACACAGATATAGAATTCGCCTAGGTTTAATCGCCTCGCAGTAAAGATTTTGGGATCTATTGGGACAACGAACTTGTGTTATTTTTTCTGGCACACTTCTCTAACACAGACATCAAATTGGACTACGTTTGATCGCGTTCGTAAGAAATCTGTTTGCACGAGGGAGCTTTGTCACTCTTTCTGGCGTACTTCCCAAGCAAGGACTTCAGAATGGTCTAGGTTTAATCGCGGTGTTAAGAAATCTTGTTGAAATGTAGTAACTTGGTCACTTGTTTTGGCTTACTTCCCAAGCACAGATATCAAATTGGTATAGGTTTAGATCACCGTAAAGAATCTTCCAACCAATCACGAAGCGAGAATTCTGGTAAAACATAGGTTCATTATTTTCAATTTTTCAATAGTTCAACATCAAGAATCCATACTTCTTTTCATTTGGGTCAATTCTTAGAAGATTTTCCGATCGATTGGAGTAAGAATATTGAAAATTGATCGGAAAACCGCTGAGCTATTAGCGCTCAAAACCTTTCATTTTTCGTGACGCTCGCATTTTTCGATTTTTTGGAATGACACCCTATCCCAAAATTTGCCGTAAGACGTAGTCCTACGTCAATAAGACACAAATTATTTTACATCTCATTTATTTGCAAAAATTGTCATTTATTATTGTTAAAGTTAAAAAGGAACATTTTTAGGAACATATTAGGAATGGAAAAACAATCTTATCTTATACACTAATTTTAATCTTCCTCGAACCTTAACCTATTAATCACTAGTATCTTATTATTTTTAGGGTAATTTTTAGCAACCCTACTTCTCCTTGTCGTCGGTACTTTCAGTCGTGAAATTAGGTCAACTTTCATTCGCCTTGCGCAATTTTCCAATGTCGTAGCTGCTTTATGCTTGCGTTGTTTATAGTATACAATAGAAAGAACCTTCAACGTTTCACGGACCGTTGACGAATTCACTGCTGCTATCTGGTGCCAGCTGCCATAAATTCCGTGTGGTGTGTTGTTATACGGCCTCTTGAGCTCACTGGCGGCTTCACGTTCCTCTGCAGTTTGCCAGATTAGTTTGCTGTCACTGTCATTAGAGCCAAAGTTTATTTCGTGTACCCTTGTAAGTACCTCTTTGTAGAGTTTTTCTGCAACGGCGACTTACCCTGCTTCAGGTAACAGTCAGCCAAATATTTTACTGTAGTCACAACGGTCAGGTCATCTTGTCCTAAGGCCGATTCGTAAATATGGTGGGCCCGCTTGCAATAAAGCTCTACACTCTCATACTTGCACTGGTTCTCTTACTTGCACTGGGACAAGCATGCGTATTCATACAGAGTCATATTATAACCCAACACTACAGCTGTGGCACGTTTTTCCAACACAGACATCAAATTCGCCTAGGTTTAATCGTCTCGCAGTACGCAGTAAAGAATTTGCGATCTGTGTGGTAACAACGAACTTATGTCGTTTTTCTGGCACACTTCCCTAACACAGACATCAAATTGGACTAGGTTTAATCGCGTTCGTAAGAAATCTGTTGGCATGAGGGGGTTTTGTCACTCTTTCTGGCGTACTTCCCAAGCAAAGACATCAAAATGGTCTAGGTTTATTCGCGGTGTTAAGAAATCTCGCTGAAATGTGGAAACTTGGTCACTTGTTTTGGCTTACTTCCCAAGCACAGATATCAAATTGGTATAGGTTTAGATCATCGTAAAGAATCTTCCAACCAATCACGAAGCGAGAATTCTGGTAAAACATAGGTTCATTATTTTCAATTTTTCAATAGTTCAACATCAAGAATCCATACTTTTCTTCATTTAGGCCAATTTTTAGAAGATTTTCCAATCGATTGGTGTAAGAATATTGAAAACTAGCTGACCCGACAAACTTCGTATTGCCACAAATTAACCTGTGTTGTACATAAATCATGAATCTCGGATGATCTTTGTCACTTCTCGAGTTTTGCAAGCCCCCCAGTGGGCGGCGCTTCCGACGGCGGGTCACCGGCAACACTCGCGACCGGCTCGTCCTGAATGATCTAGTGTTACTATAGATAGTTTTTGTGGTCTTGTTATTGATTAATGTTTTATGGAAGAGTCTCGAATTTCTCGAGTTGGATTAGTTTTTGAGTTTCGCAAAAATTTCTGTTTCATTTGTATGAGAGTCCATATCCCCCTACCACAGGGGTGAGAGGTCTCTAACTATCATAAAATAAATTCAAGACTCAAAAATCTCCTACATGCTAAATTTGGTTCCATTTGCTTGATTAGTACTCAAATTATAAGGAAATTTGTATTTCATTTGTATGGGAGCCCACCCTCTTAAAAGGGAAAGGGGTCGTAATACACCACAGAAAAAAAATTCTGCCATCTAAAACTCTCACATGCCAAATTTGGTTCCATTTGCTTGATTAGTTCTAAAGTTATGAGCAAATTTGTATTTTGTTTGAATGGGAGCCCCCCCCCCTCCTAAAAAGGTAAGAAGTCCTAATTCATCATGGGAAAAATGGTTGCCTCCAAAAACACCCACATGCCAAATATGGTTCCATTTGCTTGATTAGTTCTCGAATTATGAGGAAATTTGTATTTCATTTGTGTAGAAGCCCCCCCTATTGAAGTGTGGAAGGATCCTAATTCACCGTAGAAAATATTTTTGCCTCCAAAAACCTCCACATGCCGAATTTGGTTCTATTTGCTTGATTAGTTCTCGAGTTATGGGGAAATTTGTATTTCATTTGTATTGGAGCCCCCCCTCCTAATGTGGGAAAAGATCCTAATTCATCATAGAAAAAATTATTGCCTCCAAAAACACCTACACGCCAAATTTGGTTCCATTTGCTGGATTAGTTCTCGAGTTATGAGGAAATTTGTATTTCGTTTGTATAGGACCCCCCCTCCTAAAGTGGGGAGGGGTCCCAATTCATCATTGAAAAAAAAATTGTCTCCAAAAACACACACATGCCAAATTTGGTTCAATTCGCTTGATTAGTTCTCGAGTTATGAGGAAATTTGTATTTCATTTGTACAGGAGCCCCTCCTCTTAAAGTGGGGAGGGGTCCTAATTCACCATAGAAAATTTTCTTGCTCTCGAAAACCTTCACATGCCAAATTTGGTTGCATTTGCTTGATTAGTTCTCGAGTTATGAGGAAATTTGTATGGAAGTCCCCCCTCTTAAAGGGGAGAGGAGTTATAATTCCTCTTATAAAGAGGGGAGGGGTCTCAATTCACCATAGAATAAATTCTTGTCACCAAAAAAAACACCCACATGCCAAATGTTGTTCTATTTGCTTGAGTAGTTCTCGAGTTAGGAGGAAATTTGTATTTCATTTGTACAGGAGCCCCCCCTCTTAGTGGGGGGAGGGGTCTCTAACCATCACTTAAACCTTTCCTGGCCCCAAAAACCTCTACATGCAAATTTGCACGCCGATTGGTTCAGTAGTTTTTGATTCTATAAGGAACACAGGACAGACAGACAGAAATCCTTCTTTATAGGTATAGATTGATCGGAAACCGCTGAGCTATTAGCGCTCAAAACCTTTCTGTTTAAAATTCAGTTAAAATAACATGAAAATCCGTCGAAAAGACGCCAAAACAGCGAAAAAACAGCACGCATGAGAACAAAAAGACGCCGTACAATAATAGATGACAAATATTCAACTGAGAGACGACGAAAGAACGACAAAAAGACAATAAAAAGATTAACATTTTTGTTTTCATTACAACAAATAGAATGATGAACAATAGCAAAAAAGTGACGTATAGACAACAAGTTAAACAGCGGAACAAACGACGATGAAAAGGTGACAAAAAAAAAACAAAGAAAAGACAGCAAAATGTCGTCAAAAACACTACAA
Source organism: Sabethes cyaneus (assembly GCF_943734655.1). NCBI lineage: Eukaryota > Metazoa > Arthropoda > Insecta > Diptera > Culicidae > Sabethes > Sabethes cyaneus. The sequence continues at coordinate 58,889,267 of NC_071354.1, forward strand.
ATCAGCAGCAAAAATGACAACAGCAACTGCAAAAATCCGCCGAAAAAGAAGTAAAAAATGCCGCAACAACCGACGTCCAAAACGACGAAAAAAGATGAAAAACTGATAAAAAGGTCATGAAAATACCACAAAAATGTGGCAGAGAGATACAAAATAATACACGAAGAAAAGAAAACAAAGAGATGACAAAAAGATGGGGTAGAATCGACGAAAAAACAACAATAAGAAATAATAATTTATGCTACATATATAACAACATGGTGTAAAAAGTTTTCTTTAATATTCGAGGTTTCGTAAGCAGAATATGACTGGTAGGGGGATTGTCTTCAGAAAATATAAACGCAAAACATTTCCGATCCATTTGATACAAGTTAACTATAGTTTTATACTTTAACAGCTTATCATGACGAGATCGGAATTAGTATCACCCCTTAAAATTGATGATCGGAAGTAGGTGCACAACAGGCTACTAGCTACCTCATGTAAAGGTAGCTTACCTATGTTACTGTTTACCTATCTGGATCATTCGTAGGTAATTACATCTCCAGTTGTATATATATATTCTAGAATTGCTGTTCGGTGAATTTAGTATTCAGTTGTGCTTCACGCATTAAAGCCTTAAAATTTTAAGTGTTGAAACCAGTAATCGCAGTATAGCAAAATTACCAGCCGTTTAGTTTAAATAATTGGTGTACTATTTCAAGAAGTTAGAAAATGGCCTGCCGCTTAAACTTGGGACCGGAGATCCGCGAGTTGAAATTGGGAGTCACGTTTACCAATCCATCTGCTCAGACCGCGTATCATACTTTAAAGTATGACTTCAAACCAGCCAGTGTGGACGCCAACAAGCCAGCAACGCTAGAAGTTGGAACCAACAAAGAAGTAACAGTTACCGTACCACATATAGATGATTCCGGAGTTTCCAACACGGTGTTCAAGGGGAACCAACGAGATTACAGCATGAAGGATTGTGTGCTTATTATCGACCATGTTACGGGGGAAATTACGCTCGAAAGGCTGTGCAGCAATGTGGAAGTCAAAAAGATTAGAACTGAATGCAAAGTCGCTCAGCCCCCAGTGCTACCATCTTCGACGAAGATGAAAAATTCTACTTCGCGGCGAAGCTCCAAGACTAAGGTCACAACAGATTCACGCAAGAACAGTCCCACGAATCTCGATCCAAAACATTCACCGCTGCCAACCTCTTCTTCTTGCCACCCTAATAAGAGTTCACAAGACCCGATCAGGAATCCTACATCGCGGCGAAGCTCCAAAACTCATAACACAACCGGTTCACGCAAGAACAGTCCCGTCAATCTCATTCCAATGCTTTCACCGTTACCAAACTCGCCCTCCTACCATTCTAACAAGAGTTCACGGGCCTCGTTCGGGACTAACAATGCTCAACAGCCATTGCCGAGTGTTCCAGCTATCGATATAAATAACGGAAATGATTCTATGACTGTGCCATCTTTGTCTGCTCCAACGAGACAAACTCAAATGCAGCAATACCCAAACAAGAGTTCGGAGGCCCCGGCCTGGAGTGCCTGTAGTCCTCAACTGACATTGCCGAGTATTCCACATAAGGATTCTTTGTCAGTCCCAACGGCACAGGCGCAAATGTACAGCAGCTCGACCACAGCCATACGCCACGGGAACAAGAGACACAAATCAAACAACTACCATGCAGAGCCTGCCGTAGCAGTTAATTTACCCATGGTACAAGCTATAAGTTTGTCGGAATCGAGTGATGACAGTGACAGCGAGAGTTCACAGGCCCCGGTCGGGCATCCTACTTCGCAGCGACGCTCCAAGACTAAGGTCACAACAGATTCACGCAAGAACAGTCTTACGAATCTCGATCCAAAACATTCACCGCTGCCAAACTCTTCTTCCTGCCACCCTAATAAGAGTTCGCACGACCCGATCGGGGATCCTACTGCGCGGCGAAGCTCCAAAACTAAGGTCACAACAGGTTCACGCAAAAACAGACCCATCAATCTCATTCCAAAGCATTCACCGTTACCAAATTTGCCCTCCTACCATTCCAACAAGAGTCCACAGGCCTCGGTCGGGACTAAAAATGCTCAACAGCCATTGCCGAGTGTTCCAGCTATCGATATAAATGGTTCTATGACTGTGCCATCTTTGTCTGTACCACCGAGACAAACTCAAATGCAGCAATACCCAAACAAGAGTTCGGAGGCTCCGGCCTGGAGTGTCTATAATCATCAACACACATTGCCGAGTATTCCGAATAAGGATTCGTCGTCAGTCTCAACGGCACTGGCGCAAATACACAGCAGCTCGACCACAGCCATACATCTCGGAAACAAATCCACAGGCCACAAATCAAACAACAATCATGCAGGGCCTGCCGTAGCAGTTAATTTACCCATGGTACAAGCTTCTGCGCTGCGGAATACTTTCGTCACAGGTACAATAAGTTCGTCGGAATCGAGTGATGACAGTGAGAGCGAGAGTAGCTCTGACTCCGATAGTAGCTCCGACTCCGATAGCAGTTCCGATAGTAGCTCATCTGATGCAAAAAGTTCTCCTATGAAAGACCAAAGCTGGTCAGAGATCGTAAGCCATGCTGATATGGCTATTGAGAATCAGCTGGCGAAGGATCTATGTCTATCCGAGTCCGGTACGGATTCGGATTAAGAGCGGACAATCATGGACGAAAAAAAAGTGATTTTGTTTTGTCATATACAACTGACATATTTCATAATTATAGTGTAGTATATCTTTCCTCATTTGATAAAAAAAAAGTATTTTTATATAAACGATATGAGAATAAGCTCCCCTTGACAGTTGAATAAATAAGTTAAGCAAACCAAACGTTTTTCATTCCTTTACATAAAAATCGTTGGCTAATCGGTAATTTATTTATTTATTGCTTTACTTCATCTGACACATAGTCTAAATAAAGATTAAATGCTTTGAATGGGAAAAGCCGATTTGAGTTGAAATTTATTATCTCATTATAAAATCTCCATTTTTCTCTAGTTCCTAGTATCCCAAGTTAGTTCGTTGAAAGTTTCTCGCATGTTCAGAAGGTTATGGCTAAAGCTGTGTGTTCCGTTAGTTTTCGATGCGGAAAACTCCAACACTTTTACTGCGTAGCTTAAAACTAGAAAACTTATTTGAGCTAATCATTAAATGTGATCTTGGATATTTTAAACTTATAAATAGTCACGTTGTTTTGTCGGATGAAAGGTAAGTATAATCCAAGACTCCAGAACTCAAGACTAGGCGTAATAGAAGGTTCGCGTATACACAGCAAAGGACGATACTGCTATGGCCGAAGACAGTTATTATTTAACTTACATGCACCTCAGAATTCTCTTCATAGAATGTTAGTATTAATCAAAACAATTAATTTAGACTCTAAAATACCTTTGGACACTTTAACATTTTTTTGAAACGATGGTTCTACAATTGATGAAGGGACGGTAAGGGAAAGTAATGAAGAGGGATTTTTAGGGAATGGAGGGGAAAGAGTGGAAAGGAAGGGGGGGGGGTAATAGGTAGCTACGCTTAACAAGTTGTCGTTGTGAGTCCTATCTTTTGTCCAATGATGGAAGGTGCATGGGTCGAACCAAGCTGTAATCAGAGATTATAACCGAATTTGAACCCACAACACCTGCCAGGGCGTGTGGCTCGCTGGTACCTATGTACCTTTGAACCATAGAGGCGGTGGACAAAAGAAGTCTGCACAACCCCCCTTATTAACCGTTGCGACATGGGTTGGGCTATTTTTAGATATAAATTGTGCCTCTTCCTCCACCTACTGTAGAAACCACCGACCGAGAAGTTTTAATTTAACTTGTTTTTACTTTCAGCACGACCACTCGCTTGTCAAAGCAGACTCGATAATCTTGCGGCTACGGAGCCCCCCTCTGGATTAGACGCGTACTGCTATGCACGCGGGCTACTGCTAGTAACAGTATAAACGATAAAACGATACTTCTACTAACAAACATGGAGATTCTGAATGGTAAAACCTTTTAATAACCGTCACTAATTAATGAAAACGAACATACACTACTTGCTCAAGGATGTTTTTCGCGAAACATTATTTAAAGACCGTGAAAATTCACACAATCGTGTTCAAAACAATTCGTAAAAAATATCCCAGCGATTGTTCAACATTTCTCCCACAGTGCAATACACACTGCATCACAATTTCCTATAAAATCAACCGCCCGGGTGGGCTCCGGGAGGACAGCTGATGGATGCTCGAGGTCGAGGAAGCTACTGTATGGTTATTTTTTGTGTAGCGTCTTTTCTGACTAGCAGAGCTCAATGATGCCACTTCTACAGGATAGATTTATCTTTGCTGTGGCTGAGGCTGTGGGGGCACTGTGTTGCGGCATCATCGGACCGTTCGGTAAAGAAATGTGTTTGCTGAGTGGAACATAACAGCGACAGCGTATCAAATATGTATCTTTCAGCTGCGAAAAGAGACAGCGAGAGAGAGAGAGAGAGAGACAGGATTGGTTTCATCCTGTAGCGGTTCATGCAAATGAAACAATCCCCAGGAAATTGTATATTGATATTGTGGGCTATATCAACGTTTGAGAGGTTATCTTCGGTTGAAGTTAATAATATTTTGAATCGAAACATTTGAAGCTTTTGGGGGATACAAAAATAAATTGGATGGGTGAGTGATTTATGTCAACTCAGTGCATAATAACCGTAAAAATTAATGTTAAATAAGAAAATGTCTCCATAGACCAACTCTATTAATAGAAAAACAATTATTGTACCCGGCATTTCAGCCTGTTTGTTTTATTCAACAAACAAAATAAAACATTGTCAATCATCAATCAACATTACAAACGATAATCTAATTGTAATGATTCCAGAAAACATTTTCATCATTACAAACCGCTTTGTACTATGGTATGCTGCAGTGTCGTACAGCACGAGTCCAGCCCGTACACAGTCTGCATCATTTAGACGATAATTTTTCATATTTACACACAATTCCACAAATGATTCTCCGGACAGAGCTGACGTCATTATAATGTATGGCCTCTATTCGCTGCAATCGTGCTTAATTGTCATTACTGCATCGACAAAGCTTTTGCACTTATTTCTCGCTCGTCTACCCGCAGGTCTCGCCGCCCGAGCTTACGATTCTGGATTGGTACCCTCTAATTGCATTTCTGTAGTTTTTATTTCATTCGCCATGAGAAGCTTTTGCTGTGAAGCGTTCAAAGAAGTGACGGTGGCCACGGAGCGTGTGACGGCGGACGCAGCGGCTTGCGGTGGCGGCGGCAGCGAGACGGAACGTTGCATTTTCTATGTCTCTTGGGGCTCCGTGTATGTAGGTATGATGATGGCTGATTTTTATGCTTGGCGCCCTTTCGCAGCGGGAGTATATTTTTATTTTTTATTTCCACTTCCGTGCCTGCGCTAATGAAAACGGAAATGAGCGTATAGGTATAATGTCGAGGCGAAGAAGCACGCTTTAGCGTGCACACGATTTTATGCGAGACTGGTTTAGCTTAGCCTTTTCAACTCCTTTCATACGTTCTGCAAAATATGAAAATAAAATAGCATCTTGGGGATGACACCTTTTCTCTCCTTTCAACAAGATGACATTTCGTGTGTTAATAGTTTTGCAGTCGAAATATTTTATGCGCGGCTTTTTAATTGATTTTACCGTTGCTACGATACTTATGTGAACATCTCTGTGTGCGGTTTTCCGCGGTTCCGATTTAATCGCAAGAGTTTGTTAATGATTTTATCAAAGTGTGTATGCAATACTTTAACTAATTACACAGGCTGTATAAATATAATTTGAAATAAACAGTATATTATTCCAGTTTTCAGCCTTGGTAGAACATTTCAAACGATACAAAGATGCACACATTATAGGGTTGCAATTTCCAATCGGATAAATATACCGCTTATGCAATTAAATTTTCACTGTACGTCCAATTCAAGCACAACCCGTCTGTCCAAGCACATTTAGAGCATAAATTTTGAACTGCTTGATTGTATTTAATAAAAATCTTCCAAACCTTTTACTGCAGCAAGACGTTTAATTTGATACTAATGAAATCATTTGAACGGCTCCAGAATCACGTAATTTTCCCATTTTTGTTAATAACAAGCCAGTCGTCATATGTTCGAATCTCGGCTAGGCGGTGCTACAAGATAGAGTCAATAGGATTGTTGCACTAGCCCCATAACTGTCTTGTACTCCAATAGCCGACTGTGAAGTCTGTCGGTAAAGAAGGGTCAAGTCTTAGAAAGGACGCTCAAGCGCAAGCCCAAGGCTTGAACAACGCAACGGCTTGAACGGAACAACGGATAGAAAAACAAATAATGTTAAGCATCACACTCACACACTCTCTCTCTCTCACACACACGCGCGCACACACACACACACACACGCACACACACACACACGCACACATACACACACACGCACGCACACACACACACACACACACACACACACACACACACACACACACACACACACACACACACACACACACACACACACACACAGCAATGGCTGTACGCCACAGACAGGAGGAGACGAACGTGTTTGCGAAAAGTGGAAGGTTACAACGATCACCAGTGTCGAACAAGGATACACTGACGAGTAGAAGCCGTAGCGTGCCTTCAGCAGAGCAGAAAGGAGGGCACATGACGTTGATTCAGATGCTCACGCCAAAGCCTGGAGGTTTCGCCCCTCGAGACGGGATGATGGAGATCACAGTGAAAATGAGCTCGACGAGTTCGTTAAGGAGAGGCATAACGTCCACAAGCAGATCAAGCAGTTGGTGGCGAGCATTAAATCTGCTATGACTACAGTTGAGTGCGAGCATATGAAACTCGCAAATGATATGAGTGCAGGCTAGAGCTTTGGCTGCTGAAAACGCACTTAGCCAAGCCACGAAGAGAATCGCTGAAGTATCAAAGACGCCGAAAAGACCTCCAGTAGTGAATTCTCGCACGGACAAAAGGAAGAGGGAAACGCCTGATAAGGAAGAGGCGCAAAGGAAAGCTAAGTACGAAGAGGAAGACAATCCGGACCAAGGCGAATGTAATGGATGGCGTGTCGTCGCAAGCCAGAAGGAGAAGACGAAGCAGAAACAAAATGAAGTAGAGAATGGCGAGCAGAAGAAGCCTAGGCCTCGGTGGTAGAGGATTAAGCGTGATGCGCTGGTTGTCGAAGCAAACGCCATCGTTTCGTACGCAGTGATCCTCCGAAAAGTAAGAGAAGCCCCGGAGTTAAAGGAACTCGGAGAGAAAGTTGTAAGAACCAGGCGAACTCAAAAGGGAGAGATGCTTTTTGAGCCGAAATCTTGTTGCCAAAGGCCATTGCCGAGTCGCTGCACAGAATGCATGTCCCGGGATATCTATGCAGAATACTGAGGAGTTACTTCAGGAATCGGACGGTTGTTTACGAGACCGCTGGGGGGATTCTATAACATTAGCCCGAATACCACTAGCCCGAAAACCACTAGCCCGAAAGCAACTAGCCCGAATAATACAAGCCCGAATGTAACACATGCCCGAATGTAACACATGCCCGAATGCAACACTAGCCCGAATGTAACAGTAGCCCGAATGTTACATAAGCCCGAATGTAACACAAGCCCGAATGCAGCACGAGCCCGAAGGTAACAGTAGCCTGAATGTAACATAAGCCCGAATGTAACACAAGCCCGAATGTAACCTAAGCCCGAATGTAACATTAGGAGCTCCATAACAGCAAGGTTGCAGAATCGGCTGGCTGCGAAGCCTGTTGTATAAAAACAGCAGGTGTACGGAGTGTACGGAACACCCAAGATTTGCTTTCGGATCGGTGGTGCGAAGCCCACACTCCTCACAGACGCGTACTCATTCTTTCGGACCCTCGCTCTTATTTATTCATGCACTGCAACGAATTTTTGCGAGTGTGTGTTTAACTAACAGCTATGGTCGTCGCTCTCGTTCGTCTTTGAAGCCCGAGCTGCTGATACAAATTACTCGCGAGGGTTCGCACTCCCGCCCATGAATAGAATTGAGGGCGAAGATGACGAAGAAAAGAAAAAGTAATGTAAAATTTGTATCACAGTTCTTCATTAGCTTCACAGGCAACTGATTGCTCGTGAGTTTTTCGACTCGCGAATAAGCTACGCAGAAAGACGGTGTGAGACTGTACGTTAGCCAGTGTGTGGGTAGCCGAATGTCTGCACACAGCAACGGCGGCTGTTTCTTTTACGACTGCGTGAGCGATGTAACCGTTGAATACTATGCTTCTCATACTCTCTCGCGTGTGAGTAGGCATCGTTAACTTTTCGTTCGATTCGCAACATTGCTTTTGGTTTTATTAAATCCCAAGAATACTCAAGAATAAGACACACAACAATAGTAATTTATCTGCTGTTATTAATTGTTATGTAACTTGAAAACTAGCCTCGCTCTAACCTAGCCTATAAATACTGAAACAAAAGACTGTCGCTTATTCAGTTTGAAAGTCGCAAAAAGCGGCTTCGCCGCTTTATATTTTACAAAAGTTAAATCGATGCGACGACTAGGGAAAACTAACTAGTGGTCAGTAGACCTAGGAAAACGAATAGACCTAAACAGATGTGATTTCTGAGGGGGGGCTGCCTCCCCCACAGTGGCCGGCGCTTCCGACGGCGGGTTACCGGCGAACACACGCCGTTGCCTACGGCCGGCTCGCCCTGAATCATCTAGGAAACGCTTGCTACTAATCTGGTAAAAAGGTCCCATATCTTATGATAAGCCTTACTCATATCTCGCTTAACCAAAATCAAAGATTTAAAAATTACTGAGCTTGAAAATCAGCTAACTCTAGTCAAGTGATTGAAATCTTACAGTGTAATAACGACAAAGCAGAAATAATTCGTTACTATATTGAATTAATATCAATTTAATTTTAATTATTAGTGACAAATAATATTAAAGTTATAGTAAGTAAATTGTAAACACCGCTTGTTGAGTGTAAAAGCCAAACGACGAAAAACGTCAAATGAAAGCCGGAAAAATAAAGACATAAGGTAAATGATGAAAGATCGAAAAAAAGGTCCTAAGTAAAAAGTAAGCATCCTTGAATAATTTTAGTCAAATCTCAAATGGTTCATGAGCTGCTTTGATTCAGAAAAGTGTCAATTTCCTTCAAATATAATCAATACTTGGAAAATTAAACTATTTACGAACGTCAAAAAGAATATCGTAGGTACAGTTCTTCACCTCAAGACGGATGGACACTCCAAAAGAGTGCAGCAACCAGCGGTGCCAAATTTGCATACACTTCCCACTGTCATTATTTACGGAAAACTTTCCAGCAAACATCCTAGCAAATAATTAAGTATGCTCGTGCTCTCGCTTTCGAAATTCTGCGCGCACGAAGAAGTTTGGTGTAATAATAAGCAAACTTACAAAAGTGCAGACAGTAGTATACGAGTACAAGTTTTCAACATTCACAAGTAGGTTCTCATTTTGCCTCTTTTGAAGAGTATAGTGGAAGACGAGGGTACGGCCCACGTAAGGATTCTTACATAATGACGTAAACGTAAATACGATATTTGCGTAAATTTAAAGTATTTTATTGTTTCCATTCCATTGATCTACTCATTGACCATTATCCACGATAGTGAACAAACTAAGGCACACTGAAATCGCAATCCAAGACTCATCCACGAAAGCCCCGAAAGAGAAACTTTAAATGTGAATGGAATGGCCTAAATTTGTCCATTGCATATCGATACAATCTAAAAGGCTCCCCTCTCTACAGTTTTTGCAAAGCAATCAATTTTCCGTCTTTTACAGGCGACCTTGTAAAATCAAAGCGCTTACTACACCACAGACATGGAGCCACCGGGTCTTTTTGCCTTGGCCCAGTAGAAACATGACAGTTGTTGCTAGCGAAAGCACGATTTGTTTAAACTTGATGCTATGGCTGTTTCTGTTCCGTTCACCAGCTGTGGTGGTGGCGGCTAAAAAGCTTTTTAGTATATCAAGCATAATTCGAACGTATCCTGTGTGACCCCTGGCTGGCTGCTTACAGGCCACGCAAAAGTGATGGGTTCAGCTTTCTCCTTTACTCGATACATTCTCGATCGGGATTGCGAAGGTTAAGGTCGAAACCGCGAACGGCAAAAACACGGAACATTGTTTTGTTCGTGTCCTGCTGTTTTTCTTTTCCGGTTTCTGCGACGCTGCCACTCATTTCTGCAAATTTCCTCATTTGCTTTTCTTCCGGCTTTGCCGACATGATCCATAAATTACGCGGGTCGTGGCCTCCTAGCATGGGAACCGAACGCCTTGTTGTTGGTTTTCCCGTCGTGCTGTGTCTGGTTTATGGGTGGACATTACTTAGCGGAGGCTTTCGCCACAGGCAGGGTGGGGTGAGTTCGGAAGGGTTGTTTAGATTGCCAAAGCGAAGGCCAACGTTGTTTGTCACTTTGTTGCGATAAGATCGCGAACAGGAAATTTATGTAGCTACATACTGGTGTAATTTGCGAATTACTAACGTTGTACGACACTGAGTTGTATCGGTGGCAGACAGAAATATGGTTGTTTAACTGCCAATGGGAACATTAGGATAATATGCCGCTCACCACAAAAAAATCTACTCGCTTATTGAGTACTGCATAATGGTTCTAGTGGTAGTGGTAAAAGTGAATCTCCATTTCCGATGCACTTTTCAACACATACGAAGCGAGCTTCTATAATAATCTTGTTTTTGCTTTACGGTTGAATTAAGGTCGGTCAGCATTCATCATCGAACATTAGCGAGCAATAAATGTGAATCAATATATCATGACCATAGCTTGAAGCAAATCAAATTCACAGTCTGGAGCAACAGTTTTTGCAGTTCAAGCTTCATTCATCGTAAAGGAATTTGCTGCTATTAAATTAACCAGCAAAGGTAATGGGATACTTTATCGTAATCGCCTATTTCGACCCGAAAATAAAAAAATGTCGATTCTATACTTTTGGACAGAGCAAGAGCCATCAAAAACCCAACGAATTTGTTACAAAATGACCCGAAACCATCAGTTAAACCATGCCAAAAAATCTAAAGCCAAATTAGTCAAGAAGAAATCTCTTGATAACTCCTCCCCCCTTTTACCTTTATATCGCAAAACAGGCTCGTATCAGGGAATATTTTCCCATAAAATAATTTAAATGGCAACAGATCCGAAAACTGCTATAATAACACATCTGCCTGTTACATAGAAAAATAATTACGACAAAGTTTTATCTTAATTTTAGCAACTGTTGATTGATGGTTATAGATATTCTAAATAATAGGAATATCCAGTCAGGGTACAGAAAGTAACCTTTCATGACCCTTGTTTAGTAGTACCAAAAATAGAACAAGCCTGAAAATATTTACTCTCTAAGCAAAGTTTAACTATTCTATTACACCGGCAGGTAGCGAAAATGCACACAAGTTCGGAGGCTTCTCGCGATAGTTCTCCAGCAGAAACTGATCATCACTCCCGTTTAGTTTTCCTTCCGAAGCGTATTTATTTCTGTACAGACAACCGAACCGATGCGCTCTTTCCGCAGCTAATGTTTCCGCAAAATTTATAAATATTCATGGAAAGCTTTCAGCAGCTCCTGTCTGTGTCGGCTGCCAGGCGAGGAAGCTTCATAGTGGGCACAAATTTTACTACAACTAGCCGGCAGCTGATGTGGCTGTCAAAATCTAAAACCATCTGCAGTCCGAACTAAAGTTTCCGCACGGTAACCTACCCGGTGTGGTCGGGTAGAGAGTCCGACAACCCGACACACAGAGAGAGAGAGACAGACTGTTCAGGTTGTTCCCGGTGTAGTTACGTTGCAAGGCACATCCGACTGGGTTTTTTGTTCGGTTTAAGTACCTGCATGCATGCACGAAAATAGAGAAACCCGGTTTATGCGGACCCCATCATGGTCGGGAAAAGTTTGCCTGTAACATCATAACATATCAGTATAATAACACTCGGCATTGAGTAACATTTTCTGCGCTGCGAGGGTGAATGTCGGTTTTGTTTTGCTGCGCACGGTGTTTGTCGAGCCTGGGTAAATTTCATCGCTTGCCGGAGTACCGCTTCGCTACGCTGTGCATCCGGGAACAACTACAGTGCTGGATTCCAGGGCAATCGGTGGAACTTTGCGTTATCTTCAATCGCTTTCCGGTGCTTAACAACAAAATTGTCAACTTGCAAACATTGACGCAAACAACTCGCGGAAAGTAACGTCCGTGTAAATATTAAAGATGCCAAGATTTACGCTGTCCGACACTGTCTTTATTGGTTAAAATTTGCCACGGAAAATCCACCAAGCAGTCGGCATCAATGAAGTTGGTGGTTGCGCTTGAAAGTTCCGTGGAAGTTGGTTTTTCCGGTTTTTGCGCTTTGTTGGTTTTACGCACCGTGAATATATAATTTATTGCTTGCTGTTTGAAACCCCAAAATGCCGACACTGCTTTCGTTTTGGTAATTATGCTCCTTTGTGGCTCATGTGGCCTTTCGGTGTCGATTTGAACCGAACAGTTTTATAATGTTACAAACAAAAGTGCGTACATTATTGTATACTTCCGAAAATAAACCAATGTATAAGTTTTTCGTGAATGAAAAGCAATGCGGGTTTAATGTTTGACAAACACACAGCCACATAAATCGTTTCCTTTAATAGTTTTACGTACAATATACCTTCGAAAACAATCATGAACAGTCAGTAACGACTAGCGATTGCACATAAATATTTAGAGCAGAAAGGAGAAGAATCTACTGTTTTAGATGCAGTGCAGTTCAGTCTTCAGCATTATTAATTTAGAATAACTTCATGAATTTTATGCATGCTCAAAAACTACAGCCAGTATTATGCCAGTACTCCACTGAGGATTGGATAGTGGTAGTAGAGTGTTACATTGGCGATCCTGCCCGAAGATGTTTTGAAACACTGTCAAGGATCAAAGCATTTAAAGCAACACACGGCTAAAACGGCTTAACGGCTTAAAAGACTTGAGCTTTCTTTATCGACAGACTTTGCTGCCGGTTGTTTAAGTACAGGACAATTAGGGGGCAAGTGCAATGACTCTACTTACTGTATCTAGTAGCACCGCCCGGTTGCGATACGAACATACGACGACTGGCTTGTTAGACCAGCATCGTACCTCGAAGCTAACCGGGAGGTCAAGTTCCGCTACTTCCTCTTGCATAAGGGTAATTTTTCAAGCAATAAATCCTTAAGCCACTTGATTTTACTAGAATTTTATAAAGGTTCAATTTTGATATTAATAAAACCTTTGGTTTTATCATGGTATTTCGCTAAGTCTATATTTTCAAGAATTTTTCAGGTCAACTAAATTTATATTTTTCACAGCAAACATTATCTCTTCCCCTAGAAAAAAATAAACCTAACTGCTACAGTCATTTAAAATTAGAGAAAGATTACAATTTTCTTGCAAACGTTTTCTCCATAGAGCTCATGGATTATTGATTGACCAGGGAGAAGTATCTTCTGACCAGTGTAATATAGTCAAATATAAGAAACATGAACATATTAACATTTAAACAAAACGGTCCTTTTCAGGGCTTCCATATTAACAAGATATTAACAATTCATATTGAAACTTCCTTTAATATTCAACCCAAGCAACAAAGTGAGTTTTATTGCATTCTTATTGAGGTTTTCAAGACCAATTTTGGTCTTAAATGCCATCGTAAGAATGTAATAAAACCCAAGTTGTTACTGGGGAAGGTTTTAAAGCAACAATGAGCCTGACGTCCGTAACCACCACTGGAACCGGTGTGCTTCTCTTTATGGTGGTTCGCACAGGAACGCTTAATATTAGAATATGCATGGCTATTGTGAAGGCCTAAAAATAAAAAATAAGAAAACTTATCCAATTTAATTCTACTATGTGTATTTTATTCAATGACAGATACGTATTTCGCCTACGACTTGCAGGCTGTTCGAAAACAGACACTGAGGAAGCCTGCAAGTCGTAGGCGAAATACGTATCTGTCATTGAATAAAATACATATAGTAGAATTAAATTGGATAAGTTTTCTTATTTTTTATTTTTAGGTTTCGTATTCTACTAAGACGCTCCAAAAACTTCAGTATTGTGAAGGGACTACTGAGGAGATGGCCAGGACTCTCACCGGACAATGCAACATATGTAATATAGAGGCGAATGAAACTTTTGGATTCAAAACGTCTCTAGTAAAAAAAAGTAATATAAAGTGGGTGTGTATTCATGACGCCTGGAAGTCATTGGCAAAATACGTAAAAAAAATCCTTGGCCTTAAACGTCTTTTGACGTAGGACTACGTCTTACGGCAAGGGTGTCATTCCAAAAAATGTTTCTCGAAAACTGGTCAGGTTTTGAACGTTAATAAGGCTTGTTCGCGACAAAATTTGGACACCCCTAAACACACACAGCTTCGGAAATACATTAACAATGAGTGATATATTTTGCAAAGTAGTAAACGTATGTCTGTTCTTTCTCAAAATATAACACTTGTTTGTATTACAAGCGATCAGCGTAAAATGGCGTCGAAAGAAGAGCAGGTGCGAAAAGCAATTTTGTGCGGTCGCAATGAAAATCCGCATCTCTTGTTAAGAAAACTTACCAAAAAGCTTGGATTTCCTCCAAGTTCACAGTGTTTTAAAACCGTTCGATACTCGCTTGACAACAGCTAGGAAGAAGGGAAGTGGAACAAAAACGGATCTGAGGAACCACCTCAAGGATGCGAAGGTAAAACAAATATTACGGAGGAGACCAGATCTTTCTGTATGTACCATTGCTCGTAAAGTAAAAATGTCGCCAACATTCGTGCACACTTCTATGCAACGACAAGGCATGAAGTCTTTCAAGGTGAGGACTGTGCCAAACCGTAATGATAAACAAAAAACGACGGCCAAAACACACGCTCGTAAGTTTTATCGCGAATATTTAACGAAGTTTCCATGCGTTATAGTGGACGATGAAACGTATGTCCTAGAAGGCTTTAAATAGCTTCCTGGTATGTCTTTTTACACTGCCATGAAACGGAATGGCGTTGCAGAGCATTTTAGGACAAATAAGAAAGCCAAGTTCCCTAAAAAATATTTAGTTTGGCAGGCCACATGCAGCTGTGGTCGAGCAAGCAAAAGTTACATCACTACGGGAACGGCTAACAAGGAAATATACCGTGAAGAATGCCTGCAGAAACGATTGTTACCGTTCCTACACAGCCATGATGTACCCTCGCTGTTTTGGCCTGATTTGGCATCCTGTCACTACGCCAAAGATGTTGTGGAATGGTATAATGCTAATGGAGTCCATATTGTACCGAAGGAGGCGAATCCTCCTAACTGTCCAGAGTTACGCCCCATCGAGCGGTCTTGGGCTTTGGTGAAGAGAGAGCTGTCCCAGCACAAACCACAAGCACCAACAATGGATAAATTTCGAAAATCTTGGACAAACGCAGCTAAATTGGTTGCCACCAAGTCTGCACTGACCCTCATGACACGGGTAAACTCCAAAGTTCGCCAATTTTTCATGCAGACCAAATAAGTAATGTTAATTTGTTTGATAATTATTAACGATACACACATAAACGATATAAATTGTTTCATGGATTAAACTTCTAGCAAATTTGCAAATTTGCAAAACTGAGGTGTCCAGATTTTGTCGCGAACAAGCCTTAGCATAGCGGTTTCCCGATCAATTTTCATTATTTCATCTTCTCAACATCTTCTACACGTTGGCCCAAACAAAGAACGCTATAATTACGAAAGTGTAAACTGTTGAAAAATTGAAAATAATGAGGCATTGTCTAACAAGTAATTCGCGCATCTTGATTGGTGACATGATCAAAGTTTGAACGTGTTTTTTGCAAAAAAAAAAATAGTGAAGGAAGCTCCCCGGCACAACAGGTCTAAGATTCTTTACGTCGCTTAAACCTATACCAAATTGATATCTGTGCTTGGGAAAGATGCCAGAGTGCAAAACCACCCCTTTCCTTCTACCGATGTTACCGTTTGAACATTTAACCTTGTCTAATATGATGTCCTGAAAGTAAACAATTTTGTTAAAACGTAAAACTACCCCTTTTCTTCAACCGAGTTTATTTTTAAACATTGAATATATTCCAATTTGATGTTCTGAAAGTGAAACGTCTGTTGCCAGATCTATACCTAGATACTGCAAGAATTTGTTCGGAACTGTTGTCTTACACGGAAACAGTGCTGAAGGAATATCGAGTAAGCACCGTCGGTGTATCATCGAGTCTTTTTGATGAGATTGGTTAGAACCCCCCCCCCCCCTCTCTCTCTCTTTCTTTCCTTCTTCCCCTATACCTCTCTCTCACTCTCCACTGCATGAATTTTTCTCGTGCATACACGCGTCTCGTTTTCCTTCCCTCGCACTCACACACGCACATACAAACACAAACACACGCGCACACGCACGCACACACACACGATCTTTTACGATCAGGATAGGGATTTTTTCGTTAAGGCACTTCGTGCAGAGAATGAATCTTCAGTCCAGTATGACTGAATTGCTAACGAAAGCTTGTGACACAACTATGCCACGAAAACTACCCAGGAACAAACTACGATACTCATACTGGTGGGATGAGGATCTAGCTTCCTTAGAGCTTGATGTCTGAGAGCCAGAAGACGCTCACTTTAACGAACATATTTAGGTTGGTGATGGAGAAATGTCAGGACGAAAGCCACTACCCAGACGGATGGCAGGCACAGAAGCTGGTGTTGTTACTTAAACCAGGAAAACCATGGGAGATCCGGCTTCATATAGACCTATATGTTTGCTGGATACACTCGGAAAACTTCTAGAAAGAGGCATCCGTAACCAATGATAATAAAGCAATTAATTAGGATAAATACAATCATTTTGACTTATTTACGCTTTTTTAAGCCATTCTATTAATGTGAAAATTGTGAGTTTGGTAAGTAAAACGGTTATTTTTACTTCAATATTCAATACGGTCTAGCAAAAAAGCAAATTTCGGAGGCCAATATATTACTAAACATCTATACAAAATTTGAGTTGCTACTTTTGAGCAGTTTTTACGCTATTTACATTTGAAAAAGCAAATTTTTTTGGAAAAAATGCCTGTAACTTCGGAACCGAAGAAGCTAGCGACTTGATTCCTTTCAACAAAATGTGCGTTTTCCATGCATGTGAAAGTGCTTAGAAGGCATGATTTGTGAGAAATAAACACGAAAGTAGATATAAAGAAAAAACAGATTTTTTAGGTCCACCCCGACCAAAAAACTTTAAATAGCTCCAGCCAATCAACCATAAGAGATAAAACTTTCATTTCTTTAGCAAAGTTACTCAAAATTTAATGTTCTTTAATTTTGCTGAACATTTTATTCAGCTAACTTAAGCCATAAAAAGTTTATGTTTTGCACTCGCTTACTATGATGGTCACCCTAATGTCATATACACCAAAAAATACGGAAAGTAAAATAACAAATTTACTCCGAAGTTACTATATACCTAGGACTAAAGGTTTTAGCGTTATTACTTTTGTCCACCTAGATTTGGGTTTCATCCCACGGTGCGCCAACCCTGTGAACCCAGCTACGTGTGAGTAATTAAATTTAACGAATAAAAAGTCTTCGAAGTAGTACTTCAAGTTGCTTTGTGCAACCACAATTAAAAAAGGAATGATCGGAATGTTATTAACATAAAACTTATCGTTTAACCCACAGCAGGATATTACGATAATGCAAATATACTCTAGTAATGAGAGAAATATTTCACACAACCCGCATAATTACTTCTGACTTTCATCATACTGCGTCCCCGTGCGTCCCTGTTGGCTGCCGGCCGGTACGGCCAAACATGACTCGCCCGCGTCATGCTGAACTCAAAGATTAATCGTAATAGCACTCAGAACTTACCGGAATGTCAGTGTCGTCAGCGGTCGGTATGATTTATGGCTGCTGAGGTCGGCCATCGGGGCGCCCCAGAAGTCGTTCCGGAACACCTGCGAGACGGGACTGAGCCCGAGCACGTCCTTGTTCATCGTAATTGCCGGAATGTCGTCATGCACAAAGTCACCCTGGACACCGTTTAGATAGCACAGTACGGCAATCAGCCCGACAAAGAAGTACACCCGCCAGTCGTCGGCTGCCTCGTCGCTCGCTGCACCGCAGCCATTGCGGTATTTCCCGCTAGAACTACTACTACTACTGCTGCTGCTGCTGCTGCTACTACTGGTGCTGCCGCCATCGCTGCTACTATTTGCAGTGCAACCGCCGGTCACCGGAGCGGTCGAACAACCACATCCGACAAGATGACCGGAACAATTTTTGTTAAAATTGCACTTTTCTGAATCATGCTGATTGCTGCTGTTTGGGTTGTGTACCGCTGCACCGTTGCACCATGCGGCATGATTATTACTGCTCCTGCCGTTGTTGTTCAGGGCATCTTCAATAGAGGATGTATGTTTTTCCGAGGCACTCAACGTGGCTGGTGAGTATGATGAGCATGACGATGAAACGGGCGATGACGACGATGACGATGAGGTCGACGATGATGTGGGAGTGTAGCTGTGATTACCGCATCCGTTTGCAGTGGTTTCCCATCGGGATCCAACGGACGACCGATGGGATATATTCACCGGAGGATACACGATCGTAACCCTCCGCTTCATGTTGTTTTTTTTTCGTTGTCTAGCCGATGCTGGATTGAGCGTTTTTTCCGCACACTATTGCTGCACTTTCGGTAATTTTGGCAAAATATTCACAAATATTGCACATTTTTCATACAACAGAGAAATCTAAGAAGAGCATTTTCCCTAACATTAAAAAATTTTCTTTTTTGTACGAAATGAAACTTAAAAAATTGCTAAAGAATGAAATGAAAACTGAACTGGTGAAATGATATTTTTTCAAAACATAATTCTTTCCCTTCCTCACTTGCTTTGGTTCACTTTCACACAAGCAGTGCACCAACAGAGGATAGCGGTTGTTGGATGGAAAATAAATAGTAAAAATATAATTTATTATTAATTTCTCCAGTTGCACTTTTTCCACTCCGTCCGTATTTCGCTAATGCCAGTCGAGGTGGCAGGCAGGCGCTCACGAAAATTTATAGCACATAATTTAACAAGTGAAGAGAGCTTAAAACCCGTCACTCCGAGGTGGATTCTAGTGCGCTATGTGAATCCAGCAGAGCACGAATCCCCGGCAGGATTGCCGGTCGTGGCAGCGTAGCTTTCCAGGCTGAGCTGATTGGTACGTGACGTGTCTTGCGTAGACTTTATATCACATCATAACTTATCTGATTTCCACTTTGCCTCATCATCATCATCAGCAGCAGCGGGCAGGCCAGCGCACTTCAGTGCACTGCGTCAGACCGGATGATGGATCAAATTGCATGAATCAGAGAGTTGTTTGGTGCACCGAAGCTGCTGCATTCTGAAAATATTACGCTCACAGCATCGATGATGCAAATAGATCCCTGTTTTCCTGATTATAATTTCTTCTTTAACTTTTTTTCCGTGCACAGTAAACCTCGGAGGTAATCGTTTGTATATATTCGCACTCTGTTGCTGTGGAGTATTCTTTGCTTTGCTCGCTCATTACTTGCGATATTCGCTACGGTTACACCAGAAGAGCTCACGATATCGAATTGCAGTGGAACCTCCCAACTCACTTACTGATGTAAACATGCAAACTACCGCTGGCAATCTGGAAAGTAATAATGGAAAAAAAATATAATTTGTTAGTAATGTGGTGGAAACAAAGTGTAAAGGTAAATGAATGCAATTATTCAATAATTGTTAAGGGAATTGCAATGCGATCCGAGTAATATTATATTACTTTATAAAGAAATGAATCATTAAGAAAAGTAACTACCGGAGATAATTTTTTGAAAAATTCTTAATCAGAGAAAACTTATATTCTGTCTTGTTCTGACTGTTCAAAGATTTACTGATAAGAGAGAATGAAAAGTTCAAGTTCTAGAAACACTAAAAAACTCGTATTGAAATTTACTTGAGTATAAACTCCTCTTGAACAATCACAATCAGCCCAGAAATGGTATTGTTGCGAAAACAACTGTGTTTGATTATCGTTCCTGTACTGACAACTGGTAACGTTTAAAAAAACTGATACAGTAACTGCAAAAAACTCTTAATATTCATTTGCAGCCTCAATTAAACGCTTTCTAGCGATCTAGATATCTGCTCGAAGGTCAACCTTCCGACACAGAATAGGCATAATATCACCGGTAGATAAAAACCGAATGAAAAACAAACCATGCAACAAAAAGTTCAACCGCACAACAAAAATATTTGACCTACCCGAGGGAGTCCAAGCGTAACTAATCTTCTGCAGCAATATAAAACCGTTGTTGTTGCTGTTATTTTTTTTTCTTACCGGACTGTGTTCATGACTAGGGGGCGGGAATTAACCTTGAAGAGAAGAGGATCAAATTGATTTTTTGTTTGCTCTCTTCATCACCTTCGGGCCCATTTTATTGGAGTACTCCACGGAAACCAGAGGCTATCAGCTTATAATGCTGTTGAGCAATTAGTAAATAAAGATTCCAGCACCAGGGAGTGACTTCTTCCACCCAAACAGCTGGTCCAAAAAGTTAGACTTTAGTTAAAAGGAAAAACAACAGCTTGAAGAAGCAGATTGTTACCCTCAAACGGCGAGTGGAAAAAATTAAATCCACGTGCAATTTATTTATGTCAGGGAATTTTTTCAGATGCTTTAAGATATTTTAAAAATCTGTTCGATAAAATATATTTTTACCATACGAATCCGATGCGAAAAATTATAAAAAAAAACCTGAATTAATCCAAGTTTTTTTAGTTTCTCAGGAAAATTTATAATTGAATTGACGATATTTTTAATTATCAGTCCAGTCCATTATCAGGCCTTTGCAAATAATTTCAAAAGTTTTTGTTCTCTTTTTCTTTCGTTTTTGTCTTTTTTTGAAGAGTTTTGCATGGAAAATAATAACTTATATACCATGCGCTATCGAATTCCGCACAGCTTCAAAATCCGTACACCTAAAACAATTTGCCTATATGTATTAAAACAGTCTAAATGCAAAATATTAATAACAGGTCCAGACCTATTTTTATTAGCATTATATCGATGTCAAAATTTAGGCAGTAGGCCTATGAAAAACAATTAATATAAATCAAACTGCAAATGTCTGTCGGATTTCCTTGTCCATTTGCTGTATCGTTAGCAATTTGCTAAGAAAATCACTTTCAGTAAAATCAAGTGTAAAGCGTACTTGAAGTGATTTTCCTGTTTCAAATCCAGAAAATAGATTTGAAAGATAGTTGATTCTCGTTGTACAGTATTTTGTATTTTGTATTTTATTCATTATAGCATTGAAATAACATTTATTCATCTTATTTAGTACTGTATGGATTTTGAATCATTTTTACTAGTTGAATCTAAATCCGTACATCAGTACAGTATCCTCAGTTATCCAACTTTATTTCATATTTTGAAAAGAAAATAAAACGGACTAAAGCTAAATACATGCCGATATACTGGAATATGGCATTTGTGATTATAGACAGTGGAAAATTCTTTAGTAAAGCATCGAGATAGCTTGCAGTTCCGGTCACTACGATAAGAGCTACCATATTGAATCGGTACTCTCAAAATAACGGAGTTCTTTCTGCAACTTTTTAGTTTTCCGTATAATTTGCAATAAAAATTAAGAAAAACTGTTATATACTGTTAATATATATCAAGTTAATTTACTTTTAAAATGTAACAAAAAGTTTGGTTCAAAGCCTAATATTTCCTAAGGTATAAGCAAAAGAATGTGAGAGGATTTGGCACAAACGAGACTTAGTAGCGACAAAACGAGGTTTTGTTTACAAAATAGAGGTGAGGTCTAATCGAAACCAAACTGGATATTTTAACTTTTCGACCACAAATGTACAATTTGGTTTAAATACGAAATTATTGATTCCAGTGTGGACACTGTGCCTGTAAATAACTCTTAGATGTGTAGCACTGAAACCAGGGGCTTGCGATGGGTGCCATGCTTTTGTCGCCAACATCTCAGCACATGCAAAAAAGAAACAGCAAGTCACTGCATACGTTTCACTCGACAATGTGGGCAGCAAATTTACCTGTCAGGCGGGCGCTTTTTCTGCAATTGCGCCCTTTGTTAAGTCGACTGTCAAACACCGTTCGTTAAGATAGGAATAGCACTCCGCTGACAGAAACGCAATGCATCGATTATGAAGAGAAACATATTTTATCAAGCAGTCAGTCAAATAAACAAAAACAACATAGCAATTAACTTTTAACTTATTAAAATCAAGCATGCACGGATTTAGATTCATGAATGTACGCGCTTTAGTTAATTTTAAACATGGTGTACGGAATTTGAATCAGACATGAAAAAGTGTACGGATTTCGAATCAAGAGTTGTACATTTTGTCCTAGATTTTTTATATCTAGGAGTAATTTTAGCTGCCTGTGATTCCAAATAATGTCAAAGAATAAAGAAAATGTGACGAATTGCATATTACAATTCCATAATTATATTTTGACCATTCTAAATTGTCTAGTTCTTAGGTGTACGGATTTCGATACGGCACGGTAATAAACGCAAGAATAGATTTGGTTTTCACGTTTAAACTTTAAGTAAAAATGCCTAAAATCAATATTTTTTTTTGCTCATTTAAAAAAATCTCTTTGTTTTTTCTCGCCCCCCCTTCAGTGGCCCAACACCGGAAGTACAAAAACTTTATAAAATATTTGTAATGGCCTTATCAAAATCATTATTTAACAGTAAAATTCACAAGAACGTACTGCATGCAATAAATATATTTTATTTACTAGGGTGCGTAATTATTGGTAATCGCTATTTAATTTGCTTTATTTATATTTAGTTTTATAATATTTACGTTAATTTTTGTAGACCTGAATGAATATAAAAGCAAACCAAGTCCATGGCTATAAATGTTCTTAAGAACTTGACCCTTCATTATCGACAGACTTCGCAGCCAGTTTTTAGAATACAGGACAATTACGGGACTAGTGCCACGATCCTACTGACTCTATAGCAACACCGCTCAGTCGAGATTCGAACTTGGCTTCCCGAGCAGGAGCGAAGAGCAAAATAATATAAAAACAATATCAAACTGTGTTATAATGCTATATTTTGTATTGAATAGACATGGAGATACATTGATAACACATTTTATTATTGAGTAGATATTTTAAACAGTGGTTATAAGATGAGTTTAATAACTGATTTTGTTGTCATATCTTATTTTGACCTTAAAATTTGTCATTTATCATTTGTTTATTGTTCAGTAGTGTAAGGTTCTACCTTTGACCTAGAATGACATTCGATATATTTCATTTTTTTTTTAATGATTAAAGAGATTTCAGATTATAAATATTTTATAAAATAATTTTTTAATATTTTATATTCTACTGCATTTGTTATTCAATACCTTAATAATACTAAAATATGTTATTCTAAACTCTGAATAGAGTCATGTTATTGCTTTTTTATTCATGGATTTTTCAACACTAGCTCTTTAGTGCACATTTGGATTTATTTTGAGTCGATCTGGACATTCCGGATCATTCCGCATCGGTTCTACCGGAACTCAAAAGTGGTTATTTGGAATTTTCTTCGAAAATATGACACATGGGGTATCAAATCATAGGATTTTTCAACACGAGCTGTTTAGTGGACATGCTTGTGTTGAAAAATCCTGTGATTTGATACCCCATTTGCCATATTTCCGAAGAGAACTCCAAATGGCCACTTTTGAGTTCCGGTAAAACCGACAACAGATGTTCCGGAGTATGAGGCGTAAGCCAGCGCTCTACAGGATAGTGTCAAACTCATTATTAGTGACTACAAATAAAATGGATAACTTTCGCGCAGTCAATTAAGCAACGACAAGGAGGGAAACCTGATTACCGAAAGATCGGAGGTGGCTAGGCGTTGGAAACAATATTTCGATGCATTGTTGAATGGTGAACAAGATGGAACGGTCAACAGAAACAGGATAACGATTGAGGATGATGGACAAGCTGTGGATCCACCAACTTTGGACGAGGTTAGGAAAGCAGCAAGAGAGCTGAAGGACGGCAAATCAGCTGGAAAGGACGGCATCTCCGCCGAACTTTTGAAAGTCGGGAGCGAACGGCTGTATTGTGCAATCCATCGGGTTATACTAAAGGTATAGACTGAGGAAGAATTACCTACGGACTGGTTGGAAGGTATGCCCAATTTACAAAAAGGGCCATCGACTCGAATGCAGCAATTATCGAGATATTACTCTCGTCAATTCTGCATACAAAATTCTCTCCCGCATCCTGTTTCTCAAACTGAGGCCGTTGCCGGAAACCTTTATTGGCGAATACCAGTGCGGTTTTCGAGAAGGAACGCTCCACGACGGACCAAACGTTCACCTTGCGACAGATCCTCGATAAATTCCGGGAATTCAACTTGCAGACTCATCATTTGTTTATAGACTTCAGGGCGGCGTACGATTCAGTTAAACGAAACGAACTGTGGCAGATTATGCTTAAACATGGTTTTCCAACAAAACTTATTAGGCTGATACGTGCTAAAATCATGCGTCAGCATAGTGGGTGAGACATCGGACTCGTTTGTGACGTTAGATGGTTTGAAGCAAGGTGACGGACTATCGAACTTGCTGTTCAACAATGCATTGGAAAGTACTATTCGAAGGGCCGGCGTGCAGAGAAGCGGCACCATCATCACGAAATCTCATATGCTTCTAGGGTTCGCGGACGACTCGATATCATCGGTGTGAACCGTAGAACTGTGGAAGAAGCGTATACGCATCTTAAGAAGGAAGCTGCGAGGATAGGGCTTATCATAAATTCTACCAAAATAAAGTATATGGTGGCTGGTAGAGAGCGTGGTAGCCCTTCGGGTGTTGGAACTGTGGTGGTGATAGATGGAGATACGTTTGAAGTGAAGTGGACGAATTTGTTTACCTTGGTACGTTAGTGACATGTGACAACGATGTGAGCCGTGAAGTAAAAAAGCGGATAGCGGCTACCAACAGGACCTTCTACGGATTACGTAGCCAGCTGAGGTCTCGTAGCCTACAGCTACCGTACAAAACTTGCGCTCTGTAAGACGCTAATCCTCCCGGTGGTACTCTACGGCCACGAAGCGTGAACTTTGAAAGAGAGCGACCGACGAGCTTAGCTCTTGGCGTTTTCGAGCGTAAAATCCTGCGATTCTTGGCGGCGTATTAGACGAAGGAGTGTGGCGCAGGTGCATGAATCATGAAATATACCAAGTGTATAAAGATGCGGATATTGTGAAGCGACTAAAATACGGCAGGCTACAATGGACTGGTCATGTAGCAAGGATGCCGGATGTGAGACCAGCGAAAACAATACTTAGCAAAGAACCCGACAGAGGCCGACGACTTCGAGGCAGACCCCGTACCCGTTGGATGAGCGCTGTTGACGAGGATGCTAGAACAGCGGGTGTTAGAGGCGACTGAAGAGTGGCAGCCCAAGACCGAGTAATGTGGAGACGGCTTCTGAATTCGGCAAGGATTCGATAAGCGGATTGTCGTCGAAAAACTAAGTATGTATGCCAAACGTATATACGTCTAATTGGGTGTCATCAGGCAGAAAGTCTATATGCTAGTGTGATTACCAAGTCAGTAAAGCTACCGGGGGGCCAATATCATCTAGGTCGATATTAATGCTGGATACAAGGGTAAACAATGGAGAAAATCATCTGTAATAGACAGATGATACACGCGTAAGGGGAACATGGTTTGTCAAACGTGCAGTTCGGTATCCGGAAAGGAAACTCCATAGTGGATGCTATGCGGACAGTGTTCAACCGAGCCGAGAAGTCAGTAGAGCAGTACCAGCTGGGAGGCCGTCGCTGAGTCACTACATAAAATGCGGATCCCAAGTAAGCTGTGCAGAATTTTGTTGGTTGCTTATTTTGGTTAATACAATATTAAGTTACATGTTCTAAAAACCGCTGTAAAAAATGTAAGAAAGAATTGGAAATGGTTGTCAAAATTCTCGCACATATATTGCCTTCACTTTGGTACTTATATGTTCTTATGTGGTGTGAAATGTGACTTTTTCGTGCGAAAATGTCTTCGTATTTCTCAGTCGCAATCGACATATACATATCAAAAGGTTTGCTGGGCAACATCTGGACTTCATGACTTGTATCTTGGGTGAACTTGACTTTATAGGGTACGGGAGGGAATTCCCATCACGCTACTAATTTCGGCATACATTACCTTTTTTGGCTACACTTTCCCAAAAAAAAACTTTGCCGCTATATAACAATACTGAAACGAATGTAGCACTCATAGGCTTTCATGTGTTATAACTATTTTCATAAAAATGTAAGTAATTTGCTTAATTTTATTCAATAAACATCAAAACCACTGTTTTTCCACTAGCACGTAACCAGGCTGAAAAAACAGCAGCAATCGCTTACGCGTATTCGCTCTTGATGATGGTTTGGAAAACACACAATTATGATCACGTTTACTTATTCTAGAAACTAAACAGCTGTGAATATGCTATCACAGAACAATTCTACTTCTTTTTATCACGGAAGAACACAAAAATTCCCCTCTGATATGAAAATATAAATCAATTTTCATTCACTAGCCATTAGCAGCATTTTGTTTTTAATTCCAGCATATGGTGCGTTATTTACACTACTACCAATATATGTGGTCACTTATCTGGTATTTGGGTGACTAATGTATATGAACGATTCAATGATACACTAGCGCTAGCAGCAAGCTGTTGTCACTGCAAAACTAATTATCTTCAATGAGCCCGGAATGTAGGCAATAGCGACAAGTTATCCATCGGTCTCTCTCTTCTTGTCTCTTTTGATCTGTTTTTGAAAAGCATTTAATCGCTGTGCTGACTATTTCGGCCTGTCGAATTTAAAAAACAGACAGACACCACTATAGAAAATGGGCTCAATTTAGCCGCAGCGACTTCATCATTTCTCGCGACTATAATTCAAATTCAGTTGCGTTTTAACAAGACCAAAATACACGCCGATATTCAGTAAATATTATTCTATCAACTGGTATAAAAATCTTGCCTCGAATAAATATAGTTTCAACGTAGTTCCTGAATATTGTTCAGGCTACCGCTTAATGGGCTGGAAATACCCACCCGTACCCTATCTAGCAACTTTGCAACGACGGAGGTTATCTACACCAGACTGAAAGCGGAGTCTCGAAAGATTGGTTCAAAACTAAAAGTGTCGGAAACCAAATCGTATATCTGGCGAAAGTCGGTAGACTACGAAGGGCCGGACATGTTGTAAGGATGTCAGATGACAGTGTGACCAGAACGGTTCTCTTCAATAATCCCACTGACACCAGAAACAAAGGAACCAAACGAGCGATATGCCTCGAGCAGGTCGTAAGCGACTGGTGACTTGCAACTTCCGAGAGGCTTGAAACAGCGCGAACCACTTCGGCTCTAAGTTGACGACAAGGACGACGATGCATGCGGTCCAACCCTAACTGAATGTAGGACAATGGTGTACTGACTTTGAGAGTGACTAGAGATCGTCGACAATCGTCTGATTTGCGGATAACTTTGTGCTATCGGTGACAGCAAAGCGCAGCAAAAAATATCTGAAATGACAATAACCGGTTAATTTACTGCTTGTGTTGATGCTTGTAAGTCACCTGGATGGTTTGATTTAAATTTTTAAGATTGATTCAATTGACACTCTAGACTGCAGGAATATTTTATCATAATTAATTAAATGATAGTGAAATCAGAAAATCTAATAATCGAAATCGACAAAAATGTAGAAATCTTTCTTCGTCCTCATGGTTACTTGCGTTCATTTTTTTTCTCATCACATTTTTCTCTTTCTGTTCTCATGCTGTCATTCATTTTTTCGCGAGCTTTCAGGAACAAGCGCTTTTCGGTCTTTCTGTGGTTATGGTTGACTGACCGATTGCTGTTGAGGTCGGTCACATTGTGTGCTCTGGTGAAATGGTTTTCCGGACCATTAAGCTAATGCGAGAGCACTGTGGAACACAAAGTCGGAAGCTGCCTCACTAAGCGGAGGGGAAAGTTGTGGCCCACAGTAGAACGAACATTTCGCTACAGCGAACAAATTTTCAATCCCGAAGGATTAAATCGCTGCAATTTTTAAATAGATCAACAATAAGTATATTGATTAAAGTTTTCTCAACATATTTCTTTCGGACACTTAAACTTAAACAGCCCAACATGGTCTTCAATCTCCATCAAGCGTAAAACACAAGCTGATTGGAATGAATAATTGGTAGCGATTAGTCGACGGATGGTTCCACTCAAGCTTGTCATGGTATCAGGGCATTTTTTGCTTCAAAGTCCGATCGGCAAAGCAACACATCAGCAACGTTCCGCGAAAGAGCTCTACGACAAATGTGTTTTGCCGAGAGTAGCGCGTAAATAAGACGGGACAGGTACCGCACCGACTGTGGATGTTGACAATAATGTTGGCGGTGTCAGTGAGTGGAAATTCGTGCTACCGATGCGAGGAAACTATAAAAGTAGAACAAACAAAAATATCCACTTTATCCCAATGCCGTGCGAGTTGGGAACGACGATGCGACGTTGCGTTTTTTTTTTTTATTTCTGTTTGCAATCAGTCGAGAAAGCAATTAAAACCATTCGCCTGCAGATAGGTACCGCATTTGGGAGAAACTTTACGGGGTACCGATTGGAAACATTGATATTAATACGTTCAAGGACAACGCAAAAAAAGAAAAGCACTGCTTCTCCCCGATAAAACTTTTAACATAAATTCACAATGAAATTTATGTTTATAGTCACCAGAATAAGTACATTGTTTACGTTAGCTTAGCTTAGTTTATGTAGATTCTGAATAAGTTAAATACACTATTTATGTCGTATTCAAAAACTATACCTACATGCGTGGTATAGACATATTTATTAATAATCGAACTTTTGAGGTTTCAAAACTTATTTCATCGATTTCTGCCTACACCTGCAACAGAGTAGAGTGTTTCGAGTGGGGGTGTAAGCTGTCCAAAAATGTTTTCATCTTATTTTCACAGACCTTTTTGTATGAAAACATTTCCCAATACATTCAAAAGTTAATTGATGCCACAGGGAATTAATATTTTACGTTTTCCCCAATTGCAATCTCATCGATTCAATGTTTGTTTCTGTGTGCACACATTACACATTTTCACTGCACATCAAATGCTTTAAAACAAACTGTCTGCATATTTCGGTCATTTTTACAAAGCCGTAATCCCATTCTACCTCATCTGCCATTCATCACCGCCTATAAACAAACACACATGCAACCTTTGCGCAAAGAAAAACACCGACTCTGACGAATCCACACCGTTCGTTGTTCGTTACCCGGTGGCCACCGTCTGTTCTGCTCTGCTCGGTTTGCCGCCGCCACCCTAAAAATCGGCTACCGCGTAAGACAAGACATGCGAAATCCCGTAAAATCTTGCGCACAGTCATCCGACCCAACCGCCCGAATGATCGCGCACCGCAGGAGTCTAAAAATATACTCATTTCCACATCGGGAGGGAAAATTTATTGAGACATATTTCTTTACCAACACACCAGCAGGCCTGCGATCGCCGTAGTTTCATGTTAGTCCAACTACGTTTCAAAAATAAATCGAAAATGGGACTGACAACAACGTTAGGGATTTTAACTACACGTAATTTGGATGGTTTCCATGTTTTCTCATTTTGCAAACCTCGGCTCTCACTTTCTCTCACGCTCCTGATCATTCGTCACGCACGATCACCGGCAACCACACCATGGTTGAAACCGATTAGTGGTTTGTTTTCGTTCGAAAGGGTTCCACTTTCACCAATTGGACCCTGTTCGGGTATGATTTCATCGGTCAGCTAGAAGATTTTCCCAATTTTTCCAACCGTCAGTTCGTAGGTGTCTTCGAGCAAAGTACGACCGATTCCGAGTCGTGAACGGGCCAACATTTTCCGAGACTGACGATAGCTCCTCAACCACTCATCAAGTGGTTTCAGGCGTCCCACCCAGCCCCGCGTGCGCCACGATATAAAAGAAAAGAATTTCAGGAAGGAATTTGCGCCCAAATAAACTGTCGTACCGAGTGGTGCGCGTTGGTGTGCGTGTATGTGTTCGCGAGAGTGCTTTTCGAGACCGTGATCGGCGATTGAGGAATTTTCACGGCGACCGGCCCGCAAAGAGGTAGTCAATTTTCGTGCGGAAAAGTTTTTAGATTTATAGGAAAACCAAGTGCAACGTCAAGTGAGTGCTGTTGTCAAGTGAATAAAGGCTGTCAAAATGTCGGATCTGGAAGAAATTGGCGATATGAGCAGCTTTGATGCCTGGTTGGAGAAAGATTTTCTAAGCAAGATTAGCCGATTGGAGACGGAATGTGAGGATGCTCGGGAAAAAATCAAAACCCTCGATAAGGATCTGAAGAAAAAGACAATCGAGTGCGACATTTTGAGGGCCAAGGTGGGAAAGTTGGAAACTGTTCCGTCCAACAATGCAGCTTCGACGGAGAAAATCGAAAACTTGGAGAAGGAATTGAAGAGAAAAACAATGGAATTGGATATTCTAAGGTCTAAGCTATCGAATGCCGAAACTAAACCGGAAGCATCGCAAGATTTAGCCGAAAGGGTGAAACAGTTGGAAAAGGAGCTGAAAAAGCGAATCATCGAGAATGGAATCTTACGTGGAAAGCTGACTGAGGTAGACTCGGAGCCAACAACACCGGAAGCGAAGGAAAAAATCGACGATCTGGTGAGAAACCTACAGAGAACCGAAAGCGTAGTCTTGAAGGAAAAAGTTAAGGAATACGAAGGAGACCACGAACCATCCGAGCGCACTGGTGAACTCGAAAGAGAGCTGAAGAAAAAGAGCATCGAGAGCGACATCCTACGGTCAAAGCTAAAACAATTTGAAAGCTCTCCGGGAACACACCAAGAATCAAGCGACAAAATCCGTGACCTGGAAAAATTGGTTAGAAAGTATCAAATTGAAGCTGACATTTTGAGAGCCAAAGTATCGTCGATGGAAAGCGATGCTGCTAACAAGGATGATGAAGAATCTTCGGAGCGAATTGAAGAGCTAGAAAAGGGGCTCCAAAGAAGCACAACCGAAGGTAACTTGTTGCGGGCCAAAATGCGAATGTTCGAGAGCGAATCAACCGCTGCGCATGATTCCAGCAGCGAACAGATCGACGAACTGAAAAGAGGGTTGAAGAAAAGTACAACCGAAAGTCAAATTCTTCGTTCTAAGCTGTCCGAATTGGAAAATAAACAGAGCGCCAGCGGCGCTAGCACGTACAAAATCGAAACGCTGGAGCAGGAGTTGAAGAAGAAAAACATTGAAAACGATATTCTTCGATCCAAGGTGGACCAGCTGGAAAGAGTACCGCTGGCAGACAGCCCAGCCAATGCTAAAATTGAGGAACTGCAGAAAGAGATTCGCAAGTTGAAAATCGAAAATGACATTCTTCGATCGAAACTAAATCAAGCGGAGGAGGAGCCATCCGAATCGCAAGAATCAAGCGATCGGATAAGCGAACTGGAGAATGAACTAAAGAAACGCACGATTGAAAGTGACATTCTGAGGGCGAAAGTCACCCAGTTGGAGTGTGAACTGTCACCGACTAAAAACTCCAACGAGCGCATCGAGGACCTTGAAAGTGAGCTGAAGAAAAAGACGATCGAAAACAACATTCTCAAGTCGAAAGTCACTCAACTGGAAACGGAAGTTATTTCCCACCAAGCCAGCGGCAAGAAGGGAGATTCCACGGAAATCCGGAAACTCAAGGAAAAGCACGAAGAAGTTCTCACCAAAGCCAAAGAACTGCTTTTCGAGCGAACCAAAACGGTTAAAACCCAGGAGATGCAGATCAAAGCACTGCAAAATCAGATCGAAAACATCAAGGAGGTCGTCTCCGTCACCAAGGATATGCTGAACATCAGAAACATGGAGCACGACCAGCTCCAAACACGGTTCGAGAACATCGACAGCAAAATGAAGGCCGAGCGGGAGAAGCAGACGTTGCTCGAGAAAAAGCTTGTCGCATCCCAGAAGCTGTATAACGACCTGCGGGAGGAGTACACGAAACAGGTGGAATTGTTCAAGGTTAGTGTGCGCCGGGAGCTGTGATGTGTGTGTGTTTGTGCGTGCGTTTAGTAGGTACTATTTAGTTGCATGTCGGTAGGCGGTAGCTCGCAAATGTGATGCATAATTTCGCTCCAGCATCTTTCAGCTGCTTTCCGGCTCGATTTATACCGTAAATTTTCTTTTGACATCTCTTAGATGCGAATGGGCGTTTGAAACTATGTTTTAAATCGAACAGCAATTGCGCTTCATCAAGCCGTTACCGGGTATTTAGTAGTGGGCCGTTTCCGCCGCGACACTTCTCGATAGTTTTTTATGGTTTCTTCAAACCATGAATGAATAGATATATTTAGTTTTATATCTTTGCGCTAGACTACGAACGTTGAAGAAGGGAAGTACCTGCCGATCGCGGTGAGATATTACTCTTCATCGAAAATAGGACTGCCAAATCCTGCTAATAATAACTGGTTTCTATTTGCAAAGGTATTTAATTCTAAGTTCCTGCGCTCTCGTTTTAGTGTGCAAACAGAAGTTCACATTTAGATCACCTTTATTGATAAATTTCACATTATATTAGGGCTTAAGGTTTAAGGTTAAGCCTTAAGGGTCTTGTGCAATATTTTATTGCATAGCGTAAACAAAGAATTTAATGAAAATATATACAAAGTTTTTAATTTGTTATGCACGAATCTAACTATTTTGTTACATTTGCTGAAGTAAGCGAACTTAAATTGGAAGATTGAGCTAGGTATTACATAGTCACAGTTCTATTTTAAATATTACGCATTGTAAATTGCAACTTCGATTAACAGAATATTATGCTGACAACCCTAGACCCCTTTGCAGTTTAAATTATTTTTTAAGTTAATTTCGCTAAAAAATGTTATTATTGCCATCGAATGTTGTTTTGTTATACTTTATTTTACTGCATGCTACGCATATAAGTAAGCAGTTTTACGTAAAAAAGGTAAATGGCAAAACAGGAACCTGTCTTATTTAAATTAAACTTTCTCTATTTTTTGATAAGAAGAAACATGAGCTTCCACAGATATTGGTACCATTTTGAGTCAAGAATAAATTTTAAAAGGGTGTATTTATTTTCACAGGACAGGACAGCATGAAGCACCCGTTTCACGCCTGACATCAAAAAGTTGCTCACTTTTCCTAATTTTTTAACAATATTTTAACTTATCAGACTAATCTTAAGCAGTTTGGACACTTTACTTTTCGTTCTTACAAAATGTATATATAAATTATCTTTTGCCGTTAGCACAAACCAGTATTTGAAGTTATTAGACTAAGACTTTGAGAAAACACAGTTTAAAAATGAAATCCAAAAAATTTTAGAATCGGCCAAGTGCCGCCATTAGTTATTAATTTACGGGTAAAATTTTCACCACTGAAAAACTCATTCAAAGAACAAGAAATATATATTTCCTAAAAACCTTTCGTTGCAATTTTTCAGCATCATGGAAAATTTTGCATAAAACTTTTTCAAACCAATATTTTTCTTACAATGCTCTGCATTTTTCTCTGCATTTCCTACATTTTTATACAAAAATGTTTGTTCTACGACGCTTAGTTGCAGGGTTATAAACTTTTGAAATTTATTTATTTATTCATTTACTAGCTGACCCGACAAACTTCGTATTGCCACAAATTAAACTGTGTTGTACATACATCGTGAATGACCTTTGTCACAATCTCAAGTTTTGCAAGTTTCTGAGGAGTTCATGGGTGGTTTAATATACAAATTTTCCTCACAGTAGAAAACAACTCCCCCTATTGCTTAGCCTGATAAAATAAAGCGGACAGCATTAAAATATTCGCTATGATTATATAACATTTCGCCGAAAACCATTTTGCGGAACACCACTTCTCGGTTGACCATAACGCGGAATATAGAGTTTCGCGCAAAGCCATTTCGCGAAAAACCTTACGCGGGATGTACCATTTCACGGAAAACAATTTCCTGTAAAGTATCATTTCGCAGGGGTTATCCTCTCCTTACTCGCTGCCGCTTGTTCGGACCCAACTGAAAGGAAGTAATGGAGTCAGTAGACCTTGGAAAATAAATAAACCTAATTGATAGTTTTCGGTTGTCTTGTTATTCACTAATGTTTTATGGAAGAGTCTAAAATTTCTCGAGTTCGATTAGTTTTTAAGTTATCCAAAAATTTCTGTTTTATTTGTATGAGAGTCCTAATCCTCCTACCACAGGGGTGAGGGGACTAAAACCATCATAAAACAAATTCCTGCCTCCAAAACCCCCCACATGCCAAATTCGGTTCCATGTGGTTGATTAGAACTATAGTTATGAGAAAATTTGTACATATTTCATTTGTATAGGGAGAGGGGTCATAATTTTCCTCCTGGAGAAGGAAGGAGTCTCAATACACCATAGAAAAAGAACTTGCCTCCCAAAACACCCACATGCCAAGTTTGGTTCCATTTGCTTGATTAGTTCTCGAGTTATGAGGAAATTTGTATTTCATGTCTTCGCAGAAAGTTGCAAATCTTTAGAAGCTTTCCTTACAAAGTTACTGCTTATTTAAGCGTTATTTTTCCTCAACTTCATGAGCCATAACCGATAACTTTATAAGGAAAGGTCCTAGAGATTTACAATCTTCAGCGAAAACATGTGTTTTGAGTCCTTCAATAATCGCCTAGAACCATATACTCTTGTAAAATGCCACCAACATATGCTAAGTATGAAAAACTAATTTTTAAAGAATTTCTAAAGAAAATGTTCCATAACTCTGCACTCGATAAAGATAGAAATGTCATTTCCTTAGCAAAGTTATTTGCCTTTATGTTTTCTATAACTTTGCCGAAGAAACCATGTATCTACGAACACAAAAGAATGGACTGTATCGAGCCTATAGCGAAAGCGAAACACATATAACGTATGCTTGCCGTACTCTCATTTGGGTGGTTGGGGACAAGCGGAACCGATACAAGTTTATAGTACTCGACTTAAGCTTTAACCCATTATGACCCAGCGTATGATATATCATACCTCGTCTTCAAAACCTGTTTACTGCTGAATTTCAATAGTTAGCATTATTAATATATCACTACAAGAGAGATAAGACATCAATCTGATGTGTGTGTGATATAATTTGTCAGTTTTTGTCATTTCATCTGTATTTTCAACAGTGCAAAGTTGTGACAAATGGCGGAAAAAAAGTTGAAAAAATGGCGAAAAAATTTTTGTCTCCAAAACGCATGAAAAAGTCTACATTTAGTGACGAAACATTACCTGACATGTAAATTAGTATTTATATGTAAAGTCTATCACAAAATTCGGTAAGAAATCTGTAAAAAACTTTGTAATTTGTTTGTTTGAAACTGAGCCTATAAAATATTTAACCTTCGATATTTTGGCCTTGGAAGCATTCCAAATGACGATTTTGCGTTTCCCGACACATTCGAGCCATAATATAATAGATTACAGAGTTTCACTTCATTTGGTCCAAATTTAGGTATACCCGGGTCATAATGGGTTAAGATGAAGTGTTGATTTAATAAATGCACTTGCCCCATTTTACCCTATGGGCTCGTGAAGCTATGGGAATTTATAGCTTGAATATGCGATTACTTAACAAGTAAAAGTCCAAGAGACTCGCGGTCTTCTACAAAAACGTGTATTTTAAGTGCTTTGATAATTGCCTAGAACATTGTATTCTGGTAAAATGCAACTGAGAAAAGCTAAGTATGAAAAACCAATTTTTAAAGAAGTTTTAAAGAATATGCCCTGTAGTTCAGCACTCGATAAAGATAAAAAAAATTATTTCTTCAGCAAAGTTGCTTGTTTTTGCATTATTTACAACATTGCAGAAAAAACTTTGTCTATATTTCTCAACACAAAAAAGTTATTTTTTTTATTTTCATTATAGTAAACAATGACTAACTTTTGGCAGTTTTAGATTGAGGAGGATATTCATACGAACAATAGTGCTGAAGACCATAAATGATAAAATGAAAGCAAAAGAAACTAGGAAAAAACCCAGCTAGCATTTTCATACCGTCATCCGGGGCGAGATTGTGCCAGAAAAGCATATATTTTTGTTCTTTAGCACAGTATACACACAATTTAGGAACTAAGTTGATTTCAAACCTGTCAATATATACTAAATTGTTCAATTAATAACTACCGTAGAGATGGTTTAGTTACAATGAAACCTAATTTTACTGGAAGTGCATGAACTTTGGCACAATCTCACCCCTTCTAGGGGGTGACATTGTGCCAAAAACATAAAGTTAGGCTAAAAACCTAAACAGTGAACATTAGCATGTTTATAAACAATGCACATAAATATCAGTATAAAGTAGTTCACATGGGGCCGTCCATGAACTAAGTGGACTATTAGGGCCAGGAAGTCGGCCAAACACAACGCATCATACAAAAAGTATGAACGAAAATAACCCGGAGAGGTCTGAAATAACTAAAAATGAGTTCGTAGTCAATTGACAGCCTTTATATAGCCAGTAGCGTTTCCAGGATTAACAAGGGGGAGATATATGAAGGAATGTATCCTAAGGGGGCATACCTATTTGATCATTTAACAAAAGTAACCATTACTTCGTTCGGAAACCCGCGGCCGCAGAACATATAGCCTACCGCACCCCCTCCCCCCTCCTTAAAACTGGCAGTTTATACACGGTATAATATATTCGTCTTATATTAGAGTGTTTATTCAAAGTATCTGAAATTTCCAGAGAAAAAGTAAAAATTTGTTTAAATTATTTAACAGACCTATGATCCTTTTTGCTCCAAAATGGATGATGCAATCTAATCTGTGAAAATATTGTGCTCAATAGTAAAGAATGTGAGTGTGCTGATGTATACTGACGTATTTTTGTTGTGTATGTGAAATCCACAAATTGGGTTGGTTTATGCGGGACATTTTTTACAAGCGTTATTTCTGCGTATTTTTGATCGCGAACTTTGAAACCCTGTTTAGGCTAAATAATTTGCTAATATTATCTGTGTTCCATTCTAAGTTATGAATAAATATGTTATGTTCATCATCATTTTGAATTTAGGTCACCAGTTTCTATAGATATAATAAATTTTCACAAATAAACATTTTTGGTTTTTGGCACAATCTCACCCCGGATGCCGGTATGTATAAAAAAGGTAAAAATCAGCATTACGTACAGATATACATGCTAAATAAATCGCATTTCATGCGCAAAATTAGCATATCCGTACTTTTTTTATTGCTATTTAAAGTGGTTTTAACCAATTGGTCATTCACCAGATATCCGTACTACTTTGGAGGCGATATACATGATTACGAATAATTTTGGGCGTTACGACTATATAAGTATTTATATACGATAATATCCGATTAAGCGCGAGTCGCTCCATACTACTCTACGATTTTGTGCTGAAAATCGTATGAAAATCATTATATACGACAGAAAATCAACTTCATCCCACTTTATCCAGCTTTAGTTACGATTTCGGGTTTGTTAAGAGATATTTACGATAGTTTTCGTACATTGATATACGAGTTGGTGCTAGCTGGGAAGTTCTGTTTTTCGCCCTTTTGGACCACTGTGCGTTGCTGTGTGCAACCATTCCATTACCTACACACTCGCGAACGTAGAGTCTTATATTGTCTGCATAGCTTACTCGCGAATCAAGTAACTCGTCAGCTAGTGGCGCACTGGGATACAGATTTTGCATTACTTTTTCTTTCCTTGTTCATCTTCGCCCTCGATTCTACTCAAGGGCGGAGTGCGAACCCTCGCGAGTAATCGGTATCAGCAGCTCGAGCTAGAATGACGAACGAGAGCGACAGCCGTAGCTGTTACCCGATCAGATGATTCTAACAAAAATATTACAGAATTGTGGCTCAAGTTGATATTTCTATCAAACTTTGATATAAATGTGATAGAAAAACTTGCGACACACAAAATGATTTACCAAGATTCTATCTTATTCTGTTTTATTGCAATTTGGTCATACAGCAGAACAGAAACTTGATTTTTGTAACTCATTTTGATGTAAACTATATCAAATTATATCATAATTTGATATTTTTGTGATATGCCTAGAACAGATTTTGTTACAATTTTTGTTATTTTAACTACTAACGAGAACAAGTTTATAACAAAACACAAAGGATATTTTGTAATAAAATACTTGTTATTTTGAACTCATCCTGTTAAAATTTGATATTTGCATTTGATCGGGTAGCTAAATACACACTCGCAAAAACTCGTCACAGTGCATGAAAAAATAAAAGCGAAAGTCCGAAAGGGATGCTTATGCCGGCATGTTCGCTAGAATAAGTCCGCGTATGTGAGAAAATTAGACCATTGGATGAAAATTGGACCATAGCTTTGGTATTTGGTTGGAAGAATAGTGAGAAGAGAATGTATTGTATTGTGGCAAGGATATGCTACTGATAAAAAGGGAACGAATTGGTAAAATGTTTTCGACTTGGAGGAAGAATTGGTAATAAAAACAATCCTTGAGGGAAGGAATCTGGAAGACAACAGGATAGCAGTGGTTTTGCTCTTGACTTCGTTACGTTGTTTCCTAATGTACATTTTTGCCAGAGCAACTATGATGTTTTCGCGTTGTAAAGTTTGCTTCAAGGCTCAAAATGGTGTGATTTCAATTCACAAATCCAAAACACGGTATGACTTTTGAAAATATACTGATTGAAAATATATCAACTGAAGGCTGTTTCCCTGCTGCTAACTGGTCTGTAAACACTGAGTTTGGAAGATGTGAATACCCACTGATTAATACCTTTTCTCCTTCGCTGAGTTTCCGATAAAACCTTTATCATTTGTTCTACAGAACGGCAGAAGCGGAAGTTATTTCGTTGTGCTGTGCTCTAAATACCCTCATTTTTTTCTTCTAGGTAATAGAGTCACAACATTTAGTTGGGTACAATTACACATTATTTATTGAATGTTCACTATACAAAGTGTTGGTTGGAAGCTAAACGTATCTATTTCGCTATTTCAAGACTAGTCACTGAAAATTCGTGGCGGCAACAGCTTAGACAATGCATGAAAACAGAGCTTGCATTAAGGAAAAAGGAGTCGTCATTGATTTTGTGCATTCCGAAAGCAGTTTTTTGGTTTAAAAAATAAAGAATGCAGTGAATATATTTTCAAAAACTGAGCCCCTGTTTTGGGTCCAAAACTGCTTCCGAAATTCGGCTTTCTTACGAAATGTTAATGACTGCTCATTTCCCCTTAAATCTATCAATATAATAATAAGAAAAAACACAAGTTAGAGCGTCTTGGACAACGAACGCAGATTTAACGCAAGGCGAATTGTTTTCTATTATTTAAATATTTAAGTGGTTAAGTGGAATTCATAGGTAATAATATCGAATTGTACCATACACTTCGACCTAATATTGTTCAAATTCAATATCTTTATACGAAATCTATAGAAAGGTCCGCAGTACCAATATTAAGGGAAGGTATTATACCTATAGGTATACACACGCCTACGTTTCTGTCCGGAGACACAGACCCTTGATCCTTCTACATTTTGTTTTCTGTCTTATAACTGATTAAAATTTATACACATAACGAATTGTTTCTCTTAATTTCTATTGAAAACAGAGCTACCATTTTATGCATTAAAGAATTAGATGACCTTTCCGCTGTGTTAACGCTATCTGTAATTTTCCAGCAAACATAACAGATGAGTTAATTCTACGGGTAAATTCATTAACAATTGACACACCCTCCTTTTAGAGCCTGAGGCACTTTTGCTGTCAATGCTGTTATTTTTTAAAATTTAAAGCAATCCAAAAAGTTTCAAATTGTGCATGCCAAACCCGACCTCTTGCGAGCGGTTCCGGTCCGGCGGTGGTGAATTTCTTACCACTCGGTACCGATTTTCCAATTACGTGTTTCCACCCAGTAAGTGCAAATTTCGCGTTAACTTTACCAGTTCGCCATCATGCTCTAAAATAGAAGTCCAATCCAAAACAACACCGAAGATTGCTAATTCCTTTGTGCTACAAACAGCTCTAAATAAAACTCATTCGACAGGTCAAGATTTTCCCCTCGCAATTTCCACTCTATCCCAAATTAGAACCTCTGAAATACTCTCGCACCACAAGTGCAACTTGTTCCCATTGCCCTCGTTCAAACCGCAAATAGAGCGCCGGTTGTTTTTTTTTATTTTTTATTTCATTCTTTCTCGTTGTGGTAGCACTACCGAGCGTTCCCGCGTGCCTAGTTTTTCACGAAAATAGGTCATTCTCGCTCTTGCATGCCTCGGAATCATCTACGCTTTCCACAATGCATTTTCACCCAGATGCCTTTTCCATTCGCTGCGCTCACCGATTTCAGTGCCGGAATTTTTTCCTCACGTTCACTTACTCGTTTGAAAAAAAATTACCAAACCAAAACGAAATAACACTGTACTCTATCGCTTTTTTCTCTTTCTCTCGCACTTTCAGAAAGCGGCTCTGCACACTGGTTTAGAGTTTTCCAAACATAAGAAATAGGTCCCACGCGAGCTGGACCGGTAGTGGGCGAATTTGGGGGAAAATGGGAAAGCACCCACTAACTACACATATATATATATATATATCTATCTATCTACCTACTAGACTCCATCCCAACGTGCGGTGGCGCTCGTCTGAGCCCTGAATATAAAGAGTGTGTGTGTGTCTATGTGCATGCGTCCACCATGATGCACATTCATAATTTATGAAATAACCAACTGAGCAAACTAAATATAATTGGGTTTCTTCACCTCTTTTCTCTCGTCGGCGTCGTTAGTGCTTCTTTGTATCGCATTCGTAATCCTTCTGCTCACCTTTTTAATTGCTGTGGTGTTAATTAAAACAAAGCTTACAGGTAATAATACTTTGTTTAAAGATTTATTCAAATTCACTAACCGTTTTTACCAACTAACACGAACCATTCAGTAGGATTATGTTGTGTTTGTCAAATAACCTTAGGGCTGCAGAAATTGTAGTTTTCACAGCTTGTACCAACGAAAGAAAGGTACCATAGTTTCTGCAGCCAGAATCCGATCCCATTCCAAACGAAGCGTCCCCAATTTGCTGCATTAATAAAAGACTATTATTACTGTTTTGTTTGTCGTTGGCACCAGAAAAATTGTGATTGCTAATCTCTTTCTGCTATTTTTGCAAAATCCTGAATACCAAAAATCGATCACGGCTTTTCTCTGGCTAACAACAAGCGAACCATGTAACGATTGCTTTACTAATGCAACATCTCCTTTGGGGGGACCTTCGTGCGCCATTCCCAGAAACCGCCAGCCCGCAGATTGGCAACTACTATATTTGCAATTAAAATAGGCTTCCTCTGCTTCTACCTCCTCCGGCAGGACATCCAAAAGAGCTACAGCGAGAAGCTCGAACTCATCAAGAAGGAAATCGAGCAGGTCCGAAACGGACAGAAGTAATAATCACCAGCAGGAAGAGGAACGCCATCCGGACGAGATTCGACCGGGCAACAGCTTTGATTTGCGGGAAGCCCGAGACCACCAGGGTGGGCCACAGTGCTGCTGTCAGCCGTCGTGAAATTGTTTGAGATGATTAAATTTTTCTTTCGTATGATATACCAAACGTGTAAGTAAACAGACCAAGGTTTTGTTCCATCTTCTAGGATCAGCCCTAGTATGGCGTAGTAATCAGCTAATGTGTGTGTAAATCGTAACATGAGACTATTTCGGTGAAGAAATCTAGCAAATAAACACTGCGTGCTCATCCGATGAAGGTGTTTACTCAGTAGCGATACAAACGTGAAAATTAATCTAGATATTATTAGCATAGGGAGGCATACATCATGCTATGTTAGATAATGTGAGGAACAAAAATACATCACATGAGTTTAGCAGATGAATGGTGTTTGCAGGGGGTGTGCTGCAGATTTAAACTAGTTGATTGTATTCATGCATATTGATTCCCTCAAAAAAATTTATTATTCTACAATTTTAATGAAGTATCTTAATGGATCCCAATTGTGCCAACTGAACTGCTCGATTTAATCAGGGTAGACCTAACATTGAATACAACTGTATGTTAGCTAATAAAATGAAGTCAACGCATGTTTGTTTCTTTTTATTTCAACAATAAGGTAGGTATTGGTACTCCACGAATACTGATTTTCTCCGGTAAGATCTGTAACAGGTTGTCGATCATTTATTAAACATTTCGAAAAATCCAGTGCTGACAGACTTTTATCGTTATTTATTGTAACTTCTTTGGGAAATGGCGTATGTGGTCAAACCAAAATCGTAACAAGTTTTCAGTTACTCTCCGTTATTTATTGTGTTACAAGTTATCAATTACAACCGGTAGAGTTTATTTCAGATCGGAATAGAAGCAGCTAAACCATGTAAGGTTCGAAATTTAAAGCCTTGTGGCATTTAATTTATACAATAAAAGTGTTATATTCTTAGTGAGGTGGAATGGAAATTTAAAAAAATTGTTAAAAGGTAGTTTTTTTTTAAATTTCATCATATTGCGTTGCTAAACATTTATTCTTCAATTACAGATTTGATTTTAAATATGTTGATTTCAAGTCGGAAAGTATTTTAATGAGTTTTGGTTCGAAAAAATATTAGATTGGAGCTCAAATTTTATTTCGCCCCCTAGGACGAAACATTTACAATGACTGTGCACCTGTACAATGAGACGAATGAGATATTCGGAAAAATGAAATTATTATTAGTTTAACGGCGTCATTTCTATCGCTGCGCCAGAGGAGGCGCTGTAAGCAGACGATAAAACAAAGATATTTTGCACTATGCGCGTTAATGAACAGGAATGATGTCACTTGCTCTTTTTCTTGAAATTTGATATTTATTATTTCTTGTCTTGTTTTGAGTACCACAATTCATAGTAGTTCTACGATGAATCACCGGTTGATGCCCGTTATTAGCATTTTGTTTAATGTACGTATATCAAATGATG
Source organism: Sabethes cyaneus (assembly GCF_943734655.1). Classification (NCBI taxonomy): domain Eukaryota; kingdom Metazoa; phylum Arthropoda; class Insecta; order Diptera; family Culicidae; genus Sabethes; species Sabethes cyaneus. The sequence continues at coordinate 58,932,343 of NC_071354.1, forward strand.
AAGTAGGGTATTGTCCTTATCGTCGGGCCACTGTTATGGTCGGGCCATCACGATTTTACAGTTTTAGTAACTCATGATATCTATGATACAACCATTGTAAAACTTCTAACTAAGATAGCTAGCTTTTCACAATATCGTGAGTTTCAATCGTGTATTCAAAACACCCGTACTGAATTCAGAGATTAAATCTTACAAAAAAGATTTTCCAGGCGTAATGAACTTTTCTTCAAGAAATGATTCATGAAAGGCAATTATCGAGATAAATTTTGAAAATGTATGAAGTGTGTTGTGCTGCATAAGAAAACTATAGAAAAATCCCCTCCAGTAAGGTATTTGGGAAGACTAAGGTTAAATACTATAGAAAACCGCTATTTGTAAAGATCGGGCCACTTGAGTAGTCATGGTTGGGCCACCATAATTTTAAGCGCAGAAGCGCAATAATCGCTAGAGAATGTCAGTCACGTAAAATGTGATGAACTAAAGCAAAATTAATATGATAAAAACCTAGATTTTTGTTCTTTTTTGCATTGTAGCTGTACACTTCGGAAAAGGCGATTGTAGAAATATTGATTTTACAAGATCACCAAAATTTCGCAAAAATGCAATTAAAAGCAGAGATTTCGTACCTATATGAGCCATTGTTTGCGGAATTCATTCTATTCATGTCTCTATATAGAATTTCAATACGTATGTCTTAGATTTTCTGCGGTGGTCCAACCTGTACAACATGGCCCGACTATGACAACAATTTTTGTCTTCACGTAAACGCCTATAACTTTTTTATTTTTCAAGCAATCAGTTCAAAGCTTTCCGGAAATATACCTTATTCTTAGACCTTTGCAACGATATATTTAGATTTCCAAAAATCCTTTTGAAACGAAAGTTATGGGCAAATTCCAAAACGGGGCCCAACCACGACGACACTCCCCTATTATAATATGTTTTGAAATTAAAAGTGAGTGCTTTCATAGAAAGTGAATGAATGGATGCACATGGTTATCTGCGTATAATTCCCAAGCAACACAGCTTGTTATAGAATAGTATAACATTACATACATCAGCACTTCTCTATTACCAGAAAAGCGCAAAAAATTGAAGTCTAATGAAACAACAATTGAAAGAAGTTTGTATCAAGTTATTTCATACCATTTTAAAACGTTATTATAGCATAAGCTACATCTTGTTCTTCCAGTAGTTTAAATTTAGTAATGGAGACATAATAAAAACTTCGTATTGACATGTTAACAAAAACAAACATTATTCATTTGATATGAGCTGTCAAATAAATTCATGTTATCACAAAACATCTCAAAACCTTAATAATAACGACACATGTTTTCAAAGTACGTTTATAGTACTCTTAAACGACTACTTTCCATGAAGATTATTTTCTAACTTGTTTTGTGTGTTACTTGGGTTTTGGAGACTTACGATGCGCTTCAATAAATCAGAGTAACCGAGCGTCTCCATAGAATGTTGAAAAATGGAAGCGCACGGTTATCTGTGTACAGATAACGACAATTTTTCATTCCAAGGAAACAAATTCGCCTGGTCATGTAAAAACTTTGAACGTTTTATTAAATGTTTATACTAGACTAAAACCGTTTAAATTAATTACGTACAACGAAGCACGATTTTAATAAACGAAAATTAATATACAAAGTGGGGTTGTGCACAAGACACGACCGCATAGGTGACGTAGGACTACGCAAGTCTCTCTGTAACGATAGAAGCATGTATCCATATATGTAATAATAAGATTCGTCATGTATACATGCTACATGCGTTGTACGTAACGTTAATCAAATAACATTCAGCCTTATTCTGCGAGTCACGTGACTCAATACGACAGTTGTCACTCGCCGTGACGAGTCACGGCGAGTCGATTTGAGTGTATTGAGAAGGTAACAAACCCCTGTCACCTAAAGTGACAAACCGTGTCACCTCATTCGCGGTGACTCCAAATTAGTCACGTCACTCGCCTCGCAAAATAAGGGTGATTATATACGTTCATTACTCAACAGATTTCGGAGTTATTTCTGTGAATTGATTGAATCTATTTTATTAAAACGTATCGAAGTCACACTAAAAAACAGAAAATAAATTTTCATAATCTGTTTCTACGTTGAACAGTGCTTTTCCGATAGTAATCGGTAGAAAATTTTGCGCATAACTTTTCTGCGGCATACAAAAGAAGACGTTTTGGAAATGGTACAAAATGTCGTACGAGATAAAATAACTTATTCCCAGTGTTTGTTGCTCGTCCGCAATGGCGAAAAATAAACTTTTCCCTCATTGGCTGTGCTATGGTATAACCTGGGCAAGAAAATATAATAAACTTTTCAATCGTTGTGTGGCCCTTAAAAGGACCGATTATCATAACTCCAGCTTCCAATAAACTTGCACTAACGCATATAACGTAGTTTTCTTTTCGGTAAATTGGAGTATCGATAATCGCAAAACAGACACAGCTTGCAGCAACGAACCAACCGGAAAGCCTCAGCAGTTATGCGATCTAAAATATCATCGACGGGGCCGTTCGTCCATGGTCATAAGTCACGATGCAATACAAGTCCAGGTGGCCAGCTGCAAGTGACGTGGGATAATTCTGGTCTTTTTGTTGTAGCGAGGAGCATTTTCTGCAAACTCAAGCACTTCCGCAGCTAATTATTCCGTCATGGCCGTCAACTCCAGCTCCAATCGGTTCTTTTCCTCAGCAGCCGATGAATACGACCGACCGGGAACTGCAGACGTGCACGACTCGAGCGTGCCTTTCGCTTGTCCTTGATGCTTCCTCCTTTGTCGCGTCCAGATATGCCAATAAGATGTAGGGGAATTGTGTATAACGTGCCCCCCTACGTTTTCCCTAAACAAGCGAAATTAAAATGCAAAACCACCCAGAAACCATAGTATTTGATGGAACTAGCCTACTATGCAAGTATGACAGTTGTCACATGCTGTAAAAACAAAATAAAAATAATTTTTTTTTGTGCAGCTTCTGATGTAACTTTTGGTGTCATTTCCATAAGCTATTTTCTTGTCAAAATCTGCAAATAACCGGTTGTTGCGATTCGATTGCGTGAAGTGAACTTCATAAAGACATCCCTACCAAAAATGACGGTTTGAAACGCTTGATTTGCTTTAGCGTTTAATATTTTTTCAAATAAGTAAAAGCAGGCCAATATGCCCCACTTGCGGTGGTGCAATTTGCCCCCCTTGCAAATGTGGCTATAAACATAGGTAAACAGATTTAAGTTGAAGTCAATTGACATTATTTAATTCAATTAGTATTGTCGAGTAACCGTTGTGGGAATAATTTATTACCAACGTCCGAATTCCAGGTAATTCAACTACGCGGTGCAAAATGCCACAGCTGCAGTATAATGTGCCCCATGCAGAAAAGAAAAAGTGCACTAGAAGGCCGAAACTAGGTTTATTTTATATAAAAATACGATATTTTGAAAACAAAGGAAATAGTTTTACTTTCTACAAAATAGAGTTGGTCTGTCACTGGAAGAAATACTCAAATTACCGCATGGGGCATATTATACCGCAGGTGGTGCATTTTCTACTATACTACTAAATCAAATAAACAATTGCAATTGATTGTCAGCTTAAATACCAACATGTACTCGTAGTTGTCACGTTAATTTGGGGAAGCATAACAGAGATATATCCATTTATTCTTGAGGGGGGGGGTCACATTATACACAATTCCCCTAGGCAGTAGCTCAGCTAGCGTTTGAATAATGCTGTTCGCTGGCTTACCTCGTGTTACCTCGTGTGTACCGACAAGAATCAGTTCCGCCTATTTTTCATGCAAATTTACCAGTGAGCCGTTCACCTTTTGCTGCCAAAGAAAAATTACGCTACGTATTACTGTAGCATTGGTGATGGATAGATTTGTGTTGCTAAAGAAAACCGAGTGAAAAGCCCTAAGTTCCAAGTTTCATAAGTTTCATCAATTACCGCAAACCGTTCTTTTAAGAACGGACAAATTCTTATATGAAGATGCAAAAAATGTCACTAAAAATGCTAATACTAATACTGCTTATATGAAGATATAAAAGATTGTTGTTCGTCGCTGATCACAATAAAGTTTTTTGGGCCAGCAATAATTATAGTAGAATTAAATAAAATTTTCCTTTAACTTTTTCTTTGATTCCTGAATTTTACCAAGACTTGTTCGAAAATAATTGGAAATTACGGCAACCAATCACAAAACAAGAATTTCTAGTTAGACCGAGCTGAAGTTATTTTCAATTTTTCAATGGCGCCCATTGAAAATCAATAGTTTTCCATATTTTCTATATTTTCCAATTAAATTTTCCAATCGATTGGCGTAAATATCTTGTAAATCTATTAAGAATTGACTGAATTATATGCCGCAGCGCGAATTAGTGAACCGAAAAATGGTGTACAAGAATAACGTATACACAATATGCAGTGAATAATATCTCGCAAAGCATAATATTATTCTTGGAAAGTCGATATGATAATTATAATAATTTGAAAAGTAGATACTGTAGTACCTACAGTAGTGTATCGCGTATCACATTTTATTACAAATTGCGTACTTTCGTAGAAAAGAGGGGTGCCCATTTCGCCCCGTGTGCTCATTATGCCCCTAATCCCCCTAATTATAGACTTCTTCTGTTAGAAAGAAATGAACAGATTAGCGAGGAGGGTTTACTGTTATGCACATAAGAAGGGCTCCATATAAAGTAGCGGCCAAAATTGCCGAATGTAAAATTTCACATTTTAGCACATACTTAAACGCGGTTTTGTAGTAAATTGTCTATATTTTGATGATTCGCGAATAAAATTTTGATAGAAAAAAATATCATGAAGAAATAAGTTGTCAAAGTTGCCCATTTCAAAAGATTGAAAAATAGGTCATTTTAAAAAAGTCAAAAAATTAAATAGTTATCGCGGATGTAAATATTATTGTTATATATCATTTTAAAACTTATTTAAAATTATCTTAGCCTACTAAAAAATGAAATCAAAACAAATTTAAACTCAATGAGGGGCGCTATAGGCTACTTATAATAAAAATGAAATTATCATAAGCCTTAATCAAAAAAACAACTCTTGTCGCCGCAGTTACTTACAGTGCGTCTGAAAGCTCGAAGTATGTTGTATCAAAACACGAATTAAAAGTTTGCTATAATTTGACGTTTTCCGAAAAAAAATAATTTTAAATTTGTCATATTTTTAGCAAGCTTTTAAAATTTTAAGTACTCTTTCAACAAGTTTGATTATCTTTGTTACTAAATTTATTTAGTAGGGGAATGTCGTCGTGGTTGGGCCGCCTTTTTGACATTCGCCCATAACTTCCGTTTCAAAAAGAATTTTTAAAATCTAAATATATCGTTGGAAAGGTCTAAGAGTAAGCTATATTGCTGGAAAATCTTGAACTGATTGCTTAAAAAATAATAAAGTTATAGACATTTACGTGAAGACAAAAAATGTCATACTCGGGCCACTTGGCATAGGTTGGGCCAACGCTCTTAATCTAAGAAATACGTATTGGAATTCTATGTAGAGACATCAATAGAATGAATTTCATGAGCAACGGCCCTTATAAGTATAAATATCCTATTTTTAATAACATCTTTGCGAAATTTTTGGTGATCTTGTAAAATCAATATTACTACAATCGCGTTTCCCGAAGTGTACTACTGCAATGAAAAATCAACAACAATCTAGATTTTTATTATACTAATTTTGCTTTATTTCATCACATTTCCCGCGACTGACGTTCTCTAGCGAAAATTGCGCTTCTGTGCTTAAAATTATGGTGGCCCAACCATGACTACACAAGTGGCCCGACCTTTACAATAAGCGCTTTTGTGGCATTTACCCCTTTACCCCCTTACGTCCTAACTGGACGGGATTTTTCAATATCCTTCGAATAGAACACAACACACTAAAAAAATTTTCAATATTTATCCCGATAATTGCATTTCATGAATCATTTCTTGAAGAAAAGTTAACTGCACCTGCAAAACTTTTTTTGTATTGATTCAATCAGTGAATTCAGTACGCGTGTTTTGAATACACGATTGAAACTCACAATACTGTGAAAAGTTAGCTGTCACAGTAAGAAGTTTTACAATCATTGATCATAGATATCATGAGTTACTAAAACTGTAAAATCGTGGTGGCCCGACCATAACAGTGGCCCGACGATAACGGCATTACCCTACATGAAGAGAGTTTCAATGAGAAAATGGGAGAATCCCCGCGAGAAAGAAAAAAAATTTTCGTCAAGCAAATATTTATAACGGAAACATTTGATCATTTTTCCCCAAATCACCCTAAATATGAGTTCTTATAAGTTTAAATCATTTTTTTTTTTGTAACAAGTATAATCTAGAATAAATTTGAAGCTAAAAAATAATGTTGGCCAAAAATCGCAATTTTTCGATTATTGTGTAATGGCTAGTGAATAAAAAGTGAAGTTTTACGCTACTACGGCTATGCTGTCAAGGGTGTGCGACGTTAGGCATACGGACCTGAAGACCCATACGGACGAACGATATGAACTTGACGGATAATAGGCATAATGGACGATAGGCATAATTTACAAAATTTCGCTTTCCTACGAATACGCATTTCTGTCAGTCATCGCTGCGTCATAATAAAATGAGAACCGGGCCCCCATTTAACACACAATTTCATTTGGTATAATGTTGGTTAGCATAACACGTCAGTTGCCATAAAAATTGCTTTTAGCATTGTTGATTATTTTTCCATGATTGGGTAATGTTTGAACCTTTCAAAACTGCCATAACTGGTATTCTAGTATTTTTGGAAGTGATACTATTCGAATCGGCTGCTCGACTCAACTGCTCAACCCGATTGCTCGACTAGACCACTCGATTCGATTGCTCGACTCAACTGACAGCTTGATTCAACAGCTCGACTAGACTGATCGACTTTACTACTCGACTCAACTGTTCGACTTAACTGCTCGACTGAACCGCTTGACCGACTGCTCGATTAGACTGCTTAGACTTAACTGTTTGATTCAACAGCACGACTTAACTGCTCGATTCAACTGTTCGACTGGACTACTCGACTGAACTGCTCGACTGAACCGCTTGACCCAACTGCTCGACTAGATTGCTCGACTCAACCGCTCGACTAGACTACTCGATTCAACTGCTTGACTAGACTACTATATTCAGCTGCTCGACTGGATTAAACAACCACTCTCTAAGGGGGGCATCCATAAAATACGTCACGCTTATAGGGGGGAGGGGGGTTGACCTAATCGTGATGATTTGTAACGCAGTGGGGAGGGGGGTATGAAGTTATGTGACGTCACATGAAACAAAATCAAATGGAAAATTTATTCGGGAAATTATATTTAGCCTTCATTTTAAGATACAACTATTGAAGGCTTCTATAAAATAAACGTACTGATGGATTTTAAAACAAATATTTAAATTTTCTGAATGAACACTTTTTTGAACATATATGTGTGAACAGGACTCATTTATTCTATGTAATATGAACTCTTCATTAAGGCTTTACAGAATATGCAGTACACCGCTGAAGAGCTGCTTGAGTACCGTCCTGTCTAAAAGATTTTTGCAAACGCAAATAGCAGTCGCACAAAGTCCTGAAGAGTTACGGGATGCTACCAGAGACCCATGGCAATGTTTTCCCTTGATATTCGTGCTGAACTCAGTCGATGAACAAAAACTCATACCGAAGTTCCACGGCTGCTTTCAAGGTTTTTCGCTATAATTTATATTGCCTCTCACTCAAAAGCTTTCTCAAGGATAGAGTTTATGCCACTTGCGGATTAAATTTCGCATCTAAGGTAGTGTTGAATGATTACACGATTGACTGAATACACAAAATGACAAAATCCGTGAGAAAAGTTCTTCCAAGGTGTGTTGCTGCAAGACTTCTGCAGGAAGTCCTGATTCTTTCAACTAGGTCAGACGAATTTGTGTGGACGGATGTAAAGGGCGTGGATATGCGCGAAACATTAATCGACGACACATCAGCGATCTTCATAATCCGACTTATAAGCTTAAAAATTTTCCTTTTTTTATTTGCTGAAATTCATTTGATAGCTTTAAACAAAATGGTTGGAATGAATATTTAATTTTTTTTGTTGTGAATGATGGGGAGGGGCGGGGGGTTGCCGTGACGTGACGTATTTTCCAAGGTGGGGTCACGAATGTGTGACGAAATGTGACGAGGGGGGGGGGAGGGGGTAGATTTGCGTGACGTACTAAATGGATTTCGCCTAACCTGTTATTCAACATTATCCTGAAAGATGCAAAACGAAAAGCAAATGTATAAAGGAACAGGACTATCATCACGATATCTTACATGCTTCTTTTCGTTTCGCTACGTTTCGTCTTTTTTTTGTTTATAAGAGACTAGACCACTGCGACCAGCATTTAGATCTATTGTGGTATGCTCCAGCCTTAATCTATGTGCACTGTTTGACATATCACCAGTAATTCGAGCGGTTGTCTGTACTCAGTATGCACAGTTATCACAATTAGGCACAGCACTTCTTATGAAGTTAATTACCTTGTTGGGACTTTCAGTGCAAATATTCAAAGGCTCCAATGTTCCTTTACCGAGGACTCTCAATCTGCGTTGGATTAACGCACCACACTCGCACAGTAGATGTGCTGATGTATCAGTGTCGTATCCGCAGCAGCGGATGGTCTTTCGGATGACATCGGGAACAGACGCAGAGCAGTGGAAGAGGACTTTAAACCTTTTAAATGGGAGACGATGAGATTGGGGCTTACTTTAAAAACAGTCATAACGAATTACACGGTTACTGCCGGGGAATGTGTGAGTCCAGCTGGTACCGAAGTTGAACTGAAATGATATGAAGTAGTGGAAGAATTAATATACCTTGGCGTAGGTACGATCGAAATCTGTGTACCCGATCCGAGATCTCTAAACTTTCTGCCAGCATGAAATGAATTAAAGAATTTTATATTTTCGTCTCGCAGGGCACAACGTGAGTTAAACTTGTCCTTAGTCGAGCACGTTTTTACATAAAAATCATTCAAATTTATACCTTAGCACAGAAAACTGAAAGATAAAAACTATTTTTTGGATGACGAGAAAAATTTTAACAGCAAATTATTTTTCTCTGCTTCCCTTCTCAGTGTTCTTTGATTTTCCAAATTGTGATTATATATAAATTAGGTTCATTAAGCGCTATTTATCCTATTTAAGTTATCCACGTAATAAACGTTAATTGGCTTTAGTTTGTGTTTCTATTTACATTAAAAGCAGCAGTAATCCCTTTTTCCAGATATATTCCTTTGGCTAAGGCGACTTACGTTCAGACCTCTAGAATTCGCAGGTCACACCGCAATCAATAAGTTACGAGCAAACGCTAATGAAGCTGTGCAACGAAATAGGAAATTACCGAGCGGCTATTATGAATTTTAATGCACTGTAAGCCCGAACTCACGTTTCTGCTATTCATTTAGCATTAATCGCAAACTGAGCGCAACACTGTTGCCGCTGGTGTATTCGCCTCTCCTTGTCACGGGGCCCGAATGCACGTATGCACCCCGCCCGTCTTCCATGTTGTGTGTGCCCTCTGCTCTCTGCACAACAGCAAGGGCTTGAAATCCCGGCCCTGCAGCAGCAGTTCTAGCCGTGTAATAAAAGCACCTAGGTTCACCGTTGGCAGTGGCAGGCACAAAACATGAGCACATCGCAGTCTGGTGCGAAATCATGCGAAGAAAAGCTGTGAGACTCGACCGGAGATACATATTTTATTCATAATGTACAAGCAAACCAGGATGCTCATATTTATAATTCAAAATTTTCCGACAAATAAAGCTGCATAGACCGGGCCGGCCTGTCAGAAAGCGGAATGAGTTATACAAACGCGCGGGATACACGGGAGAGGACAGGTTTAACATGAAGGATAGAATAGGGCGAAATGCTGCGGAGGGGTGGTATCCATTGGGTAAAGCGTTGATAGAGGAGTCATGGTTCTAGGGAATAAAAAACGATATATTTTCAATGGATAACTGTCGAATGGCAAATTATTGATTTTTTTTCGAAACAAAAATTTATTCAAATGATAATGATGGTACTTATTTTTTAAAAAAAGATATCTCATACTGTATATACCTTGAAATGAAATATTTTACAAGAAGTATACTGAGTTTTAGCGTGAAAAAGCCTTTAATCTAGATTTTACCAAAAAACATCTTTTGAAGTCAAATGGTTGTTTCCCATCCTTCCAATAGTATCTTCCATAGCAGGGAACAGAAAACCATTAAGGCGAAAAAACTTTGAAAGCTTTCATGACTTGCTGCTAGTCATGGTTGAAAATTTTCTACAATGTTATGCCGGCAAATCGAAGAAGCGAGAAAATACATGAAAAAGGCCCGTAGTTTCCGCTACCGATGGAGAACGAAGAACAGTTGATCAGGGATCAGTGTCGGAAAAGTTTACTCGAAAGAAAACTGTAGCTCTAGGTACTGCGAATATTAAACTCATCTTAACCTGGATGAAACCAAACACGTGGCCTCTTTAAGTGGGATACAACAACAGAAATAGACTGGGATTTACATTCCTGGCGGACACCAATGGTATGGTAAGTGATTATGAGTTGAAAAATATTCTACAACCGAGGAAATCGATTTGCACCAAAGTTAAGTCCTTCCATTTGAAATGCTATTACTAAAATCGTTTCACATTCTTTTCCTGGAGCTGTTCTTAATGAGCAATTTAACCCGGTCGCAGTATTTGCTCCATCGTTCTTCCCTTGTAACGGCACACACTTCTCAGCTACTGACATTAAGTGCATATAAACGTGAGCTCGTAACTGTTTCCTCGGCGAGGTGAAAAATTACTTGAAGATGCACATTTAATGAGGTGGGTGGGAGAGGGATGCTTCAGATGAACTTGCAATCTTTTGAACTTAAGTTTCTTTTTACTTTGAGTACAACTTAAAGTAATAATCAAACTACCTACCTAAAATCGAAATTTTAGTAATGGAAAAATAAAATGAATTTGGTTACTGTTACCTATGAGTTTTGTTCGAATACTCGAACTTACTCCAAGCTTACTGACTATGTAGTATAAATTTGCGCTAGTATTTTTCAGTAGCAGAAAATATTCTTAACTTCTTCACAGCGCTGCTACACCTATGCGATTCTTCCCGTGTTTTTCATTTTATTTTATTTCGGGTGGCACTTACATCATCCGTTCGGAAGAAATGTGGAAAAAGCAGTGCTGCGGTGGATTTATATATTTTTGTCGCTACATTTATTGCCCTGCATGTTTGCTTTATGAGCATTTTGTCGGAGCATTGGGACAAGAACCGGTGTGTTGCTTGCGTTGTTTGCTCTGGCAGCCAAGTGCTCGTTTGTACGAAAAATGGTAGAAATGAATGCCCGTGTGCACCTTAAGGGAGAGTGTGAGTTAGTGTTGGTTGCTGGATACTTTCTGCTGCACAACACCGAATGAGTTGGGCTGCTTCCGAATGACAGTGAAACTGTGTGTGCGATGGGAAGGTCTGAAACATTTATGAAGTTGACGCGCACGTGCTGAGTACTTTTTGTGCTCGACAACCTCCGCGGCTGTTCTCCCCTTGAATGGATCTGTTCTCATTTCCTTTGTTGTTGCATTCCTTCCATTCCTCCCATCGTACACGAAAGGATGGGCTCGAAAATGTATTTCACCCTTGGTGGTTCAAAAATGTTTCCGGATCTGTTTTGGGCTGACGTGAAACGAGTCAAGAAGGAAATGGTGAAACTTTTTGCCGGAATAATTTCCTTGCATGCATTTAGGCGAACTTTGCCTCGAGTGAAGAAGTCGACTTTTAAGCAAGCTCTTAGTACAGATATGTACGTTGACGGTAGTAAAGTGCCCGAAAATGGTTCACACACAGTAGCCCGGCTGCAAGGATGCAAGGTGTTTCGAGTATGGAGTGATAAGAGCAAAAAGGATGACGTGTTTACGGCGGCATGTACCCTTCCAGTTTTTAGCCCAAGGTTGATAAAGCACGACGTTCGTGTTTTAATCCTTTTTTGTCAACAGTTTTTCGACAAACATATCAAAGAAGTTGGACGTTGGCGGAATCGTTCGACTAAAATGATTGGGGTTTGGGGTTTTACTACAGTAACTCTCGGTAATGACTTTTTGACTGAATCCCTTTTGCAAGACCTATTACAGTTGAATTCATTTACGCTTGGTTTGGGTAGCTATCAAATTTAAATTATTACATTATTTATCTGACATACAGCCCGTTTGTAGCATCGCTGGTTGTATTTTTACAGCTATGGCTATAACATAAATGTTGATTACGAGATTATCGTTAGAAAAAAACTACTTTTTCCTCAAAATGATGCAAAAAGTATAATTTTCAAACATTTTCTGGACTGTTTTAAGACCATTGCAAAGTATTGTAAGTTTTGTCACCTCTTCCACCTGTTCCCCTCTGGAAATGGCTTGAAAAATCGTGGGGCAAAGATTATTTACGGGATACAAGACAAATTATTTTTATAAAATCAATTGTCTGTGGGTTCTACAGCGTAATAAACCCGAAAAATGAGTGACTCCGTATGGCACGCTTCTACCACAACACAGAAATGGAAATTCGAACAAACGAATTTCCGAAAATCGATAGAAAAAAGTTCTTTTGATTTTGTGTCTATTTTTTGTAGTTTTTTGCATGAAAAATAATAACATACATATGAAGAGCATGAATAGATTTGATTTTCATGTTTAAACTTTAAGTAAAAATGCTTGCAACGCATAATTTATTGGTCGATTCAAAAAATCTCTTTGTTTTTTTCGCACCCCCCGCCCTTTTTAGTTGCCCAACATCGGAAGAACAAAAAGTTTATAAAATATTTGTAATGGTAATAAGGTCATCTTACGAAATTATAACTCACTTGTGATACTGCATTCATGAATGTATTGCTGTATTACCTGAAAAAAAGGAAATACATCATTTATTTGTATTTATATTTTTGTTGTATATATACAATGTATATATACATATATGCTATAGCATAGTTATCTTCTTCTTCTATACCTATAAAGAAGGATTTCTGTCTGTCTGTCTGTCTGTCTGTCTGTCTGTCTGTCTGTCCTGTGTTCCTTATAGAATCAAAAACTACTGAACCAATCGGCGTGAAAATTTGCATGTAGAGGTTTTTGGGGCCAGGAAAGGTTTTAGTGATGGTTAGAGACCCCTCCCCCCACTAAGAGGGGGGGCTCCCATACAAATGAAACACAAATTTCTGCATAACTCGAGAACTAATCAAGCAAATAGAACCAAATTTGGCATGTGGGTGTTTTCGGTGACAAGAATTTATTCTAGGGTAATTTGAGACCCCTCCCCTCTTTATAAGGGGAATTATAACTCCTCTCCCCTTTAAGAGGGGGGGTTTCCATACAAATTTCCTCATAACTCGAGAACTAATCAAGCAAATGCAACCAAATTTGGCATGTGAAGGTTTTCGAGAGCAAGAAAATTTTCTATGGTGAATTAGGACCCCTCCCCACTTTAAGAGGAGGGGCTCCTGTACAAATGAAATACAAATTTCCTCATAACTCGAGAACTAATCAAGCGAATTGAACCAAATTTGGCATGTGTGTGTTTTTGAAGACAATTTTTTTTTCAATGATGAATTGGGACCCCTCCCCACTTTAGGAGGGGGAGTCCTATACAAACGAAATACAAATTTCCTCATAACTCGAGAACTAATCCAGCAAATGGAACCAAATTTCGCGTGTAGGTGTTTTTGGAGGCAAGAATTTTTTCTGTGATGAATTAGGACCTCTTCCCACATTAGGAGGGGGGCTCCAATACAAATGAAATACAAATTTCCTCATAACTCGAGAACTAATCAAGCAAATAGAACCAAATTCGGCATGTGGAGGTTTTTGGAGGCAAAAATATTTTCTACGGTGAATTAGGATCCTTCCACACTTCAAGAGGGAGGGCTTCTACACAAATGAAATACAAATTTCCTCATAATTCGAGAACTAATCAAGCAAATGGAACCATACTTGGCATGTGGGTGTTTTTGGAGGCAACCATTTTTCCCATGATGAATTAGGACTTCTTACCTTTTTAGGAGGGGGGGGGGGGCTCCCATTCAAACGAAATACAAATTTGCTCATAACTTTAGAACTAATCAAGCAAATGGAACCAAATTTGGCATGTGAGAGTTTTAGATGGCAGAATTTTTTTTCTGTGGTGTATTACGACCCCTTTCCCTTTTAAGAGGGTGGGCTCCCATACAAATGAAATACAAATTTCCTTATAATTTGAGTACTAATCAAGCAAATGGAACCAAATTTAGCATGTAGGAGATTTTTGAGTCTTGAATTTATTTTATGATAGTTAGAGACCTCTCACCCCTGTGGTAGGGGGATATGGACTCTCATACAAATAAAACAGAAATTTTTGCGAAACTCAAAAACTAATCCAACTCGAGAAATTCGAGACTCTTCCATAAAACATTTATCAATAACAAGACCACAAAAACTATCTATAGTAACACTAGATCATTCAGGACGAGCCGGTCGCGAGTGTTGCCGGCGACCCGCCGTCGGAAGCGCCGCCCACTGGGGGGGTTAATTTGTGGCAATACGAAGTTTGTCGGGTCAGCTAGTCTTCTATATAAAAATGGATTTCTGTCTGTCTGTCGGGATGTTCCTTATAGAATCAAAAACTACTGAACCAATCGGCATGAAAATTTGCATTTGCATTTGGGGCCCGCAGAAATCACTACTGTCTAGGCTTATTTGTTTTCCTAGGTCCACATGGGTTTCCTGGAACGAGCGACAGCGAGTAAGCAGAGGATCGCGAAATGGTACTTTCCACAAAAAAGTTTTCCGTGAAATGGTACATTCCGCTTAAGGTTTTTCGCAAAATGATATTCGGTGAAATGTTGCACAATTATGGCGAATATTACTATCTGCTTTCTGGGTATGCAATGAGGCGACAGGGGAGTTGTTTTCTACTTTACTGTGAGGAAAAATGGCAAATTTGTATATTAAACAACCTATTCCAGGCCTTAACGTAAGCAGCAAATCAGCGTATCTGGCATTTTATACTGCACGTTATTGTATGTTAGCTTTTTGACTGCATAGGTGTTGTAAATCCAAAATTGTATTCAAATTCTTCGTGTCGGTAATTAACTGTAAATTAGCATTGTCAGCACTATAAGAAGGTTATCAGTAAAGTAGCTGTATATTTTACCAAAAAAGCATTTAAGTACCATTTAAGGCGACTTAAATGCTTATTGGCCTATATTTGAATAGCATTGGTGATGCTTATTGGTTACCTGGGATGCTTTCATAGTTACGTAACTGCCAAAATGAGTCATCTAAGGTTGAACTCCTCAAAAACTTGCAAAACTCGAGATTGTGACAAAGATCACCCGAGATTCATGATTTATGTACAACACAGGTTATTTTCTGGCAATACGAAGTTTGTCGGGTCAGCTAGTAAAATATAAAAATAAAATAATCTCGATAGAGAAAAATGAGAAAAGTGAAAATTAAGAACATAACTCACTTCAACACAGGCAGATTCTCTTGCTGAACTTTTGTAAAAATGGAAGATCTAGTCATAACACTTAGCTAGTGGTTGCAATTCTTTACAATCCATTGGCTTTACAACGATAAGGATCTCGAAGTCGTTAGCAAATACAAGGTTCCATTATTTTTGGAGATTTTGGTACTAGTTTGATACGTGTCAAACTACCAGTACCAGTATCATTTGGTAAATATCAAACTTGTACCAAAATCTGCAAAATTAATGAAATTATTCGAGTTTCCTCCACTAGTGGCACTACCACAACTACTGGAGCATCTACCCTATCGTTAAAAAAGTTACAGAATGGTAAAGGAACCATCGATTGTGATTGTGACCACTACTGGCACAAAAAGTTAGAGAATGGTAAAGGAACCAGGTGACTTCCCTGAGATACTCTAGAATTTCTAGTCCTCGTAGTACCAACTGAGATAAGAACAACCTCAATGATTCGGTAAGTAATGGCCCTCGTTCATTTTACCAAGGAGCGGCTCACGACAGCGTCTGACCCGAAGCGGGCAACTATTTTAAACGTCTTAGATAGTAATGCAGTATCAGTTTTTATCCAACTACAAGTCGAAGATATTATTTTTTATGCCTGGCACTCTCCTACACACTAGGCGTCTTTATATATTGTAAACTTCCTGGTAGTGGTCGCATTTACGACTATCATTGATTTTATTTAAAACAAAAGTACTATTAGCTCAGCTTAGCTTACGTAGACTACCCGTGGTTGCCCTCCGTGATTTGCCAAACCAGTGAGATGCACAAGTAATCAATTAAATGGTGCTTTGGATTAGCATGAAACTCTTATTGTGTAGCTACTCATTCAATACTTTGAAAATTGTCCAATAACAATGCCGACCAAAGCCTGGAAAAAGGAAGCAATATTAGTCCGATACTTGTTTTTGGTAGAGACTACGGCTACTACAGCATCTCCACAAGTATCACGGGATAAGATTAGATTCGGTATGGATATGTTGAGTTGATATGATGTCGTGAATACATATTAAGAAAAGGCCCTATGTTACTACCTTGAGGCACTTCAACACAAGAATTTAGGCGAAAACTACAGGATTCATTTCCAATGATGAATTGTGTTCCTGGTGAAAGACATCTTCTTATCAAATCGGTGGCTGAACCTCATATATCATAGTAGTCAAATTTATGTAATATAATTTGGTGTTCAATCGCATCGAATGCCTTTAAAAAGTACGCCCAAAGCTTGTTGTGAATCCAACGCACTGTGAATGAACATAGTCAACTAAATCATTTGCTGCCGTTAATGTGGTAGACTCGGAGTAGAAGTATGGCTTGAATATATACTTTTGGAAAACTCGTTCATTCTGCTCACCAAAAGTTTCACGATCTCCTTGATAATACTGATAATATGAATATTGGTTTATAGGACCGTTAACTCCTTTACCTGTAATGAGCAAATCCGTCACAAAAGACGATTGATTTTCCAACAAATATTCATAAAAAAAACAACTCTAGCATAAAAAGCTTGCGGGTCCCTTATGTCCCTTATACCATGACGTCCTTGTATCCCTTAGGGGGAAGTCCTTAATGACCGGATTTCTCAACTAGGATTTCTCAAAAACAAAGCTTTATAAAAATATTCGGAAGGCATGTAACAACAGTAAATTGCAAGATTTCATGGTGTCCCAATTATGGCATGTTTGTTTCAAAACGTAAACAATTGAGAACTGTCGAACGTTTTAGCCAATAAAACAAAGAAAATTGAGTAAATTTCATACAAGTGCAGTTGCATTTATTTTTAATAAATAAAAGATGTCATATTTCTGAACGTTGTTGGCTTGATGAAATTGTTTTCCGAAACAGTTTAAATTTGACTTAAAAATACAAGATTTTGATTAAAAAAATTAATTTTTTTAAACCGTGTCGTGTCCTCTATGGTCGGTCAGCAACTTGTCCTCTATGACCGGTCAGTAAAGTAATCAGCGAAATTTGCCTAGTCCATCTAGAATTGCTATATCTTAGATTTCTAAGTGATAAAATTAGTGCAATGCAAAAGGTAGAAAAAAGCAAAATTATACCGAATTTCAGTTTAAATGAAAGTTTAACCGGCCTATGTGCTTCATTTAAGAGTTTGTTAGTATTAAGTGTTTGTTGGTTTTTCTGAAAAGTATAAACCAATTTTGGGCTATACGTACGCTCTCGAATCTAACATTACTCACTTAACATTATTCACCATGAAAACTAAACATTACGTAACAGAACAAAATAAACAACCGATATATGATTTATTGAGTCACATAGAGTCTGGCCCTACGATGCATTCATTCACAAGTGCACCCAAAGTGCTGACTTGTACTTTTGGTGTTCAGTGTCGACCAGCGAGGAATCCAATTACATTTATTGAGGATGGCTTACCCATTGAATAAACTAAACATAGAATAATTTTATATGCAGTCCCAGTAGTCTATCTTTTTTCAACCTTAAGAACATATTAGGATTAGTAAAATATCGATTCATAGTAATGATTATTTCGAGAGTCAAAATTAGTACAAAAGGAAACGTTTTGCTTAATAAAATAAGCCATTTCAACGCTGAGCTTCCCCTTTCGCGACCCCTTTCGGGCTATCGCCTGCTGATGACAAATTCTTAAGACAATCCCATAAATGGCTCCCAAGATATTTTAAAATTTCGATGTGTTCTAATGCAATCGAGTTTCTTTTATACGGAAAAAACACCGCTTCATTGCACCTGCACACGTGTGATCAATCTTTGACGCATTTTTCTTTCAGGTTAAGTTATTAATCGTATTTGAGTGACTCAGAAGGAAAGGGGTGTAAGTGACAAAAAGTAAATTTCGAGAAAATCGGATCCAAAGTTAAGCTAGAAGTCAGCTAGAAAATTCGTCAGGTTAAAATACAAAAGTAATGACGCACTATGGTTCTGTTAACTTCACTTTATTATTTTTTTGAAATCTTGGAAAAGCATTTTAATTTTTGGGATTTATAAGACACTAGCTGACCCGACAAACTTCGTATTGCCACAAATTAACCTGTGTTGTACATAAATCATGAATCTCGGATGATCTTTGTCACTTCTCGAGTTTTGCAAGCCCCCCAGTGGGCGGCGCTTCCGACGGCGGGTCACCGGCAACACTCGCGACCGGCTCGTCCTGAATGATCTAGTGTTACTATAGATAGTTTTTGTGGTCTTGTTATTGATTAATGTTTTATGGAAGAGTCTCGAATTTCTCGAGTTGGATTAGTTTTTGAGTTTCGCAAAAATTTCTGTTTTATTTGTATGAAAGTCCATATCCCCCTACCACAGGGGTGAGAGGTCTCTAACTATCATAAAATAAATTCAAGACTCAAAAATCTCCTACATGCTAAATTTGGTTCCATTTGCTTGATTAGTACTCAAATTATAAGGAAATTTGTATTTCATTTGTATGGGAGCCCACCCTCTTAAAAGGGAAAGGGGTCGTAATACACCACAGAAAAAAAATTCTGCCATCTAAAACTCTCACATGCCAAATTTGGTTCCATTTGCTTGATTAGTTCTAAAGTTATGAGCAAATTTGTATTTCGTTTGAATGGGAGCCCCCCCCCCCTCCTAAAAAGGTAAGAAGTCCTAATTCATCATGGGAAAAATGGTTGCCTCCAAAAACACCCACATGCCAAATATGGTTCCATTTGCTTGATTAGTTCTCGAATTATGAGGAAATTTGTATTTCATTTGTGTAGAAGCCCCCCCTCTTGAAGTGTGGAAGGATCCTAATTCACCGTAGAAAATATTTTTGCCTCCAAAAGCCTCCACATGCCGAATTTGGTTCTATTTGCTTGATTAGTTCTCGATTTATGGGGAAATTTGTATTTCATTTGTATAGGAGCCCCCCTCTCCTAATGTGGGAAGAGGTCCTAATTCATCACAGAAAAAATTCTTGCCTCCAAAAACACCTACACGCCAAATTTGGTTCCATTTGCTGGATTAGTTCTCGAGTTATGAGGAAATTTGTATTTCGTTTGTATAGGACCCCCCCTCCTAAAGTGGGGAGGAGTCCCAATTCATCATTGAAAAAAAAATTGTCTCCAAAAACACACACATGCCAAATTTGGTTCAATTCGCTTGATTAGTTCTCGAGTTATGAGGAAATTTGTATTTCATTTGTACAGGAGCCCCTCCTCTTAAAGTGGGGAGGGGTCCTAATTCACCATAGAAAAATTTCTTGCTCTCGAAAACCTTCACATGCCAAATTTGGTTGCATTTGCTTGATTAGTTCTCGAGTTATGAGGAAATTTGTATGGAAGTCCCCCCTCTTAAAGGGGAGAGGAGTTATAATTCCTCTTATAAAGAGGGGAGGGGTCTCAATTCACCATAGAATAAATTCTTGTCACCAAAAAAAACACCCACATGCCAAATGTTGTTCTATTTGCTTGATTAGTTCTCGAGTTAGGAGGAAATTGGTATTTCATTTGTACAGGAGCCCCCCCTCTTAAAGTGAGAAGGGGTTCTAATTCAACATAGAAAATTTTCTTGCCCTCGAAAACCTTCACATGCCAAATTTGGTTCCATTTGCTTGATTAGTTCTCGAGTTATGAGGAAATTTGTATGGAAACCCCCCTCTTAAAGGGGAGAGGAGTTATAATTCCCCTTATAAAGAGGGGAGGGGTCTCAAATTACCCTAGAATAAATTCTTGTCACCGAAAACACCCACATGCCAAATTTGGTTCTATTTGCTTGATTAGTTCTCGAGTTATGCAGAAATTTGTGTTTCATTTGTATGGGAGCCCCCCCTCTTAGTGGGGGGAGGGGTCTCTAACCATCACTAAAACCTTTCCTGGCCCCAAAAACCTCTACATGCAAATTTTCACGCCGATTGGTTCAGTAGTTTTTGATTCTATAAGGAACACAGGACAGACAGACAGACAGACAGACAGACAGACAGACAGACAGACAGACAGACAGACAGACAGACAGACAGACAGACAGACAGACAGAAATCCTTCTTTATAGGTATAGATTTTTGAAAATGTTATTTGCACTTACACACCCCTTTCCTTCCAAGCGAAACCCAACTTTTATTTTGCTCTTTTTTTTCATGTTTCTAAAAAAGTCATTAAACGGTAAAATTTTGACATGAATTTTCTAGCATGCATAAAACCATGCTCAAAGTATCGTTTCCTATCATTATCTCGATTTTTTCAATTTTGTCACTTACACCCCTTTCCTTCTAACCCCCTCATTTGAAAGAAGTTAACATTTTTTTGAAACAAATCAGTTTATAATACATTTGAGATTTGACCTAAATTGTTCATGGGCGGCTACTCTAGACTTGCGTTCTAGATTTGACTTTGGTTTTAATTTTTCGTCTTTTTTGTTATGTTTACTCTATTATCGTTTGCTATCGCCTTGATGCTGTTTGTTTGTTCACTTTTCAACGTCAGTTAGTCGTATTTCGTTCTTTTTAACAACTGGTATTCTGGCATCTTTACGTATCTTTTTTTAGCAATTTGTTGTCATGTGCGTCTTCTTGTCATCAGTTATTGTCTTTTTGACATATCTTGTCTTCGTTTTGTCGTCTTTTTATTGTCTTTTTCTCGCCTTTTCTGTATCAATTTGTATATTTTTCGTCGCTTGGCATTTTTTCGTCGGACTTGTGTTGTCTTTCGTTATTTTTTCATCGGCTTTAGGCCAACTTGTCAGAATTTTTTGTCATCTTGTCGTCATTTTTTCCTGCTTTTCCTCGCCTCTTCATCGTCTTTTTATCAACTATTTACTATCTTTTCATCGTTATTACAGCGTTCTTTCATGGCCCTTTGGTCATTTTATTGTTAGCTTTTCAACGACTTTTGGCCGTCTTTTTGTCATCTCTTTGCTATCTTTTTTCTGTTTTTGGCATCGCATTTTTCGGCGGTTTTTTTGCCATGTTTACCGTCTTTTTCGGAGCAGTTTGGCGTCTTTCTATCGCATATTCACGATTCGGAAGTTTTGCTTTGATCACAGCAGTTAACAGGTTTTGAGGGTTGCAGGGTGGCATCAGCCAGGGTAGCTCAGATACAGGATGCAAACTCGAGTGTCTGTTCACCAGCTAAGGAGCGGCTCATACAGCGTTTGTCTCAAAGAAGTAAGAAATAAATAATTTTGTCGTGCCTTGATGTGCTGGTAACTTGCTTACTGACAAAACGACGGTAGCGGCCAGCTGAGAGGAACACTTTCGGACGCTACAAAACCAGAATTAGAATTTTATGGAAATAGGAAGAGGTTAAGAAGGCTAAGGTTAGAAGGTTAAGAAGTGAACTTCTAAATGCAAAGAAGGAGCGGCTGTATGAAGCAATCTACCGGAATATTGGCTGGGCGGGAAATTGAATAACGGAGAAGTGATGAATTACCAAATTTGCCCTGCTTTCAGGAAGGATGTTTACTTCAATATAAAAACTATCGAAGCATAGGCATTGTTCAGTAAACTGATAAACTTCGTCGGTGAGCAGCAAACGGGTCTTTGATAGACCAGCAGTTTCAGATGTATCAGATGTGTACCCTGTGTCAATCATGTGTGTTGGCTTTAAGGCGGCGTACGATTCAGTTAAACGAAATAATCTGTGGCAAAGAATGCTAGAACATGATTTTCCGATGAAACTAGCTTGACTGGCTCGTATGACACTAGATGGATCATAGTCATAGTCAGAATAGCATAATAATATATGACCAACTTCAGGCGCCCATTGCCTTTCTGTATTTTGCATGAAACCCCACTTGAAAAACAATGAAGTTCTCTGATTTTGTCGAATAATAAATAACAAAATTTAAATATGCTTGTAACTGGCATTGGTAATCTTATTTTACTTTGTTATTAATGAAACATTTTCCATAGCTAAACGAAATCAGCCGTATTACGCTTTGCTTGCTTATCGATTCCAATGTGAGAGATTTATTGGGTCCGGTTCCCTAGCGGCTCTATTTGAATAAATTTGAAATCTTTATCCCCTGCTCACTCGCTGGACAGCGAATGAAAAGGTGATTACCGAATGCAGGGACCGATCGTTAATATTCGCGTTTTGTGAGGCTAAATAAACTCTGTAACAGCAGCTGCGGCAATTCGCATTCGAGCTCATTATGCGGCAAAGGTATGCTTAATATTTCATTTTCCGGCGGTGCACATTTTTCACCCGAAAACAAAATTATCATCCTTTCACCAGAAACAGTGGAGCTAAATCAGCTTCATACATAGTGGCATGGCGGAATGCAAAGCCGTAATACCCCCTTGCTTAGTCAAATATTTTATAATTTAATTGGAACTCTAGCGAAGCCAAACAAAAACCGCATTTCGCTCCGAGTGCTGCCCAATATTGCTGCCGTGCTGTTTTGTTCTAGCCTGAGCTGAAGGCAAGATAATATTAAACTGATTGGCGTTAATAATTGGGCACACCACACACAGAGTCCTATTTGTTTAACGAGATGATCAACTTTTTATAAAAGCTATTTCGGACGGTCCTCTGCGTTTCGCTTCCGAGTACGACCCGGATAGCAATTTTGATCAGTTCTTGTTTGCGGTGCCAAAGTCCCAAAATATTCGCGCACCAAAGTTCACTCCATAGCTGTATGTATATGTGTAGTAGATGGTAGTGTGAGTTTGCTTAAATGCAAATACCGCATGGCTGCTATAGTGTATGCCGGCAGCAGGTGCTAGGCGGTCGATGTATCCTTATAACACCACGGCACTCTCGAGTGTCAGAAAAGCTTTCGTTGTTTACAGAGCTAAAGTTCTAATTATGAAAATCGCATTATTCTGGTACAGTAACATGCGTTTGTGCTTTGGCAGGAGCTGTCAGGCTATGGCTCTACTGTGCGATCTATCGAGGCTCGCTATAAATTTAATTAGTGCTGAGTGGATGTTGCACATCAACGAAATATTGAACATCAGCATAAAAGACAAGGAAACGAGATGAGAAAATGACATTAAGATATTGAGAATGTGAAGGCAGAGAACGAATGCGAAAGAAAAATAGAAAAAGAAATAGAAAATATTCCTTTCAAAGCAATTATTTACCAATCAACGACAAATTACCGATTCATTCAACCTAACTGTACCCAGGATTACGAACCGGATGAAAAATCGAGCAATGATACTTGTCACGGCGACGGAAGAAAGTTTAACACCCACCGACCGCTCCGTGCCGGGATGTCGCTCCGGGAAGTAACAAATAGCAGTTATGAAAATGTTACCCTTCAATTAGGATAAATGGGTTTGCGAGACCATGATGTGGCACAGCCCGGCGGGATGGATGCGGGCGGGAATCGGGATCGTTGGAGGTTCGTCGGTCTTTCACCAGAACACAGGCGCAAATTGATCCTAAAATGTCACCACCATGGGAGAGCTAGCTGGGAGCACAACGAAAACGATTAAATAGAAATTTGCTTCAATTTTGATGTCGCATCACTGCCGACATCTGCCAACTTGGCGCGTAGTGCCAAACGTCTGGCACGGGTTGTGAATGTTTGGCACTGAAACACGACGAAAACTGTGTGTCTGCAGTCTGCAGAAGCGAACAGAGCTTTCCAACTTTGTGAAAAACTATGAGAATGGAATGGTACGAGTTTGCCGAGCCAACTGGAAACTGCACACGATTGGGGGGAAAACTCACGACGTATTCCTAGGCGTTGCATTAAAACTAGCAAATTTCTGACCGCTCACAAGTGAGATCAACGTTGTGTGGAGGAGTATCATAAAATGTCAAGAATGTATCACATTGTAATACACAACAAATAACGAGAGGTTTTTCCTTCAACGACCTTGTTCCGCTTCACATCCCGGCTTAGGAACTTCACCTATGACAGGCAGATATACGGAGATGTACGTATACGTATAGGTTGCGTTTTATGCTTCGTAACTTTCGTATAATTTATTACCCCATTGGAGGCTTCGGTTGTGCGAATAACCAACAAACCTCCGATAGCCCGTCGAGGTTGGTGTTGCGTCTACGTATGGGCCGGGGCTTTAGCATCGGAACCCGGAATCACTCGGGGATCGGCGAGACGACCTTTGCGTTATTTGTTTCCTTTTATTGTTTCAGCACTGTTGATCACGAGATTTTTTTTATTAATCAATAAATCAAATTGTCCTTTTCGCAGTAAAGTTATAATTTGACAAACTTTTGCTTCTGCTCACTTTGTTGCTATTTTACCGGAAGCCGAGCCATCGCTCATGCACGGTTGTCTTTTCAATAATATTTAACGATTTATCGAACACAAGGATAACGAAGGACTGGCTGAGATTGTAAAGTATAGACATTTTTTTCGATCCGTAGTCGAAAAATTCGCTTCTTGCGCACTGCCCAACCAAAAGCATTTATTTAACTTTTGTTTCATGTTTTTTTTTTCCTGAAACGGTTGATTGTCGCTGGCGCTGGCTGGTATGACCGGAAAACGAGCGAATTATGTTTTACTTTCCAAGTTTCCGGATCTGTGTTTGTTTGGCTGGCTGTTTTTTTTACGACCGACCGAAAGTTTGGCGAATGATAGAAAAATAATGGGACAGCATTTTTATGGTCGCAGAGTAAAATGCGACCGGTTTATCTGAAACAAAATTGAAATGGGTATTATCACGATTGAAACGCGAGGTAACGAATTATGAATGTTTCGAAATTAAGCGCGATAAAAGTTTTGTCGAAGAAGGAAACCGAACTGGAATAATTTCTTTTGTCGGAAAATAAAATTGGTTTTTGCTTTCTTCGGCAGCGGGAATGCAAATTTATTCGGAGTGGTGCAGATTTTTCGGCTGTGATTTAATCAGTAAAAATTATTGTGTGCTAAGTTTTGTTCCGTGACGAAATTATGGTTAACAAAACAACAATTTTGCGACGTTTAGTACACTAAATGGATTAGGATATATACGGCATTCGTCTAGCCGGTTTCACAGATTACTTTAATACAGCACGCACATTTGGTACCATGCTAAGCGTGAGATATAAAAATTGAAAACCATTTTAATTCTAGTTTATTCGATAAATTCGTTCATCTTTCGCTTTACAATTTATAATTCGTTAATGTTTATGTAAAATGTTCCATACTAGCTGAATGCCCGATCTGACTCGAGGCCCGTTTGACTCCTAGTTACTTGCACATTCGCAATTGTATCGGAGATTTCCATGATGCAACAAAAAACCTCTTTTTTTCTCATTCAGACGTCCCCCTTCTTGTAACCTTACTTCTTTTATCCATTACCACTTAAACGTCCTTTCTAAGACCTGGCCCTTCTTTTTCGACAGACTTCACGGCCGGCTATTAGAGTACAGGAGAGTAACGGGGCTAGTGAAATAATCCTACTGACTCTATCTAGCACCGCCTAGCCGAGGTTCGAACATACGACGACTGGCTTGTTAGACCAACATCGTACCTTGAAACCAAATAAGCGGTCTGTTTTCTTTCCAGATATGCCCCCTTATTAACGACTACCTCCCCTATTGAAAAACTTCCTATGGCGATTCCCTTATGTCAAGAAATATGTATGACAAATTTGATGTAAACCCATTCTGACGTTCCGGAGTCATAGTGGTGCATACAAAATGTTCATACAGACATACAATTACTTTTATATATATATACAGATTTGGTCCTCCCTTCATGGCAGAGACCCCCTCGCATTTGTCTCCCAACCACTTTCACATCTCTTTTTATTTCGGAATTTACCAGAATGCAAGAACTTTTTTCCTCATTCGAACATACATCTCCACTTGTCAATTCCCTCTTGTTAGTCCCACAGCTACTTATACAATCTGTCTTCTCTCCGAAGTCCATATAATGAACGAGAATTCCTTTTTCCTTATTAGCGATTCTCTCTCTCTCTCTCTCTCTCTCTCTCTCTCTCTCTCTCTCTCTCTCTCTCTCTCTCTCTCTCTCTCTCTCTCTCTCTCTCTCTCTCTCTCTCTCTCTCTCTCTCTCTCTCTCTCTCTCTCTCTCTCTCTCTCTCTCTCTCTCTCTCTCTCTCTCTCTCTCTCTCTCTCTCTCTCTCTCTCTATCTCTCTCTCTCTCTCTATCTCTCTCTCTCTCTCTATCTCTCTCTCTCTCTCTCTATCTCTCTCTCTCTCTCTCTCTTTCTCTCTCTCTTATCTTTCAGCTACTTGTACAAAGGGAAGAGAAACGTATCCTCTGTTCCCTATTAGGACCTTCCTCTTTATTAGGGACCGCTCTCTTGTGCTAGTTCCCTTACATCAAGGAATATGCTTATTGAGTTTGATGAGGAACCGTCCAGGTATTCTTGAGTTACGATGGAACGTCTAGACGTAGACGTAGGATTACATCTAAAGGGAAGGTACAGAAAAAAATCTAAAAGTGCAAGCGTCACGAAAAGTGATTAGCTTTTGATTTCTTGACTTCCATGTCTTGCCAGAGTAACAACATATTTTCACCAGCCGAGAATGCTTGTAAATTGTGGTAAATTTACTCTACATTGTTTTTATTGTGGAGAGAAACATTCAAACCAAACGGTCCTTTTCAAGGCCACCATGTTTTCCAGATGGGTGTATTGTATTCAGTTTTAGAACAAAAGCAGAGCATTCAAACGTGACCATCACCCATAGAGCAACAAAAACAAGTCCAATGACTGACGTACAGGGCTGTCCTGTAGGACTCAGTGCACCGATTTTTAGAACAGTGTTCTAATATCCATCACCATCCGTTTGTCAATGACTTTTCTCCGCAGTGAAAACTATTCAGGAGAATACATCGCTCTATTCTGCAATTCTCCAGCCTCCTGATGTGTAGACTGAGACCGTCATCAGAGTCCATCGTTGGCCAGTTTTCATGCGGGTCATTCTACGATGAAGTAGAGTAAACATTCTGCATCTGTTACCAGACAAATTCCAGAAGTACGACTTGCAGAGTGGTCTTCTATTTATTGATTCTAAAGCGACGTACGATTCAGTCAAACGAATGGAGCTGTGGCTGATAATGTTACAACATGCGTGTCAGACGAAACGAGTCAAACTAGATCGTCAAACGCAGGATAGGTCATATTCATGCATCAAAATAGCGATCGAGACTCCAGCCACTTTGGTGAAGTTGGACTGCACTCTCTAACCTACTTTTCTATATTGCCCTGGAAGGTAAAATACGAAAGACATACCCTTATGGCAGAATGGGCAAGAACACAAACCCTATGAACAGCACTCAGAGTGCGTAATTTTTCTAGTTGTGTGTGGCTGGCGCAATTTTTTTTTTTGAATTTTGAATTAACCGCAGAAAGAGCGGCCTGGCAATTTTACCTGTTATTTGTTTCTGAAGGGCAAATTGAGCTCCGCACATAATCGCAATAATTTCAACTTAGCAATCGGTGCAGTTAATACTCAACCAATAGCAGATTTCTCTAATTCTAACTCATGGCAGTAAGCAACAGTGTTTTAAATTAAGTCAGGTTTTTGTTTACATGAAAGTTTAACCGATATTTGTGCTTTGTTTGATGCTTTGTTAGTAATAACTGTATATTAGTTTTCCTAAAAAGTGTAAATTTATTTCGATGTCTGCCAAGACGTGTGATCATTCTTTATCGCATTTGTTTTATAGGCATTTTTTATTGTACATTTATTGTGCATTGCACTATGGTCCAGAAAGCGATTTTAGACGGACAAAAATGATTGCGCCTTAACGGGATATTCTAGCTCAATGAAGTCTTCAGCAACTTTTTGAATGAAAACATGACGCATCTTTTCCAATGTTCAGATGATACCGTAACAACAATTCAAGTAATAATTTTTAAAATAAGTTTGTTTTCAATTTTTTAGTTTCAAAACATTAAAGATAGATTAATTTCACGTAACTTTTCTGAACATTTCAAATTTCTAACTCTTACGTATTGTCAGCAGTGGACCTTTGTTTATGGACGACCCGTAAAATCATATTTCCTCTTATAACTCATTTATCTCAACAGATAGCTCAATATGATGTTCTACAAAAATTTGTATACGTAAGAGAAGAATATTTTTGCAGAAGACTATTTTGCTTTATCTTTATGAGTTAATAAGTTATAGCCGAATTCAGGTTAAAAACAGACCAATTTTACTAAAGCATAACTCAAAAAGCGGCTAACGGATCTTGATGAAACTTTGGCGATTTAATATACACATATGCATAAAGTTTTTAGCAAAAAATGGTGAAGGTGTTATTTTTTTAAAAAAAAGATAAAATTCTTTGAATTTTATGATTTACTATAGCTAAAATTGTCGTTTTCTTCATAGATTCACATTCAAGTAATCAAGTATGCGACCATGCAATACTATACGCAACAAATATACTGGCAATGACCATGGTTGATACTAAAATAGTGAATGCATTCAAAGAGTTACATTCGCAATCTTGTTTTTTAAGCGAAAAAGCTAAAAGAATGTTTAATAATAACCTTGAATTAAACGATTTTTACGATCCCTTTAGATACTAACACGGACTTTTACTGTTATACGCGTATATTCGCAATATGAAGATGTTTTTGAAAATATTTTATAGACTAAAAATAACTGCGATGTGAAAAACGACGAAGATGAAGCAGGGCTGCGGAAAACTTATGATTTGCGCGTAATCGAACTACTTACGAAGAAAATTCCACTAATTGTTATATTTACCATTGAAATTCAAGAAGAATTCTATTATGATTTTTAAATCCATTTGAAACTATAAAATTAACAATGGAAATAAATCGGGATTTTTTTTCTTTATTTTCAATTAGGTTGTGTTTTTTATCGACTGGATTCAATTGTAACTGTTAATATTCGGCAGGGCAGTCTTCGGAGAAATTTAGTCTTGATAAATTTCTCCGAAGACTGCCCTGCCGAATATTAACAGTTTTTATTTTCAATCTTCGTATTCCACTGAAACGCTCAAAAAACTTCAGTCAATTTCAACATTTATCAAATATTACTAGACACCACGTTGATTTATTTGAGCGAATGCACGTGATGCTAATAATTATTAGCAAACATATAACCAACCCTTCAACGGGTAGACTTCTGCAGATAGTTTTTGCTTTGAGAGTCTCAGAGCCATATATGAAATTTATTCTAATTGGATAACATAATATCTGTGCTGAGAATAGATTGACATTTTGGCATCAGCATTGCAACATTCTGACTATGCGTTTAAGAGTTCTTATGTTTTAAAATCAAAAATTCAGGAAAATTGTGACGAAAATAATTGCACGAATTTTGTCAATTTTTACTTTTGAAAGCATAGGACATCTAGAACAAAATGTTCGACCTCAAAAATATTCAGTGATGAACTATGCACTGAGTTTTGTAATATTTGGAAAAAACAAGGATTGGATATGAAACCCAAAATAAAGATTTTATAATATGCCTTAACTGTTGCTAGTCCAGATTATTACTTTTGCATGAATATCAAATCTTGACTTTCTTTTGAGTGTACTTTCTTGAAAAATAGTCATTATCTATCGTTGCCTCTTTAGAAGGTTAAATATGTACAGTTTCGGGAATACACAGAACAATCTATATGTATAGCTCTATGGCTGGTATCCTTTGCCTCCGACAGTGCAAATAGTATTTAGATTTCTTAATTATGTAATTGATCAGCGTATATATCATAGTTTTTCTCTCAATGTAGGCATTGATACTAAACGTATCAAATAAACTTCATGAATGTTTTTCACTAACAGGTTGAAAGGACCGCAATTGTCGTAAGATAAGCGTTTGTATTTGTCTCGATAAAAAAATAAATAGTAAAGCAATAAACTATTATGTTTTAAAGACATTTTCTAAAAAAATTGTTACACAAAATTGTGTTTTAACGCTTTGAAACTGAGCAAGAAACTGTGCCTGGGCAGTTAGGGATGGATAAAACGAGAACTTTAGCTCCAGTAAATCATAAAGTTCAAAGAATTTTATCTTTTTTTAAAAAAATAACACCTTCACCATTTTTTGCTAAAAACTTTATGCATATGTGTATATTAAATCGCCAAAGTTTCATCAAGATCCGTTTGCCGCTTTTTGAGTTATGCTTTAGTAAAATTGGTCTGTTTTTAACCTAAATTCGGCTATAACTTATTAACTCATAAAGATAAAGCAAAATAGTCTTCTGCAAAAATATTCTTCTCTTACGTATACAAATTTTTGTAGAACATCATATTGAGCTATCTGTTGAGATAAATGAGTTATAAGAGGAAATATGATTTTACGGGTCGTCCATAAACAAAGGTCCACTGCTGACAATACGTAAGAGTTAGAAATTTGAAATGTTCAGAAAAGTTACGTGAAATTAATCTATCTTTAATGTTTTGAAACTAAAAAATTGAAAACAAACTTATTTTAAAAATTATTACTTGAATTGTTGTTACGGTATCATCTGAACATTGGACGACCCTTTCAAAAGATGCGTCATGTTTTCATTCAAAAAGTTGCTGAAGACTTCATTGAGCTAGAATATCCCGTTAAGGCGCAATCATTTTTGTCCGTCTAAAATCGCTTTCTGGACCATAGTGCATTGTATTTGAATGAAATGAATACTTTATTGAATCCAATCAATTTCCCATGATACATTTGAGGTTTGACTTAAATTATTGAAGGACGCTTTCTGTCGGTTCCGGTTCTTGATCTTTCATCGGTCGTCTTTCGTCTTTGGTTTTTCGTCCTTATCTTTCATGTCTCGCAGATTGAACTTTTAAACCTTTGTCTTTGATTTGTCGTCTCTTTTATTTATGTGTACTCTGTCACGTTTCGCTGTCATCAGCTTGTCGGTTTTTTGTTGTCTTTTAAACGTCTGTCAGTAGTTTTTCGTTCCTTTTAAATAATATCTGTTTTTTTTTTCTGTTTTGCTTATCTTTGACTCTATCGCGATCCAACGTAAATCAAGTTTTTATTCAAGGTGGAGGAGCACCCACATCCTCTCGGTTTGCACCCAAGTATTTTGGGTGTCGTGTACTTATAGTTCAATTGTCAAAACACTTGGGCGCAAACTGAGAGAGCGAGAGTTAGACTCCCTCTCAATAATTGAACTGCGCAATATATTTTGACCCCATATGGAAGTTTCGCAGTATCATCCAGCCTTCCATTTTTCCTCACTAAACGCTCCTCTACCTTTAAAAAAAATAATATCTGGTTATCTGGTTCAGCGATGTGATGTCATTTTTAATCAGCTGTCATGGCATTTTTGGTTTGATGGCGTCGTTTTGGCATCATTTGTAATTATGATATTTCTTGTCCCTATTTTGCTTTATTTTTATCATCTCTTCATCACCTTTTCTACACCCAAGTAACAATGTAAGTTCTATTGCGCTCTTATAGCCGTTTTCATTTTGGTCTTAAATGTCATGTCATACGAGTGTAATAAAATCCAAATTGTTACTTGGGCATCCATTTATAGTCTTTTCGTCGATTTTTATTGGTGTTTTTGGCATTTTCTCTGGTTTTATTGGATTTTTCCGTAATCTTTTTTCGTATTTTTGTCGTCTTTCATCTTTTTTCATCTTCTTATCGTTGAAGTTTCGTGGTTATTTTATCATCTATCTGTATATTATATTCATCTGTATTTTTATAACTTTTTCATGCTCTTTTTGTCATCTTTCCGTCGTCTTCTAATCGTTTTCAGGCGTCTGTTTTTGCATTTTTGTCACTCTTCCCGAAGGCGTCTTGCCGTTTTTATCAGCTTTTATGTTGCTGTCATTCTCTTTTGTCTCATCGTTTCAACGTTTTCGAGTCTTTTCGTCACTTTTTTTGTCATTTTTGCGTCATTCTGTTCTTTCGTCGTTTTTCTATCGTATATTCGCCATCTTTTCGTTGTGTTCTTTGCATGTTTTATCGTCTTTTTAACACATTTCAAAAATCTCTCTGTTTGAATTTTTTGGCTGTTTTAGCGTCTTTTCGTCGTCTTTTCATTGTATTTTCATGTCATTTTCGTCATATTTTTGTTGACTTTCGTCGTTTTTTAAATCAACTTTTCGTTGTATTTTGACCATTTTATGTCATATATCGCTTTTTTGTTTGAATCTTTGAAAGCTCAACTGGCTAGCAGTTTTTTATTATTGCGTAAAACAAGGCAAGGCTCAGGTGCTACATTCCGTTATCGAAGCTTGACCTTCTGTTTTTATACGACAGACTTCGCACAGTACAGGACAATTGCAAGGCCAGTTGCCACGATCGTATTGACTCTAACAGCCTCTCGCACTCGAGATTCGAACATACAACGACTGGCTTATTAGGCCAGCATCATATCTCGAGGCCAACTGGGAGGTCAATTATTGCGTTAAAGAGTGAAGCTAACTAAGATAGGAGATCTAGGAGCTCGGTTGTCGATCAGTGTTTTTCTTGAGCAGCTCAGTTTAAATACACATTTAAGGTATTCGTTTCTTACCGTTACCGTCAGAATGTAAAGAACTTTGTTTCTTTTTGTGCTTGTATTTGACTCTGACTCTTATTTTGGAAAGTGAGAAAAGTATCAGGTGCGAAGAATAAACCGGATACTGGTTAGACTGGAAAATTTTCTATATATACGTCAAAATACAATCAGTTATCTAGTCGGTCAGTGCGATAGAAACAGGCAGTCTGTTGCCGGACGTCGCTCCGGCAAGTTTAGAACAACCCAAAATTTTGAGCCAATATATCGAAAATTTTCCAGTTCATCCAACTAAAAGATCTAATGACCTTCCGCAGGATAACTAATATATCAGCCGCATCCAAATTGTTTGAAATAGTTGTTAGCACTCTTATTACGAAAAGCACTACCCAGCTAGCACCAAATCGTACGTCAATGTTCGAAAATTATCGTAAATATCTCGTAATAAATTCGGAATCGTAACTAAAGCTAAATAAAGTGCGCCCAAGTTGATTTTCAGTCCTATATAATGATAATAACTGAGACTGCTGATAATTTACATTTATTACCT
This sequence comes from Sabethes cyaneus, assembly GCF_943734655.1. Classification (NCBI taxonomy): domain Eukaryota; kingdom Metazoa; phylum Arthropoda; class Insecta; order Diptera; family Culicidae; genus Sabethes; species Sabethes cyaneus. The sequence continues at coordinate 58,965,777 of NC_071354.1, forward strand.
TTGTTATACTATATAACAAAGGTTTAGGAATTGGTCGAAAAACACGAAGTCGATCTGAGGCCCGGAGGGCCGTGTCACATATACCAATCGATCAGGTTCGACGAATGAGCAATGTCTGTGTGTGTATGTGTGTATGTGTGTGCGCTTCAATTTTCAATCGCCTATTTCTCGGAGATGGCTGAACCGATTCGTCTGCTATAACTTTTATTTGAAAGGTATTTTTAGTGATATACTAGTCACTATTAAATGGTTTCGTGGTCTGACTTTTAGTTTAAAAGTTATAAGCAAAAATGTGAAAATTACGTGACACGGTTTTCTCCGGGACCACATAACCGATTTCATCGATCTTAGTAGCAGATGAAAGCTCTCACTATTGCTAAACTTCATGCCAATTTTTATTGAAAACAAACAAGTGGTTGAAAAGTTATGCTTAAAAAACCAGTTTTGACAAGGTTCAAATGATCGCCTGTTTCTCAGAGATGGCCAAACCGATTTACGTGCTATTAGTTTCATTTGGCAGGTAATATAGCCGGATAGATCACTATTGAATGGTTTTTTGATTGGATGGTTAATTTGAAAGTTATGAGTAATTCAATACACCACACCAAAATTAACAATAATTTATAATGATTTTAACCAAGAAAAAGAACCCAATTTCAATTATTTTAACATCAAACGAGAGGTTTTCACACTACGAATATATATGCAAAATTTCATAAGAATTGATTTTACCGGTCAAAAGATATTAACCCTCGAACACTCGCGCCAACTTTTATAACACAGTTACTCGCGCGCACAATAGCCCAAAACCAAAGAAAACGTGCGCACTAGAGTTTTGACTAGGAACCTTTGGAAGAGTTTCTTAAAATTGAAAGCTCTATCGTCTGGTAGAATTTGAATTTTGATTAATCCCCCTAAAAGTGAAATAAAAAAATTATTTTCCTTCAGTTTCAATATAACACATTGATGTGTTCTGCAAAGTTTTAGAGCATATTATTATAAGAAATTTTGCTGAAGACAGTAACCTTCTATCCCTTCAACGAAGATATCTTATTTATTGTATATGAATTTGAAAAATCAGTTTTTCTATTTTAGCTCTTTTTGTAATTGTTGTATGACTTTTTCATGTATTACAAAGTTGTATAAATAATAAAAATACACAACTTTGCTGAATATAGTATACCTCTATGTTTGCTTGTTTACGAACTGTAGAACTTTGATTATAAAAAATACCCTGATTTTGACCCCGAATTACTCGACTACCAACAGATGGATACATTTTAAACATTTTACGTTTGCTGGTAGTTTTGCTGCACACAGACACCATTTTTCCATATGAAGAAACGAAAGAAAATTCCAGTTGGGGTCAATTGCGGTACACCTCACATGCTACTTGCTTCGTTTCTGTGATGTCGGATTTTGCTAATCTTGTTTCCTAACAATTTAAAGTATTAATGCATTGAATAATTCTGACATTTTGCTCATAACAAGTTTATTGAAGAATATACGTTAGTGTATACGTAATATACGATTTGTAACTTTATAAAAATATGGCATTCAAAAACCTACACATGTTGCATAAAATACAACAGCGTGGGTAACCGAAGGTTAATAAAAATTGATGAAATTTATTCAAGAAAACTTTATTGTTGTGAATCAAATAGAATGGCATTACAGGAACTTATGCATAGTTCAAACATCTATAAACTAGACCTTTACTACGCAATGTATATGTTAAAGAATAATATTTTATCTTACAACTTACTTTTACTTGCACTTACCCTCATTAGTAACAACTTACTCAGCAATTTCATGAGAAAAGCAACTATCAAAATTTATAAGTTCAGTTCAAATTTTGTAAACTTATTCAATTTCCAAAATATTCATGTAAACCAAACGTGTCGATTTCTATCTCAAATAGCAAGTAAGACCGTATAACAAAGGTTCCTTTCACCACTAGGTGGATTAAATCAGGTTTATACATGTAAAAATGCTAGCTGGGTAAGAACTACATACCTTCCGACGAGCATAAATTTGTCCCTGGTCGTTCCGTGACTACGAACCTTTCGAGTTTCGTATCTAACTGTATTTTGGAAACTGAACGTAAAGCACAAGTTGAAGTAATATATACAGATCTGAAAGCAGTATTTGATCAAATTGATCATCACAACGATTTGTCACGCAACTGAAATCATTCCTACGTGACGTGATGTGACGTGAGTTTTACAAGTCAAGCTTGAATCGTATTTATCATATGCATTTACGAACAAATAAGATGTACCGCAGAGCATCATTTTTGGGCCACTGCTTTTTCAACACTTTTCAATGACGCAGCGCATGCCATAGATAATGGATTCCAACTTGTTTACTGTAATGACTTTAAAATCTACATGACGATTAGTAGCATAGGGGATTGTTATCGTCTACAGTCTTTGCTAGATAAATTTACGACTTGAAATTAGACATGAAATCGGGCGTGATACCGGGCGTGAAATGAATCCATTTTCATACAATTAATTTTCTTACCGTTAAAAATGCCGGGTCGTTAAATTAAAAACTTCGGATTTCCGAGATACATCTTGCTGAATCATATAGTTTTCATCAAATTTTATATGAAAGGCGTGGCACGTTCCTCAGTGCTAGGAGCATGTTGACAATGTTGATTAAAGATCACCGAGAAAATGATGTCAGATTGGAAAAGCTGAGGTATGAATAAACAGCTTCGATAGATCAGATATGATGCCTGATGCTAATCGAATTCTCTTACCGTCAGGGGAGAGGTAAATAACGCTGACACCTCATCGGTTTGTCGGGGCAACTTTACAATCTCCCATATTTGTTGTGAGCGAGTTATAGATTGGGATGGAGGCCTTGTTGAAACTCCGCTAAAAGTACGTCGCCATCACGTGATAACGTGTTGCTAATTATGTAAACTGAGGTTCCAACGAAATATCATGCTTCACCGTTCGGGGAGGGCGATGATATTACAGTTAGGTTCCATCACGGCAATGAAAATTCATTTATTTTATTGCGCAATCCACGTACGTTTTAGTAATAAACCAGTAGGCAGTCTTTCAACACGCTTTACATTAGTGAAATTTGTACGGTAGAAGACGACGGAAAGAAGCAGTCGCTGGAAGGTTTGTAAATATTTTGGACAATAAAACGTTTTAGGCGATGGGTACTGGCCTGAGCTCCGAGACCCAGTTGTACCGTTTCATGTTTGTTTTCAGCTGAAACCTCTGAATGGCTTTTGGATAAGTAATTTACAATTTACTCTTTTTTGATATATACAATACAGTTGTATGCCGCTAGTTTTAGTAAGTGTTGGTAATGTATACCTGTTAAGGTATGTCACGTAAATGCAAAAATCAGTACATATATCAATTAAGTAAGGGATAATTGAATAAATCATTCTCGTGGCGGCCAAGCACCATTGGTATTTGCGGGCTTTATTCTCCTGGGGCTGCCATAGCCGCTATATGCATAAATAAAATCGGGTTTCCTAATTAGGCATACATATATTTAAAATTAATAAAGAATTACAATTTACGAGCGAACATTTTTGGTACGTATTATCTATGAGTCTTGATATTGCGAGTGATGAAACTTCTACTCAGTCTGCAAATTCTACTAAAGACGCTCAACAAAATATTCAAATCTTAATACCGTTGAGCTCCCATATGAGATACTTCCATCAGAAGCTCACTAATATGAATCTCATTTTCTATTGCAATAGAAGGAAACATTTTATTGTTTACGCCATACCAAATAAAGCAGTAATAGAGATTGAATGATATTCTTTTATACCGGAAAGTAAAAGGATACAGAACTATGTTATATCCGCACTTTGCAAAAATATTCTTGATCAGATCAAACTGACTGACTGAGGTTGAAACGGGATAATCTTTTCAAAATCTTCTTAAACAAAGGATTTGCAAATGCAAAATTGATATAACGTCATCATTGAGAACTGTCCTATCAAAATTTAATCTAAGCTACTATAGCTTATGCAACTATTAGAAGCCGGAAAACAAGCACTTGCTAAGCTCGCTAATAGCACAAAAAAATTCAAAAAAAAAAGACTATGAGAATACAACCAACCGATTACCAATGATTTCATCACGTTGAACATGAGGCGTCCGATAAATGTGACAACACTCAGTTCTCACGGAATATAATCCAAGCCCGGTATCTTGGCTAGCGTTTATCAAATTAATACCTGACGAAGACTTCAGCACTTCCACAGCTGTCCTGATTCACATCGTGCGTCGTCGTCGTCGCCGTGGCAGACAAAATACAGACCAGCACACAGTATGATGCTAACTGAGATTCATATATGCAGGAAAGCTACGACGAACATGATGTCGTGATACATTCATCAAGCTTGTTACTGACATTGGAGGAAGGATGTAAGGCGCACAAAAAATGTATCATAAAGAAAACGGCACCGTAATGTGGGGTTAATTGGAACAGTGAAAAATACCGTAACTTGTAAAGCGTTTGATAAATGATTTAGAATACAACAATTTGCCTTCAATTAGTGTATTTCAATCAATCGATCAATCAATAGTGATGACGTACCAATACCTCATCACACGGTAACTTTCCATCGAGAACTTCATCAGTGGATGGGCGTTGTGAAGTGTGAAAGATGTAGTGTGTGCTGTGTGCTGGTGGGAGGTGAAAAATGACGCTGCTTTTCATGTCCTGTCTTTGGGGATGGCTCTACACGCTCCGGCAGGAGGTGCCGATTTTGTAAGGGGCTAGGCACACGTTGTTGAGCGCAATTCGTCATCGATGGTATCGTTCTGGCTGGTTGGTGCCGGCTTGATCTGTGTGTGCTACAGGACGAAAGCCCACATTCTCGTGCAGACGGGAATAAAATTCTTTTTCAGATGATGGTGGAATCTGGGTTTGCCTGTTGGCTAAGAGGTGAAAGGTTGATCATCTTCGTCGTCATCAGCGGCGTTATCAGCGCACCCGCTTCGTACCACACCGGATTCCGCAGCGAAGATAAATGATGCTTCCGATAGACGAGAGCGAAAACGTTGGAATTAGCTCGATGTGGTTCCACCAGATGGCCAGATTTGTTACTCGACAAATGCAATTTGTTTGTCACTGTTCGTAAATGATGGTTTCATATTGTCACAACATTCGGTTGCCCAAATCATTCGTCGATGACAGCTATCGGGAACAATCGTCTGTCACTCATGGTAATCTAGAGAGGAGCAAATTGCATTCATCTAAATTGAATTTTCATGCAAATCCCATATGCAAAACTTCAGAATAACGGAAATTCCTTTTCTACTCCCAAAACAATGAGCTGAGCTCTATATCTCATTTATCCTTAGAAGCAATTTTTTTTTCTGGCGATACCGTTCATTAGCAGCACATCCCGGGGATTCCATGTGAGGCATTGTGTTCTTTTTCATTGCTGCGAAAGGTGAAGGCGAAACACCGACCTACCGGGGCCGGATGTTGGATCAAATTTCAAGCCCACGTCAGCCATGTGAAACTGGCACGTGTAGCGCGTCTGATTACTTGTCAGCCAGCCATCAGCCAGTACACGGGCCGAAAAGCCGAGCGAGATAACAGGAATGCAGGAATGTATTCAAATTCATCATAACTGAGCATCGAAACCATTGAAAGTGCCGCATTCCTTTCCGTAGGATGGATACTGGCGTTGAAAAAAAGTGTAGGAATTTAGGTTACGATATAGAAACGAGCCTTGGTAGTACATTTCGTACAGAAAGTTTGGTGTGTGTTTCCCTAACATTGTACGTAGCATGCGTAACTGAAAACGATAAGGTATTCGATCTCTTTGTAATATGATTTGGGACTTGAACCAACGACAGTTATGTATAGCGAGTTATAACTTCTTTTCCTCTTCTATATTGTGCCATTTTATATCCAGTTTAGTACCCAGACCTTTTTCTAGTTGTATTCTATCAATTCTATCATTTCCGTATATGCACCACACATTCCTATGCGACGAAATTATTTTTGTATGACTGCTCTTTGTTTCTACCGTTGAGAAGATAGATTGTCTACTCGGTCAGTGCGATAGAAACAAACAGTGCGTTGCCGACAGTAAATCCGGCAAGCCTCGTGATTAAATCAGCACCGGGTGTTTAACCGTTATGTGTGCGACAAAAAAACACCTTTAGCAGGGCGACAAGGGTACCCGGGTACCCAAAATTGATATTGTTATAACATCAACAATTTTAAACCGATTTCGACGAAATTGGTGTCATTTGATTCGCTTATTTATCTAATTTTGAATCATTTGGCCATTTGGCCACTAAAAGACATACGGGGCCCGAAAATCCGGAATTCCGACAGAGTGTCCGCTGTGAGGAAGAGAAATGATTGTATTGCAGGAAAATCAGTCATGCGGATATAAAAAGTCTAAAAATTCATACAATGTACTGTTTCATATAATGAGATGAATCAGGTTGGCCATTCCGGAGTAGGTTCCTGTGGGTTCATGGGTGGCCAGTCCAGGATTGGAGGTAAAACCTAGCAATATGGGTATCAAAGTTCTTGGAATTAGTTCGGTAGGTGATATTTTTTACATTTCGATGTATTTTGATTAGTTATTTCGAATATGGTTTCTACGGGGTCACAGATGATACCGCAGGATTGAAGATAATGCTTAGCATTATCAGAACCGTTCAAAACGTAGAACCATCCGTTATTCATTTGGAACCAGTTCCGAAATTATCAATCAGTACTAAACTGACCATTTCAGTTCAAAACATCTAAAAGATCCGCTAAACCAGTTCTAATATTGGATTAGGTACCCAACTCGCCATCTGTATCCCTACAGGAACCAAATTCTGAAGTGGCCAATGCGATCTAAAGTCACCAATTTATATAATTAGATGAAAAAAGGGTCCACAGTGTCAAGTTCAAAGCTAATAGGTTTACTGAAAGCTGATATTCTTTCAAAACATGCGGCTTCCCACGTTTTACCGGATGTTGCTCCGGAATTACCGATTCCCGGGAACTACTTGTCATTTGATGGCCAAATGCTTTATCTAATCAAAACTAGATAAATGTACGAATCAAATGCCACTGGTTTCATCCAAATCGGTTCAACATAACTAAAGTTATGAAGATAGCAAATCATGGGTACCCGGGTACCCTTGTCGCCCTCCTACGTAATAAAAAAATTCAAGTGACTCTCATTGCTAAACCCCTTTATGGATATGCACCAAAAAAACCTCAATTACTTAAGATCAACGAGTTTTACGATGTCGCTAAATTTCAATGACGTATGTTTTAAATTGAATGAGTTATAACTATTTTAAAACTGAAAAGGTACCCGGGTACCCTGTCGCACACATAACGGTTAAATATCACCTAATAATTGATCAAACTATTAGTGCTACTTATGAGTAACAATTTTGTCAATCAATTAATATACACTCAAGTACTTTTTTTACACGGTTTGTTTTTTCGAATATTAAGAACGGGGCAACTTAAGGACCATTCCTTTATTTATCAATACATTTGGGAGTGGCCCGACATTCGTCACGTATTTTGTAAATGGTCTCTAAGTTGCACCGTTCTTGAGTAAAGAAGAAAAACAAACCGTGTAAAAAAAGACTGGAGTGTAACATTCGTTCATTAAACGGCAGTAAAAGTTAAAATGAGTTAATTATGTGTGAGCCACGATTTATTTATAGACTGAAAATGCCAAAAAGGTGCTTGATGGAGGTTCCTGGAAACACTGCATGGCGAACAGTTACACTCAAAATAATCCACACGTCCTTTCCACGTGAAAAATCACGTAAATTTCTCTACAGGGATTTACGTGACTTTCAGGTGATTGTTATTGGAAAAAATAATAACATCTATCTGATTTTCACGTTAACGCATTAGTATGTGTGCGAACTACTTGCAAATCACGTAAATAGTACAGGAAAGCTGAGTGGAAAATATTCACATAACTTTTCAGGTAACTTCGACGTGAAATATATTTTGAGTGTAGGTTTTGTTACCGCGTATGTTCTAGATAAATAGTTTTTCGGTGTGTTGCAACGCGAGTGGAAGTGATTGCTAGTGTGCCAAATGAAGAATAGTGATCAATTTCATCATAGAGAATGAAGAATGCCATATACTCCTATTGAATTGTAATATAGTTTTTGGTTTATGTTTAGTGATGTCCGTTAATCGTTCGATTAATTCAACTAATCGAATAATTATAAAAATATTCGAATAATTTTTAATCGAATACTGCCAGCACGAGTAGTTGAATTAATCGAATAGTTCAAAGGAAATAATATGAATGCGAATAATCCCCGAATAATGGCCGCTAATCGTTCATAATCGTTCGATTAATCGAATTAATGAAAAAAATATTCGAATATTTCTAATCGAATACCACTAGCACGAATAGTTGAATTAATCGATTAGTTCAGACAACGCTCGCCGATTAATCGGTAATCGAATAATTGAAAATTTCGGACATCACTATTTATGTTTGCCGGTCATCGAGTCAACGAGTTGCCATGTTAACGAAAGAAGCAAAGCAACGAGGGATAAGTATTAGTATTATATCATATAGGGTTACAAATTAATTAAACACTAAATGCATCAAGTTAAACACTCAAACATGTATCCATTTTCATATTTCATATAATTATTTTAAACATACTAACTTAAATGCAAACATTAAATTCTTTCTTAGTGATAACAGTTATTGAAATCATACTAATTACAAGCTTTCCGATATCAATACATCTGCAGTCCCCTCGCGAAGCAAGTGCTGCACCGCACCGATCCATTACCGTTTATCCTACAGACAGATTCTTATTAGAACTAGTTACCTCTCTCTCTTTCTCATATTTGCACTTGCAACTGTAAAATACCTCTCTTTCTCTTATATAGTGTCACGTTTGTTTTGGCGAAGCAGATATGGTGTGAAGCGTGGGAGGATATTGTCATTTTTGATTTTATTCGTCATGTTTGCTCAAAGTAAATTGATATATACCAGGTATATGACAATGCGAGCTGTCATATACACTTTGCACTAACACATCTACACTAGTTCTGAGATTTCGAGCATTTTGTATGGAAAATTAGTTAATTTTTTAAAAAAATCGCTGGATACGCAAGATTTGTCTATTTTTTTCTCACAGTTTTTATGTTTATGCTTAGAACATTATTTCTAGTATGTATTTCCATGAATACAATGAAGTGCAACATTCCAAATTGCAAGCGGAAATTTTTTCGTCAAAACGGTATCAAGATGTCTCAAAGAAATGTCGTTTTATCGCTTTCCTACAAGTAGTAAAACAAAAAAGATTTTTTTAAATGCTCGGACATGATTGTTCAATAAGCAGCATGAGCAAAATTGTTATTCGCCCGCGATATTTTTCGTCTGATTCCTGGTAAGCTTTTAAAGTGTTAATTATCTTCTAAGACCGTTTTGTAGCAATCTAAGATTACTTTTTATGGTTTTCTACGTAGTGTTGAGACGGGTAAATTTATGATAAAAAGGTATCATCTTGGAACAGTGACTTCAACTTAAGGATTTTCAAGCAGTAGCACGAGCATCTATTCGAATAAAACTATTTTTTAAAAGAAGACATCAAAGGCAGATATTCAAGAGCATCATGCAAGCAAAATGTTGGATGGAACGTGTTTTAATTTAAGCAACCGTATACCGTATTGATCGTGAAGTATTAGAAACATTAATTCATTTTTCAATTGCACATCGAAATAGTTAGTCACCCATGTTCTCAAATTTTTTACGCATAATAAAGAAGGCTACAACTGTAAATGACTTTAAAATATATTCCTTACATTTCATTGTAAATGTTCAAATATTTCTCTGGAATAATATAGCTGCATTAATTAATTACAAGTAATTTAGTTTTAATTTTCATGCAAGTTCCACCACATTTCAGAACTATTTCTTCTTCTTTCTACACACACTAATGCAACCCTCGATGGTCACATACCTGGTATATATCAATTTACTTTGATGTTTGCTATCCGCGTGCGCATGTCGTTGAACACCATTGACTGATTTTTGTTTCGTAAATGTAGTTACATGAGCTCACTGTGCTTCCAGGTCGAGCCTTATATTGCGGGACGGTAAATCGGCATTGTGCAGATTTCATAAAAGTGTTTAACCCTTGGTTTGGACTTGCAATTAATTGAGGGTGCGATGGGCGGGATGCGTTTTTTTCGCCTTTGGACGTTGGCTTGGCTTTGGATGCTTTGAATAGATTCTTTTGATGGTTGTTTGGAAGACCTGTGAATTCTCAGCTGTGAATAGGTTTAGTGCAAATGTGTTTTAAGCAAATTTGGATAATTTGACATTTTCTCAGTCAACTGAAAACTATGTATTGTCTGTCGTTTCGTTTTTTATGTTGTTCAGAGCTCTAGATATATAAAATTTTGCCTGTTTGGGGACGCGATAGGTAACTTTTTCGACACGTACAGAGTGGTCGTGCGGTTCTGAGTACACTTAGGTATCAGGCTTTCACTTTAATCTGTAGACTTCGTAAGCGGTTTTTGCCGCCACACCGCATCAACTATTAGAAGCATATAATTTCCTTCAATATATTTCTTATATCGCGTGATAAAGATAATAATAACTACTAGTTTAAAATTGTAATAAGTAGCCAGTTTCATCCATGTTACCGAGAGTTATGAATGAAGCGAAATATTGACTTATTTTACCCCACTACCATCTTTCGGTTAGTAGTATTTATGTTTAAACGTACTATTCGTACTATACTATGAAATACACCATCTACAGGGATGAGACATTGTCGCGGTTATGCACGATTTAGCAACACTCCCTACAGCCGGCTGTCTGGAGTTTAAATTGCTATAAATACTTTTACCTAATATATAACTCTCTGCTTAGACTTAGTAATAGCACAGACTAACAGACGTAACACTGAAGCCTCATTCCATCGTCAATAAAAACGATCATTTCAAATTTTCGCTTAAGCCAAGACTCAAACAACAGTCGCTGCGCGAAAACGCCGCTCGCCTGCGCTGGCGCTGATGTCAGATATTATACAAGTAAATTTATAGCATTACTAAATTTATAGCAACCTACTCTGCGTAGTGCGAATACTGCATCAGGTGATGCTAGTGTTTTGTTCCAAGTTTTAGGGGTGTCAATGAAACGATGTTTTGTTAGAAAATTTGTTCGAAGTGTTACATCTGTTAGTCTGTGGTAATAGTGTGAGTACTCATTCAAATTTTTCATTGGAACAAATATATTCTCAAAACTATAATAAATGAAAAAATTAAATACGATCGAATGAATAATGAATAGACGAAAAACATACCTAAAATTCTACATTTTATAAAAAAAACAAAAAAGCAACGATCGCATCACCTATCAAGGTGAATCCTGATCCAACAAACCCAACCTTACTAGCAAAACTCCTTCCTGTAATCTTTGTAGGGATGCAGAGGTTAACAAGATCCCTAGAACAGCAAAGATTACACTAACATTCCTTCCCCGTTCCCACCTGATTGCAAGGACGTGGCCGGCGCAGTTATTGATCATTACTATGTCGAATCACTGAATTTTGCACAATGAGAATGATCGGTAAATCCCAACCACATTCATTTGATTCATTGTGCAATTTCACTGGTTCTGGTCAATCACTGAGTGCAACCGTTGATATGTGCAATCAGTCTAAGCTAAGCTAAGCTAAGCTGAAAATGCCAAAAAGGTGCTTGATGATCAAAAGCACCTTCTTTCCTTACAAAGATATCCACAAGGCCTCCTGGAGATCACCTGACCAACAAACCTCGAACCAAATCGACCATATTCTCATCGAGGGCCGGTTTTTCTAGAACATCGCCAACGCACGTTCCCTACGGAGTGCGGATATTGACTTGGACCACTACCTAGCAGCAATACATGTGCGCTCAAAACTATCGATGGTCAAACACACAAAGTCGCCCTCCTCGGCTAAACATTCGGCAACTAGACAACCCGTGAACTGCCGAAAACTACAGGCGCGTACTGGATGAAGCTCTGCCTTCCTCTGTGGAGTTAGATGCTTCGTGAGGAGCTTGAACAACTATTCCGGGTTAATGATACCCGCAAGTTTTACGAGAAGGTGAACCAAACTCGCAAGGCCCACACACCAAAACCTGACAGGTGTAGGAACGAGGGAGGGGATCTAATCACAAACGAGCGCGAGGTGGTCGACAAGTGGAAGCAGTTCTTCGATGAGCACCTCAACGGCGTTATAGCAGCAGGAGATGCAATGGAAGTTAACCTCGGAGTACCTACAAACGACAACAACGTACCGGCTCCCGATCTCGAAGAGATCCGACGAGAACTCGGTCTGCTGAAGAATAATAGAGCCGCCGGAAAGGACCGACTCCCGGCAGAGCTCTTCAAACACGGCCAAGAACCGCTAGTAACGGCACTTCACTGGCTGATTTCAAGGATTTGGGAAGAAGAGAAACTACCGGAGGAGTGGATGGAAGGCGTAGTCTGTCCTATCTACAAAAAGGGCGACCGGCTAGACTGGTGTAACTACCGCGGCATTACGCTTGTCAACGCCGCCTACAAGGTGCTCTCCCAGATTTTGTTGCGTCGTCTATCCCCAATAGCAAGAGAACTCGTAGGGCAGTATCAGGCAGGCTTTATGAGGGCCTGTGCTACTACGGATCAAATTTTTACTCTCCGACAAACCCTTCAGAAATGTCGAGAGTACAACGTGCCATATTTTCATCATATTTTCGTGGATTTCAGAGCAGCATACGATACCGTTGTACGCGAACAGCTATGGCAGATAATGCACGAGTACGGTTTTCCGGACAAACTGACGCGGCTGATCAAAGCTACTCTGAAACGAGTGATGTGCTACGTGCGCGTTTCGGGGACACTCTCAAGCCCTTTCGAATCGTGCAGAGGGTTACGGCAAGGGGATGGACTGTCCTGTATGTTATTCAATATCACTATTGAAAGTGTCATCCGGCGAGCGGGCATCGAAACGAGGGGAACGAGCTTCAGTAAGAGTAGCCAACTCCTAGCCAGACCGGTCAGACCGGTAGTCCTCTACGGACTTGAGACAGTAACTTTACTTACGGAAGACATACGTGCACTTGCCGTTTTTGAACAAAAGGTGCTGCGGACTATTTTTGGCGGAGTACAGACGGAAAGCGGAAAGTTGCGGAGACGTATGAATGACGAGCTACAGGCACTGCTTGGAAAGATTCCCATCGTACACCTGGCGAAAGTTGGGAGACTAAGGTGAGCCGGCCACGTCGCAAGGATGCCGGACGACTGTGTAGTGAAATCCGTTCTCTTCAAGAACCCCACCGGCACCATGAATAGAGGGGCTCAACGTGCTAGATGGCTCGATCAGGTTGAAGCCGACTTGCGTGTGTCGAGACGCGCAACGAATTGGCGTCGAGTAGCCCAGGACCGAGTACAATGGAGAGGAATTCTTGATACGGCAAGGGCCACCCCGGCTCTCGGCTGAATAAGTAAGTAAGTAAAGGCCAAAAAAAGTACGATAAAGATTTTTTTCTACATTTGGTTACCTTTTGATACCCGAATTCTGAAAAATTCAATTCCAATATATGAACTATGCGAAATCTCCTAATTTATTCGAAAAGTGTTATTTGTTATCTATTTATATATTTATTCCGAAAAAAAAGGTCTTAATAAATATTGTTCATGATTGCGAAAAGCCGTCTTGAAATGTGCATATGGCAGTTATCAAGCCGGCACAAAAATCCAACATCTTTTCGTTAGAGGATATCATTGATTTCGATCTTAACAATCTATACCTATAAAAATGAATTTCTGTCTGTCTATGTTCCGTATAGACTCGGAAACTACTGAACCGTGTATGTATGCAGTATGTAAATCGTTGTGGATTGCGAAGGCGGCAGTAAGAAATAACGTTGCATTTCGATACATTCACTTCCATACCGTTTACGTGGCACCACCGAAGCAGGTTGTTAATATCACTTTGCAAAGCGTCGCGATCGAGAGAGGAAGTGATAGTACGGAAGATTTTTAGGTCGTCAGCGAACAACAATTTCTCGGAATCGATCCAATCGCAAATATCATTCACTAAAAGTGCAAAAATTAATGGTCCTAGGATACTGCCTTGAGGTACTCCGGCCGGAATGGGAAAGCTATACGACTTAGTTCCTTGAATATTCACGGAAGCAATGAGGGAAGATTTTTTTCTAAGGTTAATTAGAACCCCTCCCCTATTTAGAAGGGGGGCTCCTATACAAATAAAATACAAATTTCTTCATAACTCGAAAAATAATGAAGCAAATGGAACGAAATTTGGCATGTGGGAGTTTCAAGAGGCAGGATTTTTTCCTATGCGGGCTATGGGGGCTTCCATATAAATGAAATGCAAATTTCTTCATAGCGCGAGAGCCAATCAAGCAAATGGAACCAAATTTGGTATGTGGGAGATTTTGGAGGCATGAATTTATTTTATGATGGTTTGAGACCCTTCACCCCTGTGATAGGGGAATAAGGACTCTCATACAAATACAACAGGGCAGCCCCTCCGCAGAAATCACCTCTGTCTAGGTTTATTTTTTTATTTGTTTTCCTAGGTCTACTGACCTTTATTACTTTTCTGCAGTTGGGTCCGAACGAGCGATAGCGAGTAAGGAGAGGATCACTCCTGCGAAATGGTACTTTCCAATAAAAGGTTTTCCGTGAAATGATACATTCCGCGTAATGTTTTTCGCGAAATGGTATTCGGCAAAATGTTATACAGTCACGGCGAATATTTAAATGCTATCCGCTGTATTTTATTTGGTTAAGCAATGGGGGGAGTTATTTTCTACTTTACTGAGAGAAAAAAGGGAAAATTTGTATATTAAACTACCCATACTTTCATGGTTACGTAACTGCCAAAATGAAACTCTTCAGAAACTTTCAAAACTCGTGATTGTGACAAAGGTCATCCAAGATTCACGTGTTCGAATCTCAGCTGGGTGAGGCTGTTAGAGTCAATAGGTTCGTAGCACTCCCAAGTAACAATGTAAGTTTTATTTCACTTTTATCATGGTTTTCAAATTGTTATTTGGGACTAGCTCCGCAATTGTCCTGTACACTAACACCTAGCTGGGAAAACTGTCGAATAAAAACAGTAGATTAGGTTCCGAAAATGAAATGCTGCACCTAGGTTTGGTTTAAATTATCAAAATATGGAGTTATTTCATCGAACCACGTCAATTATTGATTTTCATTCCTTTGTTAGCGGGGTTGTGTGTGTGTGTGTGTGTGTGTGTGTGTGTGTGTGTGATATATTGAATACCACTGATGTTTGGCAATCTTCAATCAGTTTCATGTGCAAATATGAAACTCGTCACCGCACTACATAAGCGGCTTTAATTTAATGAGTTTGTTTGTTCCACGTACCTACGGTGCATAGTTATGACAACTACTGCAACAGTTTCTTATAGCTGTATAGCATCAAGTAACGAAGCAAAACCGTGCAAGCAGATATAAAGCAGATATAAAAGTGCAATGCACACAATCTTGTAAAAATATAATGCATTGTTTTGAAAACGCCGATTGACATTCTATCAAAATGACGGCTTGCTTACTCACTATACTGTGCTTGATTCGTATTTAAATCGAAATTAAACGCCCGGTAACGTGAATGACACCATGTTCAGCTTAAGCAAGTTCATTTTAAATTTAAATTTGGAAACTATTGCTTGTCTCCTCTTTTTTTCTAGCCACTTAGACATCTGTTTTTTTTTTTTGAAAATTCTCACCGAGCTCTTTTTCCTCATTTAGACATCCCACCCCTTTTTGTCAGCCCACCGTTTTTGTCGTGAATTGAAGCCACTTGTATTTCTGTTGTAGGTTCGGAAATGCGCATAATGCAGGAACAATAAAATCTTTTTTCCTCATTTGGACCTCCATCCTTGTCAGTACCACCCTCCCTTTTGTCAAACACCTATTACTGTTTGGCGTAGGTCAAGAAATAGGTACGGCTAGTTTAATGAAGAACCATTCAGCCGTTCCGGAGCTATGGTGGTGCATACAAATTGTCTGTACAACTCTAAGTTGAAGATAATAATATAAATAAATAAACATACATTAACTTTTAGGCGACATCCATTTAGTACGTCACGCAAATTTTGACCACAATCAACCCCCTTGTCACATTTCATCACACATTCGTGACCCCCCCTCTGAGAAAGTACGTCACGTCACGGCAACCCCCTCCCCCCCCGTTCACAACAAAAAAATTGAAAATTCATTCCAACCTTTTTATTTAAAGCTATCAAATGAATTTCAGCTAAAAAAAAAGGAAAATTTTCGAGCTAATAAGTCATCGATTCACGGATTTTGAAGATGATCTCCAATTGCTGTGATCGGATACGCTTCAGAAGTCGCTGATGTGTCATCGATTAATGTTTCGCGCATATCCACGCCCTTTACATCCATCCACTCAAATTCGTCGGAACTAGTTGAAAGAATCAGGACTTCCTGCTGACGTCTTCCAGCAACACGCCTTGGACGAACTTTTCTGATGGATTTTGTCATTTTGTGTATTTATTCAATCATGCAATCATTCAACACTACCTTAGATGCGAAATTTAATCCGCAAGTGGCTTAAACTCTATCCTCCAGAGAGCTTTTGAGTGAGGGGCAGTATGAATTATACCGACAAACCTTAAAAGCAACCGTGGAACTTCGGTATAAGTTTTTGTTCATCGATTGAGTTCAGCACGAATTTCAAGGGAAAATATTGCCATGGGTCTCTGGTAGCATCCCGTAACCCTTCAGGAGTTTGTGCGACTGCTATTTGCGGCTGCAAAAATCTTTTAGGCAGGACGGTACTCAACCAGCTCTTCAGCGGTGTACTGCATATTCTGGAAAGCCTTAATGGAGAGTTCATACTACATAGAATAAATGAGTCTTGTTCACACATATATGTTAAAAAAGTTTTCATTCAAACTATTTGTTTTAAAATCCATCAGTACGTTAATTATATAGAAGCCTTCAATAGTTGTATCTTAAAATATAGGCTAAATTATAATTTCCCGAACAAATTTTCCATTTGATTTTTTTTCATGTGACGTCACATAACTTCATACCCCCCTCCCCCCTACGTCACAAATCGTCACGATTAGGTCAACCCCCCCTCCCCCTATAAGCGTGACGTACTTTATGGATGCCCATGCCCCCTTATATCCATAGATTTTAGACTTATGTTATATCGCATTACAATAATAAGAGCTAAGCGAACTCGAACACTTTTCCAAATGAATTAGCTAAGAAAGCTTCCGATCTCACCATAAAGTGTTTCACACAAAAGCCTAAAAGTAAAGTGCATCTAAGCATCACTCTCTAGCTAAGCACATTGGCAAATGGATTTCACTGATACTCGCTTTATCCAAACATAAATGAGCGCAGCATTCATAAAAATCTTTGATGTTTCTCATTAGCAAGATGAACTCGATTTACATCTACTTTGTCCATAAAAAGCGAAATGGCCATTTTGCTGAGTTCGTCTCCGAGAGCCGTAAAAACCTGCTCCTTATGTTTTAATTCCTCTATCAAAAAGCTACTTAATCTTTCAGCAGTCCAGCACCAGCACCAGCCCCAACCATGGTCCACCCAGAGGAAACCAGGCAGCGGGTTTACTACTGTGGCCCGCGCTGCAGGGCCCTT
Organism: Sabethes cyaneus; assembly: GCF_943734655.1. NCBI lineage: Eukaryota > Metazoa > Arthropoda > Insecta > Diptera > Culicidae > Sabethes > Sabethes cyaneus. Next base: position 58,983,454 of record NC_071354.1, read on the forward strand.
CGATCCGATTACGCCCGTGGCAAGTGAAGCGCAGAAAAAACCTTATAAAAGTCCTATAACAACGTGAAAACTGCTTTCAAATGATTATCATTTTGCATAATGATCTCGTTTATGGCCGAACGGGGTTGTCTTGCTAGAGCGAAACGTTGGCACAGCTTCTTGATATCCCGCTGCCATCAGGCTTCGCTTTTAGCGAGGAAAGCGAGGGATTCGAATGTTGTAGGTGCGGTACATAACTCTCTCCCGCTCTATAAAGAAAACTGCTTGCACGCCGCCGTGCATACAGAACAGAGTGTCGAGCGAAGAATATTCAACGCAGAATAAAAAAAAAAAATAAGGAGAAAAACCGCTGTCCGTGTTGCAGCGAGGCTGCATAAATTCAACAATATAATGGGAACAAACCCAAAGGGCGCATCGAGGAGAAATTTTTCTCCCCGCTCGTTACCATAAATCAAAAATATTAGCGATTCATTTGCCGGTTGAAGCGAGAAATCGATGTCCTGCCTGCTGGTGACGTGGAGCCAGCAGCAAAGCCACGCGGGGCAGCTGGAATACTGCGGAACGTTGACGTTGGTGGTGGGTTCATTTTTTACCAAGAGAATGAGCTTCGCCAACCGCGACCAAATCCATTTCGATCCATTCTTTTTGGGTCACAATTTACTAAAGTTTGTGTAAAAACTTCAGAATATTATGTTATCCCTATTTCTATGCACATTTTATCGATCTTATCTTTTAGAGAATAGTTATTGATACTCAATCGCGTCATTGATTCACCGCTTTTTCCTGCCATCAGGGGTAATCTCGGATGTTTCAATAAAATTGCTATGTAATGTATGCTCCTTTCTAACATTCGAAACTTGATTAGATGTTCGTCTTACGAAGATCGTAATGCTACTTGTTTCAAATGGGAAAAGATTTTTAGTTGTAACTGTTGAAAGTAAACTTGCGATTTCTACGAAACTTGACACTTTTTTGTCTTCTGCTTGTCATATACATATAGCCGAGTTTTTTTTAATCGACGTAAAGGTGAAAGTGAAAAAGGTGAGTTTCATCAAATAGTCTCCAACACACGACTCTCCATTACAAGATTTAATTTTCCTACTGTTTATGTATCCTTTTCCCGAAAAGGGTGCGAAGTCGCGTAAAACTGCCTTCCTACAAATCTGAGTATATTCCCCCCTCTTATCGTTCCTCACCTTAATAAGCTCAAGAATAGCAATGTTTGGATAATAATAATGCTGATGCCTTTTACCGCATCGATAAAAACCGAAGCCAAATTCCGCCACCGCAGTGTCGTGCTGTTGTCAGCTACATTCGCCCCATAATAATCATTCCACCAGAGACCATACGACCATAATACGAAGGAATGAGCGCAAAGCTTAAGCGAAAGACCAAAACAGAGCATTCCCTTATACACTTCCTACCCTACCGTCACCCTCGTCCTCTTTCCGGCGTAGTAAAGGCAGGCCAGTAAGCAAACACACAAAATATGTTAATTCCAAGATAAGGGAAATTTAGTAACGCTTACGGTCGAGCTTTCGGAATGCGAATTAACAAAATCCACACATTAACGGTGTATGTGTACGTATGTATGTGTGTCGGTGTCGGAGAGCAGTGAGTGAACAGAAACGAGGTTGATATGATGATCCGACTCAACGAGGATAGCTGCTATGCTGTTTCGCTTGCCACCGGCGCCGCCGGTGCTGGTTCCTCTTATTAATAATCGGAGACCATTGACGGTGGGGCCACTGTATGCGTGATTGTTGCAGGGAGATTCGTACTGCGAAAAAAATAACTAAATATTAATTAATTAAACAACATGTCCACAAACGGTATTATTTACGATCGGAGCGAAATAAACGGTTTAACGGAAGATTCACATTATATAAACGTTATTTAGTCGCCTCATCCGTGCGGTTGCAAAGGGATTTACGCTGTCAGCGATTTCAGTTCAGGTAACTAATTAAGGATCACGGTTTGGTTTTGTTTGTTGAAGAACAAAGTGGATAAAACTTATCATTAATTGACATATTGTGATTCCTACAATCAGTTTGCATTTATGAATAGGAAGACTCCCAAGTTATAAGTAACGGGTGGCAACTAAAATTTTGAATTTTTTTTTCGTAAGCTGTCAAAAAAAGATAAAGATACATGAAGAAGATCTGATTTGCCGAAATTGAAGATACATTATTCATTGTTGAAAAAAAATTAGTGTACATTTAAAAATGAACCGTAATCGGCTGGTCGACGAAGCTCCCGTTTGATGTCGAAACAGGAGCGTTGTACGGCTGCCATGTCAACTTTGCGAATGCATCTCTTGATTCTATCAATCAACTGTTTGCAATTTGTGGCTCTCCAGTTATTTTTGCACACCAAAGAACTCAAAATTCCGAAAATCTCTTCGGTTGAGCGCACTGAGACAGATTTTTCGGGTCGTGGTTTTTGGGTACAAATGGGTATTTAGAAACGATTGTGTTTTCTGACGTAATGCGATGATGCTCTATCCGGCCAAAACACGTATTGTCCATCTGCATGATGTTTTTACAGAAATGGGATCTTGAAATCCTACTTTTGGGCCCAAAAACTGCATCCGAAATTGTGCTCTCCGACGAAAAATTAATGACTGTTAATTTCCCGTTAAGCGTAAATCTTAAAGTTGCAAAATTCCTTCATTACATTTTTACCTTTGTTATACTATAACAAAGGTTTAAAAATTGATCGAAAAACACGAAGTTGATCCGAGACCCGGAGCACTATGGGCCAGAAATTAAAATTTCACACATACACACACCCACACAGACATTGCTCAATTCGTCGAACCTTATCGATTGGTATATGTGACTCGGCCCTCCGCACTATGGGCCAGAAATTAAAATTTCAGGACAAATATATTTGCGGTTAAACAGCATGTCTCAGCTCAATGTGGCCTTCGGCAACTTTTTGAACAAAAAATTTATGCCTATTTTGAAGGGGTCGTCCAATATTTAAGCGTTACTTAAACAATAATTTAAGTAATAACTTTTTAGGTAAACTTTTTTTCACCTTTTTGGTTTCAAAATATTAAAGACAAACCAATTTCAAGTAATTTTTCTGAAGATATGAAACTTCTACCTTTTACCCATTTTCAGCAATAGACCTTTGTTTATAAACGACCCCTCAAATCACATTTCTTCTTGTAACACGTTTATTTCAACAGACAGCGCAATGTGATGTTCTAGAAAATATTTTGCACATAAAAGAGGAATATTGTTGCAGAAGACTATTTTGCTTTATATGCATTAATTAATAAAATATAACTGATTTGAGGTTAAAAGCCGTCTGATGAAAAATCTGAATATCTTAGCCATCTGCAAGTATCTGCAATTAGTTTGCATACCAATTTGTAGGCAATTATTAAAGCTATCTGCCCAAATATGTATTTCAGAGAATACCTGGGAATACCATGGCTGGGAATATCTGTGAATAATGCGGATTTTTTCATACATTTTATAACTCAATAAAAATGCATCCTATTGTCAAACAGTCTTCACAGAAAAAATGTATTTTAACATACTGAATAACTTTGTAGAACATTTGAAAGCAATAAAATAATCGTGTGCAAAGTTATTGAGTGTAATTGATTTTTAAGTGCTCTTTTTTAATACATCATTATATTTTGCAACCGGTAAGAGATAGATAGTTACTTTATTCAGCAAAGTTGCTTATTTTAGTATGTTCTGCAACTTTTGGAGCAAAAACCTTTTTTTTTAATTATTCAAGAAAACAAAAGTTTGTATCACCCTAATATGTGAATTCATGGTCACCCTAATAGTGAGGAAGAAGCGCTATATTTTATTATTTTACTTCTCCCAAGTCACCACCCTTGAAAAAATACACATTTTTCATCAGACGGGTTTTAGCCTCAAATCAGTTATATTTTATTAATTAATGCTGAAAAAGAAAACAGTCTTCAGCAAAAATATTCCTATTTTATGTTCAAAATGTTGTCTAGAACATCACATTGAGCTGTCTGTTGAATTAAACATGTTACAAGAAGAAATGTGATTTGAGGGGTCGTCAATGGCTGAAAATGGGCAAAAGGTAGAAGTTTGATATCTTCAGAAAAAAATACTTAAAATTGGTTTATCTTTAGTTTTTTGAAACCAAAAAGGTGAAAAAAAAATTTATCAAAAAGTTATTACTTAAATTGTTGTTAAATAACACCTAAATATTGGACGACCCCTTCAAAAAATGCATCATTTTGCTGCTGATATGAACCAAATAGAAAAAAACGCGTTCATATGCCTTAGCACAAAAATGCTTAATTTTAAGGGTGGTATGTCTTTGGAAGAGTTTATTTAAAAAATATGGCGTAACTTTCTACACTATTAGGGTGACCGTGAATCAACTTATTAGGGTGTTACAAATTTTTGTTTTTTTAAATGCGTCCAAAAAAGACAGCGTAGAACACAGTAAAATAAGCAACTTTGCTGTACATAGTAACTATCTACCTCTTACTGGTTGCGAAGTGTAACGATTTTTTAAAAATGCAGCGAAAATTGAAAAATTGAGATATCGAAAAGTGGCTACGTCACAATTTAGATAATTAATTTTTACACGTCAAAAAAAATCAGCCAAAATGATCCTCTAGATACTGAGAAACACGCACCGTCGATGAAAACATATGGTTTCGAGGAGAGCGCGTTTAAACTGTTGTACAGCACTGAACTTCCCTTCAAGCGATCCCACAATTTTATTGCAAATTCTCAACGAGACTACGTACCAAAAAATACTCTGGGCTCTACATTTCTGAAGGTAAAAGGCTCCTGAACATGCATAACAAACAAGTTTTTCGACTTTCCAGTGAGGGTCCCCCCTTAAATATTCATGCTGCCCAAAAACATTGCACACGATTTTTTGATTGATTTCAAATATTCTACAAATTTATTAGTATACAGTATCCCCCCGCTAATCCGACATCCAATAATCCGACGACTCAATAGTCTGGATCTCGCTACTCCGGAAAATTCCGAATTAAAACGTATTGTACTTGACTTCTTTCAATCGAACACTACCTTCGTTTGGCGTCTCCGTTAAAGTCAGAATGGCACTCTTTCTAACTAAATGGAAATGGTACATGGTGCTGCTTCTAACTACGTTCACTTTTGCCATGGCTATAATATTTTCATTGCTACTCTCAATAGACTGATGTGCTTGCGCTTATTTCGACACTAACTAAGAATTTCAAAGTATTTTGTTGACGAAATTGAGCATTGCCGAGTATAAAACATAGTTATTGCGTACTTTCGACAGATATTTTCAAAAATTTCCGGAGTTGTTTACGTATGGATGTAAACAAAACCACATTTCAAACTCACACTGACGTCAGTTTGACTGTCGGATTATCGAGTCAAAATTCGCTAATCCGGCTATAAATTTGTCGGATTAGCGGGGCGGTACTGTATTACATACACATGCATATGTGTTGATGATAACTACTATTTTACCCATAAAAGCCTCCCAGTTAGCTTCGAGGTATGACGCTGGTCTAATAAGCCAGTCGTTGTATGTTCGAATCTCGGCTGGGAGAGGCTGTTAGAGTCAATAGGATCGTAGCAACTGGCCCTGCAATTGTGCTGTACTCTAACAGCTGGCTGCGAAGTCTGTCGTATAAAAACCGAAGATCAAGTTTCGATAACGGAATGTAGCACCTAGGCTTTGCTTTGCTACTACCCATAAACGCATAACAGGCCCAATTGATTTTCACCACTTTTGAAGTAAGCCTGGGAATCATCTTTAAATTGTTCATTCTTTTAATATTTCAAACAGTAATGTTATGTTTGTTCTCAAAATTCCGGAATATATGAAACTTGAATATAGAAGCACCTTGAATCATAACAATCCCGTCATGCGACACCAAATTGCAAAACTAGACCATTGGTAGTCGTATAAAATGTTCAATATATCATCGGACACATCTGAACACGTCCGGGAATGTTCCGGATCGGAGATTAGTTTCTGAATTGAACTAAAATGCAACATGTGACATCTTTAAGTATACTCAAAATTGAAAAAGTAGTTCATTTGTTTTCATATAAAGTGTCCAGGATTACATTGGCCACAGCCGGACACGTTCTAGGAACGTTCCGAATACATCCAGGAAAACGGCCAGTTTCTAACTTAAACCAAATCCCAGAATGCGACCTCGCTATTAACTCAAAATAACAAATTACAAATAAAAGGAAAACATTTTTTGATTCCTTTGAAATGTTATACAAATTTATCAGTCTATTACATAGACATGCATATGTATTGACGATAACTATACCATCATAAATATAAAAGGCTAATGTCTGTCGCCAAAACGAGGGGCGCGATATGTATTTTCGTGGTAATAATCGCCCACATTAAGCAAAGACTCAAACCAATCATACCAGATTACATTCAAGACGAGCAAAAGTAACGTAGTTGCACCTCATAGAGTTACATAGCGTTAGCGTTGTAATCCGGCAGGTAATGGATCACTGTCTTTATCATCATGATAATAACTAGTTCTACAAATATTGGTACTGTCCAATGAACAGTGGTTGGAGAATTCGCGGAAAAATGAATATTTGATTCGATTAACATCCCTCAGGAACATACATTATTCGCTTGCCTCACCGATAATGCATACATCGTCTTTGAATTTTATCACGACATTATCATGATATTTTCATGACAAACAAGATTATGGATTCCAAAATACACAAGCAGGAGTGGCTAAGAAAAACGTGTTCTTCCGCACATTAAGCTCACAATGAAGTTTTGGCCGGATATGATGAATGTTTAAGTTCATTAAAGTTCAATAAATGATCTTCATTTTGGGTAGTCTATTTCTATGTCATTAACATGGTTCCGAGATGGATCCATTTTTTGTGTCCAAATTTTAAATGATTTTAAATAGCTTTCATACCCATACCTTTAGCAATATATACGTTCACCATAATGGACAAAACCATAATGTGCCATACATAGCCAGACAGGTAACAAAGGTCTGCACCAAAGAAGTTGCATAAATCTTTTCAACAGATTTTGATTCACTAAACTACTACCACCACCTGTTATATTAGTGAATCTAATACCTAGTTTAGTTTTATCACGAGACTTTCCGGAGCAACTGTCGGGCAACGCACTGTTTGTTTCTATCGCACTGACCGAGTTGATTTAACAGTTATTTTCTCGGTGGTAGAAACCAAAAGCAATCATACAAAAATAATATCGTCGCGTGGGCATGTGCGATGCGTATACGAGAATGTTGAGTTGGGAGAGTAAAACTAAACTAGGTTAGGAATATAACGGGCGGCAGCAGTTTAGTGAGTAAAACTTTCGGGTACCAACCCAAAGAGCAGTCTTGGTTGTGCTCCAAGTTAAGACGGGCTCACGACAGCAGCTGCTCCGAAGTGAACGGCTGAATTAAGAAATGTGTTGTCTTGGCACTAAAGCTAAGATGGCAGCCCCATTACGAGATTCGGTAGCGTGGCCTTAGTAAGGCAACCTACCTAATCCTACCTTACTGCGAACAATCAAGAATTTCGATTCGTAACATCCGGCATGGAAAAAGGCCACGAAATAAGGACATGGACTAGAAACTTAGTATCTGGTCGCTGAATTTCGTGGGTGGCTACAGGGTACTGCTCGAACAGCTAGAACCCCGAAAGTTCGGAATCGTGGCACTGCAAGAGATATGTCGCAAAGGCGAGAAGGTGTGGAGGATCCGTGGCGACAAGGTTCAACTTACCCAGACCGGTGAAACGGCCAACGAGCTGGGACGGGTTTTGTAGTGGTGGACCAGATCGCGTGATGGATTGGAAAGCGACCAGTGAGAGGATGTGTGTGTTGAGGATAAAAGGTCGCTTCTTCAACTGCACCATTATAAACGCGCACTGTCCGTACGAAGAAAAGAAAACGATAGAAAGGAACCCAACAAATAGTTTGGTTTGCATATCTGGATTGCAACTCAGAGATACAAAGTCTCATCCGCACAAAAAAGTTATATTTCACACCACATAAGGGCATATAAATACCGAAGTGGAGGCAATGGACGTGCAATAATTATTGTCAGTTATTTGTAATTCTATCTTGCACTCTATACATCGGTTTTATCATTTATGGATCAAAAGGTCTGTGCCATAAAGGAGAGAGAAGCCTAAGCAGCAATGTGAGTTTTATTGTACTCTTATGGCGATCTTCAAGATTAATTTTGGTCTTAAATGCCATCATAAGAGTGTAATAAAACCCAAATTGTTACCTGGGAGACATCGGTTTTAAGAACACGCAACTTATTACTCCTCAATATACGATTAAGATATAACTAAATATTACAATCGTTTGCACTGCTTTATAATTCATCGCCATAAATTGTATATGAGAACATGCACGACTGTAAAACAATTTATTGTTTACTTCAATTTATTGTTTACTTCAATTTAACATACTCTAATCATTATGCAACTCCCATGTATAATTGATAAGCATACGACTTGATGTGCACTTTCTAATACGGTGGTACGCGCGACTGCTGTTCACCACGGAATATCAAAATCGTCATCGGGGATATCAACGCCTAGGCCAGCAGGGAAGTGATGTATAGATTGGTGATCGACCCTACGCTCTTACTAACATACACAGGATTCCTGCTTACAGAATCCCGAGGATTTGTATTTCATAGTAAAAGTGGTTTCTTTACCGAGTTGTAGCTTGTAGGAATCCTGGAGATTCGCCTGCTGGATCCTCATACAAGAATCCAGGTTCTATAAGCAAGGCATTCTGTACGTGGAATTCCGGGGATTCTGCGCGAATCTTTTGGTTCGTCCAGGTAGTTTGTGTAACACACGAGCGAAGCATCAGCTTTGCAGTTTCCCGAGGCCTTGGGATCAGCACTTTTTTTTTCCTCCCAACGATATCCAAAAGGCCACCTGTAGATCACTTGACTAACGAACATTGTACTTAATCGACCATCGACGCTCGGTCGGTTCTTCTCAAATGTCACCACCATACGCTCACGGCGGGGTCGCGGATATCGACTCGCATCATTATCTAGTAGTAGTAAATGTGCGTCGAAGACACCCAGCTAGCACCAACTCGTATATCAATGTACGAAAATTATCGTAAATATCTCCTAACAAATTCGAAATCGTAGCTAAAGCAGGATAAAGTGGGATCAAGTTGATTTTCTGTCGTATATAATGATAATGACTGACATACATACGATTTCCAGCACAAAATCGTAGAGTAGTACGGAGCGACTCGCGCTTAATCGGATATTATCGTATATAAATGTCGTAACGTTCAAAATTATTCGTAATCACGTATATCGCCTCAAAAACAGTACGGATATGCCAATTTTGCGCATGAAATACGATTTATTTAGCATGTATATCTGTACGTAATGCTAATTTTTACCTTTTTTATACATATGAAAATGCTAGCTGGGCAACTCTCGAAGACGGTTGGAACAGAATACACTCGTCTCTCAACTAGGCCGCAATCGTGGTGCTAGGCGAAGAAACCTCAAGTGCACGAAATGGCTTGTTTGAACTTGGATCCATTATCTTTTATCCAGGATTAACCGCGATCCTGAGGAGGGAAAAGCGCCAGAAAGGAGAAAAAGATCGTGAAAAGATACAACAACTATTGCAGGCTGATGACACGCACAAGTTCTATGAGCAGGTGAACCAATCTCGTAAAGGACACACGCCGAAGCTTGCTAATATGTGTAGAGACGAGGAGGCAAACCTGTTCAGAAATGAGCGTGGTGCTGTCGACAGGCGGAAGCAGCTCTTCTATGAGCACCTCAATGGCAAAGTAACGGAACGGAAGCTAACCTAGGAATCGAAGAACCCGGCAAAAATCGGATAGCTAAAGACTGCCAGAGTAACCGGAAAGGACCGACTTCCGACAGAGCTCTACAAAAATGGCTATAATTACCGCGGCATTACGCTGATCAACGATGCCTACAGCGTGCTCTGCCAAATCTAGTTACGTCCTCTATCCCCAATAACAAAAAACTTCGCAGGGCAGTATCAGGTGGACTGATGCTACTATGGAACAAATTTTTACCCTCCGACAAATCCTCCAGAAATGTCGGGAATACAACGTGCCCATACAATATATTTACGTTGATTTCAAGGCAGCATACGATATAGTCAAACGCAAGCATAGCTGTGGCAAATAATAGAAAAGAACGCTTTTCTGGACAAACTGACGTGGCTAGTCACGAATGATATGCTATGTGTGTGTTTTGGAGACCTTTTGGAGTCTTTTTAAATCACTCAGAGGGTTACGGTAAGGGAATGGACTGTCCCGTATGTTATTGAACATGGCATTATAGCCACAGTCACTCGGCCCTCACCAAGAACTATCCAATGACAGTTCAAGCAGAGTTGAAGAAGAAGATGAACATCGCTGTTAAAGGTGTGATCAGGCCAGCGGACATCAACACGAGAGGAACGTACTGCGGTAAAAGTAGCCAACGCCTAGTCTTCGCAGACGACCTTGACATCATTACTAATAACCTTGGGAAGACGAAAACAATCTACACCAGACTTAAGACTGTTACTTTACTTACGGAAGACTTACGTACATTTGCCGCATTAGAACGTCACGAACTATGTTTTGTGGAATACAAACGGAAAACAGAGAGTGACGAAGACGTATGAGCTGCAGTCATTACTCAGGGAGATTCCTATCGTGCACATGGTGAAAGACGGTAGCCGAAACGGTGAGCCGACCACGACGTAAGGATGCCGAATGACTGTGCAGAGAAATCTATTCTCTCTATGTGCCAGATTGTTCAACTAAGTTGAAGCGGACTTGCGAGCGTCGAGAGGCTCAACGAATTGGTGAAGAATAGCCCAGGACTGAGCACAGTTGATACAGGTTCTTGATTCAGCACGAGCCATTCCGGTTCAATGTTGTTACAGGTAAGAAGCAAGTTTTTTGTTGTTATTTTTATGGTGGATGATGCTTAAAAATGGCTTCCAACAAATCTGAAACCACGACGGCTGCTAAATCGCTGTTAGATTTTGGAACCACTTATGCTTAAAATATAGCATTCAAATTGCCAAATAAAAATACGTGTCTAAAATTTTCCAATAAGTAAAAATGCAAAAGTTTTGAACAAATCAGAGTATTTTTAAATTACAAATAGCATTTTTAAATCGTTATTTTATGCAATTGCTGTCACTAGCATTACATTCTGTAGGTATTACGATTCCAAGGGACCGTGCCGACTGTCAAACATTCGAAACAGATTGTCAGCTATGCCAATAGACGGCCTTTTGTCGGTGAATAATCTATATTATTCGTATCTTTTCTGCAAAAGTCATGCCATAATATGTAAATACTAGAATCGCCAGCTTCTTTATTGTAGCTTACAGACTAAGCCTAAGCTTACAAACTAAGCCGGAATATGATCTTTCTGCCTCCCCTTACATCTGTTTCGTATTGAGAGATGCATAAGAAAATAAAAAAAAAACAGATATATTCTGGAAATATTACTCAAGAGGATTCCCCAAAAATTTAAACATCCAAAGCAATCACAACCACTAAATCATTTTCAATAAAGCCATCTCCCAAAGGCTGCTAATAATATGTTCGTGTCGTGTTTCGAACGCAAAGCGTTAATCTGCGTTGAAGGGTACTAAATTAGTGTTAAGCGGATGTTGTACAAAATCTCCTCTGCTTTCCGTTCCGACAATGCTGTTTCGGTGAACAAAAAAAAGCGAAACAAAAATAAAAATTGCCGTCAGTCCGAAATTCAGCGAAAGCACCGGCCCAGACTCGGGCAAAGTACCCAATCAGTTTCGAATTTTCCACTTGTTCATATTTCACCTGCTTTATTTCCGTCGTCGACGGAACGACGACGAAACGACTACGACGACGACGACGAGCTGTTACCCCTATCCTATCGTAGCGAGCGAAACGCGCGAACGGTTTGCCGGCCAAACTCGATAAAGTACTTGTAGCCATGGAAAATTGCCCGACCGTTTTCGGTTCTAGCGAAACGACAGCCAAAATATCAGAAATTGGAAAAATGTTTTCCCCTCTGTATCTCGCCGGCAACCGTGGCACTAAAATTCCAGAGTCTCGCCGCTGCGCTGCGCTGCGGCCGCGCCGTCAAGAACATCATCGGTGCGGGAAACGGGCATAACCGGAAGATGTGCCGCCACCGTTGCTCGTGCGGAATGGTGAGAATGGAACGGCAAGGGACGGAGTCGAAATTGCGACAATGCCAAGACCAACCATCACTGAAACGGAAGCAGTCGGATGAAATTCAGAACCACATTCCGAAACAAGCAATCCAATAAAAAAAAGGTACTGCTACAAAAAAGACACATGCAGTCCGGGCTGGAGGGTTATCTTCGAACTCATAAATTTTTCCATTACCGGAAAAATGTTCCTTTATTTTGGCAACGATCTGGAAGAATTATCTCTTTATTGCTCTTGTACACATTTGAATAAATATCATCGTTTGGAGAAGTGAGATAAAGCAGACTGGTTTGAACCGTTCTGTTAGATTACCTTCCCGCCTGGAGTACTTAGCAGGTCAGGCGGATCCGTGGTAATATCTCGGCCATTGACCACTACTACCATACAAGCATACATACATACACACGTCGGTCGTACACATATACGCTTGAGAAACTCAATTGACAGGGTAAAGTAGTAGATTCTGGCCAAGCCAAGTCCTTGTTAGCATTCCTGTTGATGGGACAAAAGCATGTTTGATTGCACCCTAGATGCACGGTCCCTGTACCGAACAGCACGGAGCAGATTTGCTGGTAATACGCTTGATAGAGAGCAATATCTTGCGGCATTATATTGATTTACCGATAACCGAGCGCTCGGCGACAGAATGCAGAAGGATAAAATGTGGTTTCTTTTTGTTCCCGGTAAACGTATATGGCAATCATCCCAATTGCAGGCAGATTTATCGTGCTACGGTCAACGGAGGTTCCCTTCGGAATGGTCGTTAAGACACACTAATTCATGCAACATCGACTATATTCAGTACAGTTTTTCCACGCCATATTTATACCGTAAACCGGAATCTTCATATTCACATTCACACACCGTACGGCTGACAAAGTCATACGCTTTTGTGGTTTATGATGGTCTTACTCATGTAAGGATATGATATTTTTGGATACCCTGACTCGTGAATCAATCAAAATATCCATCCTGGACCTTACTTGATTGCGGTGGCACAAAAGCTCTAAAGTCAAGCTCGCTGTCGAATCGTTTCACAACGTCGTCATGCGTGGATCGCCCTATATATTATTCTGTTGATCCTTCCGAAGTTTCTGCGGCAGCAGCGACCTTTTTTCTGCACCAGCTTTCACCGTAATAAAAAAGCAGAAAATGCTGGAAATGGAAAAGCTGTACAAGCAGCACAGCGGCGTGGATAGCAAAACGGGAAAGCAGAGGATAAAGAGCTTGCATATGATTATGAAAATTTATACGGTAATAAATGTGTTCAAGATGATAGTTATTCCGGAAGGAAAGCGGTACCGAGAAGTAAATTTACTTTATAATGGTACGGAAAGTCGTTGACGTTGCCGGCTAGTGAGTGGTGGGGACGAAAGGCACGAGCGATGCTTCATTTGATGCGTGTCATGTGTACGGATGGGACGTTTTTGCAGGTTTGTTGAACATTTGCCCTGCGGCACCTATTCGTATTCGACCCGAAGATATAACACTGCGAAACAAAGTTCAAACGCATTTCGGTTGTGCACAAAGTAAAAGTGGCCAAATAGGGTGGGTTTTTCCAGCCCATTAAGCGGTAGCCTGAACAATTTTCAGGAACTACGTTGAAACTATATTTATTCGAGACAAGATTTTGATACCAGTTGATAGAATAATATTTACTGAATATCGGCGTGTATTTGGTTCTTAATAAAACGCTACTGAATTTGAGTTATAGTCGCGAGAAATGATGAAGTCGCTGCGGCTAAATTGAGCCCATTTTCTGTAGTGGTGTCTGTGTTTTTTAAATCCAACAGGCCGAAATAGCCAGCACAGCGATTAAATGCTTTTCGAAAACAGATCAAAAGAGACAAGAAAAGAGAGACCGATGGATAACTTCTCGCTACAGCTTACTGCTGGCGCTAGTGTATCATTGAATCGTTCATATACACTAGCGCCATTTGTCACTCAAATACCAGATATGTCAGCACATAGATTTGTTTTGTCGACTGTAGAATTTAATATTCTCGTTTTAATTGGCTGTCAGTCTATTGATAGTAGAACAGATTTTGTAATCTTTCCAACGTTTCAACTGTTTATTTCAGTCTTCTTCAGGGATTGAATACTGTCTGCTCTTTGTCGAGTATCTGTGTCTCGTAGAAATTACTTGTCGTTAAAATTGTTTTTGTCGCACATCTGTTATTTTGTCTAATTAACTGGATCATTGCACCTGTTTTTCCTGTATGTACACTGACGGTCTTACGTCCACTAACTGTATTGTATGTTTTTTTATCAACAGTTGAAACGTTGAAAAGATTACAAAATCGGTTCTACTATCAATAGACTGACAGCCAATAAAAACGAGAATATGTCAGCACATATATTGGTAGTAGTGTAAATAACGCATCATATGCTGGAATTAAAAACAGAATGCTGCTAATGGCTACACGCTATGTCCAAAGGCACTTATTATTTAACTTTCATGCACCTCAGATTTCTCTTCACAGGATGTTAGTATTAGTCAAAACGATTAATTTAAAAAAGGTTTAAAAATATTCTATCTTGGGTTTTTTGAAAAATTCAATTTTTAAGTTTACTAGGAGTCATTTCCTATCAAGTGATCTTACCCGTTGTGATCGACCACCTCCGATTTCAACCAAATTTGGTATAATTGTTCCTTCCAACCCCACATTTAATTTCCCAAAGTTTCTTACAGATTGATCAATCCCCCTTGCATGCAATGAAAAACGAGTTATTTCGAAAATCTGAGGGAAATAGTGAAGCGGCACTGCAAGGCGGACTGATCAATATGTACAAAACCTGGAGAAAATGAATGTGGGGTCAGAATGAGTCATTATACCAAATTTGGTTGAAATCGGAGGTGGTCGATCACAACGGGTAAGATCACTTGAGAGGAAATGACTTCTATGTAAACTTAAAAATTAAATTTTTCAAAAAACCCAAGATAGAATATTTTAAGACCTTTTTTAAATTAATCGTTTGGACCAATACTAACATCCTGTGAAGAAAAACCTGAGGTGCATGAAAGTTAAATAATAAGCTTAAAATATAATAAAAAAGCAATGGACCTACATTGCTGCCTTGTGGGTGGTACGCCAGACACGTTTATAAACGGAAAAGAAAGATATGAATTGAGCGGTGTAGCGTAATTACATATAATACGAACAGAAATGGGATTTCGAACGACGTGATGATCGAAAAGTGGCAACGGAGTCTCTTTCGATTTCGTCTTTCTTTTTCAAAGTTCTGAATAGAATAGTAAGTAACAACAGCAATATGAGCCTTGTGCTCGCCCTCTTTCGTTGCTTTATGTTTACGTATACATTTATGTGCGTTCGTATGTTTTTGCGGTTAAAAACTTTCTCTCTATCTTTTTGAGCCTTCTGCTATATATACAAGATGCAAGCTCAAACTCAAACTCAAAAAGATTAGTACGAGAAGATTAGTACAAGTCGTTGGAGAGAATTTTTTTTCGTCGCACCGTCACGACGTGTTCGGCCCATCGTAGCCTACCGGCTTTCGTCAGATGTACGATGGGAATCTCTCCAATTAGTGCTTGTAGCTCGTGATTCGTACGCCGCGTTTGCAGTTTGTACTCGACAAAATATCGTCCACAATACCTTCTGCTCGAACACGGTAAGGCAAGGACGCATATGTCCTCCGAGAGCAGCGTCACGGCTTCAAACCCATACATCGTCAGCTTAGTACGGCAGCGTAAGTTTCTTGATCATAGTGTTATGCGAGGGGGAAAGTAGGCCCGGTTTCCCGTTTGAATGACCCGCTGGATCTCCTTACAAGTGTTGTTGTCCGCAGTCACTCTGCGATTCCAAATACACGAACTCATCTACCACTTCTAGTTCGTCGCCGTCAACGGTTACCATCCGTGGGAGGCACGTGTTTGTTTCCTTTAAGCATTGTCCTTCCATGTATTTGGTCTTCGACGCATTTATTTTTTAACCCATTTCTTCTCGACTTCCAGTCTGGCGTAGATTGCCTTCGCCGTCGCAAAGTTCCTAGCTATGAAATCAAAGTCATCTGGAATTGGCTACCCTTGGTGAAAATTGTGCCTCTCGTTTGGATGTCCACTCGTCGGATCAACCCCTCAAGAGCGATGTTCTAAAGCATGCTGGATAAACCGTTACCTTGTATTAACCCTCGCCGAATCTTGCAGGAACTCGAGAGTGTCGTCGAGATGCGCACACAACACGTCACTCGGTCCAATGATAGCTCTGATCAGTCGTGTCAGTTTACCCGGAAAACCGTGTTCGTGCATTATTTGCCATAGCTGGTCTTGAACGACTGTATCGTATGCTGCCTTGAAATCTATAAAGATGTGATGCGTAGGCACGTTGTACTTCCGACATTTCTGCAAGATCTGTCGGATGGTAAAAATTTGGTCCGTAGCTACGCGAACCCTCCATGAAGTCACCTGGTAACTTCTTACGAAACTCTGTACCATCGGTAACAGCCGACGTAACAAAATCTGCGAGAGCCCCTTGTAGGCAGCGTTTACCAGCGTAATTCCACGATAATTGCGGCAGTCGAGTCGATCACCCTTTTTGAAGATGGTAAAAACCACCGTCTATCCAATCCTTTGGTAGCTTCTCACCCTCCTAAATTTTGGGAAAACCCAGTGTGGACCATTTGCCAGCGTTTCTCGATCATGTTTATAAAACTCTGCCGATTAGCAGTCCTTAACAGCGACATTGTCCTCCTGTTTTCGCTTTTTGCTACTCAGAATTGTGGTCAACTGGTTTCTTACTTACTTATTTACTTGTTTATTTAAGTCCTAACATAAAGCCTGTTGAATAAGGTTTCTCCAAATAACTCGGTTGTGGGTTGCCGCTCTCCACTCCCTTGGATATCGATTACTCTCCGCCAGATCTCGCTCCACCTGGTCTAACCATCTTCCCAAGCAACACAGTTTGTTATCGAATAGTATAATATTACATATATCAGAACTTCTCTATTACCTGAAAAGCGCAAAAAACTTAAGTCTAATGAAACAAGAATGGAAAGAAGTATGTATCAGGTTATTTCATACCAATTTAAAACGTTATTATAGCATAAGCTACAACTTGTTCTTCCAGTAGTTTAAATTTAGTAATGGTGACGTAATAAAAACTTCGTGTTGACATGTTGACAAAACAAACATTATACATTAGATATGAGCTGTCAAATAAATTCATGTTATCCCAAAACATCTCAAAACCTTAATAATAACGACATATGTTTTCAAAGTACGTTTATAGTACGCTTAAGCGACTAATTTCCACGAATATTATTTTCTAACTTGTTTTGTGTGTTACTTGGGTTGATCGCTGCGCTCCCGGTCGTCTAGTTCCTATCGGATTTGAGTCGAACACCATCTTTGCAGAAAGTTATCCGGCATTCTTGCAACATGCCCTAGCCATCGTATCCGTCCAGCTTTAATCACCTTTTCGATACTGGGTTCGCCATAGAGTTGTGCGAGTTCATGGTTCATCCTCCGCCTCCATACTCCGTTCTCCTGAACACCGCTGAAGATCGTTCTTGGCACTCGTGGTTCGAAAATTCCGAGCACTCGCAGGTCCTCCTCGAGCATTGCCTATGTTTCATGCCCGTAGAGGACAACCGGTCTAATAAGCGTCTTGTACAGGGTGCACTTTGTACGGGGAATCAGTCTGCTCGACCGCAATTGCTTGTGAAGCTCATAGTAAGCACGGCTTCCGCTGATAATACGCCTCCGAATCTCACAGCTGCTATCATTGTCCGACATTACCAGTGAGCCAAGATAGACAAATTCGTCGTTTACCTCAAACTCATTGCCGTAGATCATTATACTACTGCTCAATCGTCGTCGGTCGGCCTTGGTTCCGCTGGCCAGCAGGCTTGTCCTGCACTCAGTGAACTTATTTTGCTTTTTTAACTGTAACATTTCAGCCAAGCAAAATTCGAAAATATAATATATGGGGCATTTATAGAGTAAATTATTATCCATAAGATTACTGAACTGAGTATTGCTCTATCTTTAGTATTTACGGCGCACTCCCAGTTCACACTGGCTGGTGTACCACGACTATTCATATGTGGCTCTGCGGTCTTACAAGTGAATACCATTTTGATACGGTCTTATCCGTTAATTAGTTGGTATGGTACTTTTCTAGATTTTGCAAAAATAATTTCAATGCTGCTTGGTTGTTTCATATGCTTCGAAAAAATGTTTTTCGTGCGCGAAAAACAATTAAAATATCTTTACTTTCCAGCCAGCTGTTCTCCCTAGTGCGTTCAATAATCTACATCCCATGATATCCTCATTTTGCTAAGGTGTTTAATTGGTGGTAGCAAATAAAAAGCACAAACGAATAATCATCAGCATCCTAGCAAATCCTGAGCCGGGGACGGCTGTTCACCCCACCGCCGGTTTATCGGATATAATAGAATACAAGACGAGAAACGATCAGATTACCATACTTCCAAGTCTCGTATCGGAATTATTCTTCCTCCTTGTCCCCCAGCGAAGGTTAAACCTCGTAACTGCTTACCGGCAACGAGGGGGCAACACCGATGATGTTCGGCCTGAAACGACCGACCCGACGAAGCTCGGCGAAATTATGCAAAGTCAAGAGGAAAAGATTCCACCTTTCACCTGCACCCTGTTCCGACGTGTACATTACCTACACTCCGGTTGACGACGGTGTATTTGGTGGCTGGCTAAGGTACCTACCACCCTTAGAGTTCGAACAAACGCGCGTTCCGTTAGTTGTTAGAATACGGCTTACAGCATACAAAACGACTGTTCGTGATTGGCAAACGGGAGCGCAAAGGAGCTCACGATAGGCAGCCACGACTTCCCCAGTCGTCGTCGTCGTCGTCGGCGTCGTACTAAGCTGGATCATAATTAGCCCAGCCCTACAGAGGATAGGGTGACTGTTTCGCAAATCTGTCGCATTATTCCGGTACAACTGAATTGAATTAAACATGCTTTTGCATTTTTATTCTAATAAATAATTTTGAATAAAAGATCGAGGGAGTAGGTCTGTTTCCGTATTCATCCGATAATTGAGGTTTGAAAAAGAATGCCATTGTCGGCCACCCTACATAGTGTATGTTTGCTAAATGAAAACCCAGTGAAACCGCTTTAGGGTACAAGAGCACGGAAATGAAAAACACAAAATATAGCAACTAATAATGTTTTAAAGTGGGAGTAATTGCCTGCCGAAGCAACTGTAGACGGGTGCCGCCTTTTGGCGGAGGATTCTCCCAGCTCGGCGGCTCCCGGGGCCGTACTGCATCAACCACGACACGACGGCACTGCGGCTAAAGCCCATGAAAAATGCTTCCAATTTCGGGTACTCTTGTTCACATCGAGGGACTCGAGCAGCCAAAGGAAGTAATCGAGCGTTATTAGACCGATAATTGCACGTGCTTCAGTGGGAGCTCAAGCGAAAGCAACAAAAAATTAGCTAACATTGCTACACGCATGATACATTCCAATCAACGGAGCTATAAGCGACGGAAATTGAGCACATTAACTGCCATTTTACCTCCAGATTATATCGTACAAAGGGCGATAATTGAATTTGATCTAATAACAGGTTTTTGAGAACACTAAAATTTAAAATAAGCGTTGATACTCTTCATACAGCTCAAGTCTTATTTTTTTACTTTAAACCAAAAAATTTAGCTCAACTTTTAGATTTTAACTTTACTCAACTCGAACGCTGAACAAACTAATTCCATCAACCAAACATCAAGCAGCACTCCTTTATATGCTGAAAATATTATAGCATTAAAAGAAATAACACTGCCCTTCGGCATACGTGATGCTGAAAAACATTCGTTCTTGTTGACAAACCAGCTCAAATGAGTGATGAGTGAACACCTGAGATCATCCTCCCTGGATGTTTTCAGCCGGCTTTTTTTTCTTACAGGTAGGCTGCTCAATGCCGTTGTAAGATCTTGTTTATACAAACCATCACCATGTTGGTGACGGTGAATTGATTACCAAAAGTAGCAAACATATTTGTTACCCCCGCCGGCAAATTTGGAGCAAAAACCACCGAGATTAATTCCACCTTGAGCTAAACCTGCCGGAGTCGTTAATAACTCGGGCGAACTTTTTCCAACCTGCCGTCGCACATTTTATTGGGTGGAGGAATTTTCTGTCGCCACGTTTCTTACTGTAATAGATTAACAGCAAAAAGGAATTAAGATCGGATTTATTTTTTTACACTGTTTCGCAAAGCATATTCGAAGCACAAGAAAAAAAAAGCATTTTGTAGCAATTATAGGTTAAATGTCCTGCTAGAGCACATTATTTCAAGAAAGGCAGAGAAATTTCAGTGAAGTTTACAGTTTTAATACGATAAATTTTCTGATAAATTAACGAGATTTAGAAAGCTAAATAGAATATTAAATCCACGCGGCACGCAAGCCACCTACCAAATGCAATGGATGCATTGCCGAGAATGCTGAGTTTTGTGACCAACGCAGCAGCAACAACAACAACAATGGACGCCAGGACGAATAGCCCCACAATTGCCCAATGATGCCAAACTACGACTGCGGTAGCGATAACAACAACCACGCAAAATCGCGTTCTGTTATAAAATTTATATTTATACAACGCGTTTTGCATTCGTCGACCTCCGGCCATGCAGAAATGCGGCTGCATGCCGCAACAACGCAATGGGAAGGATTTTCGGTTTCGTTCTTCCTCGCACTTATGGTAAGCCTGCACTTCGATGCACTATGCATGCGTATCGAGTGTTTTTATATCCGTTGTGCGGCTATAGATTTTTTTTTGCATTCAGTTTTTACTGTATTTCAAGGGGGACAGGACATCCCCTTCCGATTCGTTTGTGTTATTTTCCTTTTTTTTGTAGCTCAAAGGTTGCTAATAGGACATGCATATTTTCTAGGCTTAAAAGCGATGGTGACGATGCTATGCGCTTGGGGTAGGAGTAAAGTGATTTTCGATCCAAATGGATTTAGAACCATTTGATGGGATTTTTCTTCGGCACCATAGAATACAAACTATCGAGTGAAATGATGTGTGGATCACTTGTCGTCCCATTCACGGAGGATTTTGCGCTTAAAATTGATTCGTTCTATGCCACATCATACGGATGAAATAAATGTGTATATTTCAGCGACTATTTTGATATGAGAGCCTTGGCAAAAACGATTACCATTAGTTGCTTTATATCTATTCAATTTAGGGTAAATTGGGTTAAGCCATTTAAAATAAATGACCCTCGCTCATTCGTGCACTATATAGTACGATATTCGGTGAGTTTTATTTAGCATTGCATTCAAATGAATCTCATAAAACATTAATTGTCTCAATTATATTCTCCTATTTATTTGTTTTTTACTTCCTCAATCAAGTGAACACGACATCGCCGGAGCGACTTTTTAAATGCATTAAACTACTAGCAATCACGAGATTTTGAATCAGGTGAATATTATGGCCATGGAATAGTTGTATGTTTATCCTCGTTTTTATTTTATTTTTATATTTTCAAACCATTTATAAATATTTGTAAGTTTCTACGAGCACAATCGTAGCACATTTCCTACACAGAAAAAACTCACGCGTGAGTTTTTCTGTTTTCATAGCACGAAGCACAAAACACACACATATTTCTTCCCGCTTGATCGCATTCTGCTTTGCTTCAACTGCTACCCGGAGCTACACACATATACATACAAATTCGTTATTGAGCAGCATAGGCATTCTCTCGTGCGATACGTAAGTGTGAGTGAGCGTGAGAGAATGAATCTCTAAATAAATCGTAAATTTAAACTAAAACACACATTTAAACTACATGTCTAGGCTTTTTACTTTCTAGTTAAGAAAATGTCGATTCCCGCGAAGAAAAAATGTAAATTCCGCCAATATGTTTGACATCTTATTTCATGAATGTGTGCTAGCTTTTCTCGCTGCTGATGTTTTCTCTGGCGGTTAATTCTCTTTCGCTCTCTGGTTCGTTGTATGAAATGCCAGCTGTGGAAGAATTAAGGAGAATGCTCACAGCTGAATTTGGTTCACATCGCATAGCAACAGAGACATCACGTATAGTAGCGAGAGAAATTCATATGCGAGTTCGGTGCTTCTGATCAAGGTTGAAATTTCATGGTGCTTGAAATCTCATTGAGTTTTTTGCTGCTATGAATTTTTCAACACTGCTTGCAACTCTGTCGCCAACCCTTCATCTATGACCCTGGTCTCTTCAGTCCCTTTAGGATTACCAATAAAATTCCTGCTCAAGCACAAACTCCAGTAGCAGTCGTAGCATAATCACCAAAACGACTTCTATACCGAGATGCGCTGATAAAAGTACCCTGGAAGTCCTTAATACCCCTCACAGTCGAGTTATAATCACCAACGTTCAACAGTCGTTTCGTTCCTGCGTGTCGGTGGGGACCAAACCTCGGCATGTGGCAAGTATAACAAATTCTCTCCATGGGCCACGGCTGATGCTGTTTACGCTTACGCAGTTCATCTTTTTCCGCATCAGCACTCCTGAAATCCTGCCGGTTTATGTTTATCTATCTTACGTTGCTATAGATCTCAACGTGATGCTGGGACGCATTGTAATAGGACGCCTCCAATCTCTTCACCGCAGCCAAGTGATTGCAGCCAACGATTATCAGTCGTCAGCCCATATGGCTAGTTTTAAGTCGAGGGGAGACCACCTCCCTTTCGCCAGTACTGTCAGGCAAGTTTGATATCGCTGATCTCAGCACTACTGTCGTTCTTCGCTGCCGGCTTATCGCCATCCAATATCCCAGAGCTCTATGCTTTCCGCGTATAATACCATAACGTTGGTGGTATGAACGCAAGTGAAGCACTGACCACCTGCTAGCATACGCCGACAGTTCGTATGGGATAATTATGCTGACCGAAAGCCTCATTCGTACGTGATAACGTTTCATGAAATCGTAAATGCAATCTATTCTATCAAATAAAATGCATATGGTCTGGATAATATTCCAGTTGCCTTTATCAATACGGTGCTGTCTTTGATTCTTATAGGTGCTTGTGACAGCATCTATACCCAATAGTAAAAGATTCCGTAGGTCAGTACCAAACGGGCTTTATGGGGTTCAGTGTTACTACGGATCAAATTTGCACTCTCCGATAAATCCTCCAGATATTCCGGAGTACAACATGCCTACGCATCATATTTTTGTGGATTTCAGGGCAGCATATGATACAGTCAAGCGCGAACAGCTATGACAGACAGTGCAAAAGAAAAATTTTCCGGACAAACTGGTGCGGCTAATTAAAACTACCCTGGTGCTAGTGACGCGCAAAACGTGTGCAGGTGCATTCTGAAGTCCTTTTGAATCGCTCTACTTGGTTGAAAGTTGGTTGGTTTTTGGCGATGTAAATGTTCCAGTCAATGAGGCAACTAGCACCGCAATGGAATATGTCAACCTACTGAATAGTTATAACTTTGCCGTAACAAATACTTTTCCCACTCGGCCTAGGAGCGGAAATACATTAGACCATGTTGTCTGTTCGGAAACACTAAAAGAGAATGTAGTGAACGAAACTGTCGATGGTGACATCAGCGATCATTGCTTTATTGTATCTCGTTTCTCGTTCAGAAAGTCAGTAGAAAAAAGAACACTGGAAAATGTTATTAACAACTTCTTCAGGTTAAACGAAGCTTTCGAAGTCGCCGTGCAGAACCGTTTACTAGACGTTCTGGATTTATATTGTAGATTGAAGCAGCAATTCACTAAAAAAGTTTCGGTTCAAGCCAGAATCAAAGGCTTCTGCCCATGGATGTCCTTTGACCTTTGGAAGCTCATGCATATCAAAGAGAACGTATTTGCACGGCATAAGAGACGACCGGCAGATAATCACCTGAAGGACCTCCTCGATCATAAATCTAAAAAAGTTCAAGTGGAAAAGAATCGTTCAAAAAAGGTTTATTACAGTAGGCTTTTTCGAGCAGGAGATCAAAAGAATATGTGGAAGAATCTAAATGAGTTGATGGGATGAAAAAACACGGTTGGTAAGCCCATCTAGCTAGAAGCAAATGGTCAAATAACATCCGATGGACCTGAGATAGCTAATACGTTCGACAAATTCTTTGGCACCATAGGACCCCAGCTTGCATCATTTTTACAAAGCAATCGTGACGTCAACCGTTTCCGCGCTCTGAACCATCAAAACAGCTCGATATTCCTGACTCCAGCTACAGAGCAAGAACTCATCGTCAAGATTAATAGCCTTGATGGATCAAAAAGCTGTGGACCGGACGGCATGTCAGCCTCCTTCCTTAAAGCACATCACGTTTTTCTCTCAATTTTACTGAAGGACGTGTTCAACGAATGTATAGAAACTGGAAGTTATCCTGATGTCCTCAACATGTCCCGCGTGGTTCCTATTCATAAGTCTGGGAGCAAAACTGATGTAAGCAATTACCGGCCAATCTCTGCCTTATCTGCCATAAACAAGAACTTGGAACAACTGTTGGCAAAAAGGATTGTGGATTTTCTACAACAAAATACTATACAGCAGCATACTATACAACTACCAGCATGGCTTTCGCACTGGCTCGAGTACGTTGGCTGCTGCCTGTGAGCTTGTTGACGATATCACCAAAGCTCTTGATATTGGGAACCTCATGGGAGTCTTATTCCTTGATCTCAAAAAAGCATTCGATACTATCGATCACCAAATTCTGCTTCGTAAGCTCGACTATTATGGAATCCGAGGTGTCGCCAATCAGCTTTGGAAAGTTACCTCCGTGGCCGAACTCAATATGTTGAGATCAACAGAATAAAGAGTAGTCTCTGCAATTTGACAGTTGGTGTACCGCAAGGAAGCAATCTAGGTCCACTGTTATTCCTAGTCTACATAAACGATATTGCCAACCTCAATCTACACGGGAAACCACGTTTCTTGGCTGACGATACTTCTGTTTCGTATCCTGGTTCTAACGCTGACGAAATAAAAGGTCAAATGTTGGAAGATATGACATTGCTACAATAACACTTCACTGATAACCTCCTGTCTCTCAACCTAAACAAAACAAGACTTATGATGTTCCGATCATCGCGATCTACATCTGGTGCTAGTCTCAATCTAATGGTAAATAGTACCGAAGTTCTTCAGGAAGAAAAATTTAAGTACCTTGGGCTTGTATTTGACTCTTCGTTGAAATGGAAGCATCACATTGAAGCAGTATCGTCTAGTCTAAGTTCAGTCTGTAGTTTTTTTGTGGAAAACATCCAAATTCGTTCCACGTAAACAGCTACTAACACTGTATCACGCATTCGTTCAATCCAAGCTGCAGTACCTTATTTCGATATGGGGAGCTGCAAGCAAATCACAGATGATATCGCTTCAACGTCTACAAAACCGTTGTTAAAAGGCTATCTACCAAAAAACTCGTTTATACCCGACAATCCACTTCTACAGCGAATCTGATGGATCTGTACAGCCAGTATCAGCATTATTACGGGAGTTACAATGCGTAGTACAAATACATAGTATGTTGTACAATACAAATACGCACCACAACATGCGGATAGATATCTCAAGTCACAGTTACGGTACAAGAGGTCGAGCTAATCTAATCCTTAGAAGGCCGAATACGGAGCTGATGAAAAACTCCTTCTCTTACTTCGCAATATCGCGATACAATACGTTGCCTGTCTCAATAAAAAACTACAAGGTATACAGCCCTAAGGGTTGTACGAAAGGATGACGTAGGACTATATCAGATCATTAGATCAAAGACTAATGTAAACTGCATTTCTGGCATATGTATGTTTATAAGAATCTGTCAGTGCCATTGTTTAAGTGAATGTTTAAAAGAGAAGGGCGAAATATTCAGATTCTATTCGTCATTTAATGCAATTGTGGCTTTGAAAATACGTGGACGGGGGTTCATAAGTACAACGTCTGCAACCATTGAGATAGAGATTTCTTTTCAAATCACTTGTGTGCATCATATAGGTTGAAATAGTAATAAATGACCAGCCCACAGATTATTGTATTAAATATGATTATGCGTAGCTTAACATGTTTCAATAATCTTGCTTTAACTCGCTTGTGGCCTTTAAAAGGGCCATTGGGTACAAATAATATTAAATCCAGAGCACGTTTATCGCAAATATGACGTGCCATTCGAATGTCCTTCTCTTTGGCAGGAATGACGACCGGCACAAATATTTGATGTGCAGTAAGTTGTAAGTTGGTAGCGTCCATTCACTACTTTTGCTCCGAGAAGGTTTTACTAGTTTACTTTCATACCTTACCGCTTGTTACATAGCAGATAATATGGCACATACGCAAAAATTTCTGATTCATTTGATGAGAGTCCTTATCATTTTACCACAGGGGTAAGGGGTCTCAAACCATCATAAAATAAATTGCCTAATTTGGTTCCATTTGCTTAATTATTTCTCACGTTACGAGGAAATTTGTATTTCATTTGTATAAAAGCCCCCCCCCCTCCCACACACTTGCTTGATTAGTTCTAGAGTTATGAAGAAATTTGTATTTCATTTGTATGGAAGCCCTTCCTCTTAGAAGAAGAAGGGGTCTCAATACACCATAGAAAAAATTCTTACCTCCAAAACCCCCACATGCCAAATTTGGTTCCATTTGCTTGAATAAATCTCGAGTTATGAGGAAATTTGCATATTATATGTATGGGAGCTCCCCCTCGTAAAGAGGGGACGGGTCTTAATTAACCATAGAAAAAATGCTTGTCTTCTAAAACCCATACATGCCAAATTTGGTTCTATTTGCTTGATTAGCTCGAGATTTATGAGGAAATTTGTATATCATTTGTATGGGAGCCTCCCCTCTTAGAAGGGCAAGGGGTCTCAGTACACCATGGAAAAAAATCCTACCTTCTAAAACACCCACATGCTAAATTTGGTTCCATTTGCTGGATTAGTTCACGAGTTTTGAGGATATTTGTGTTTTATTTGTATAGGTGCCCCCCTCCCCCCCCTCTCTTACGCCCTCCATAAAATTGCTCTCTTACCCCCTCCATAATATTGCTGATCATTTTATCTGTCCAACGACATATAAATTGTTCAGTTTCGTTCGGTAGTTGAGTAGTTATTAACATTTGAAATCTTTCATTCAAATGTTACACTTCTTTTTTCGTTTTCACAAGGTGCCACCCAGTTCCAGTATAGTAAACAAAGACGTAGTCCTACGTCAAAATGAACGAATTCAATGGAAATTGAATCCCGGTCCTAAGGTCGGGGTTGAAACAGGGGTCTCTCAACCTACATTTTTAGGCAAGTATGCGTGATTTCAAGATCTTTCCCTCCCTGAAGTTTTTCAACTTCCAGTACTACGTCGAGCTCATCAACCTACTTCGCATCACCGGTGATTCTCATTCGCCAAAAAACCATCCGGCCCTAAAATGTCCGTCTCCGTCTGTGATACGTAATTTAATCAATCATTATTTGTAATCATATATTGTAATAGTTCTTGCCCTTCCGTAAAAGAGTATTAAGCTCACTGGAAGGGTACTTTATTGTAATTGTGTTGAAATGATGGAAAGGTTTTGTGCCTGTGGGAAAAGAGGCTATTGCTTCATTCCCAGGGGGTTTCCTTTTCCTATTAATAAAAGTAAGTTTAACTAAAAAAGAAAAAATTCCAGTGCGATGAAATCGGTTAGTCAGCAGTGACGTCGGTCTCAGAGTCCTTTGAGATGCGCGGAAATTTAGAAGCGACAGCAACTTTGGGCAACCAATCTCGTCATTCAGCAGTTTAGTCACGAACAACGCCTGTTGCACCTTACGCCGACACTCAAGTGTATCGAGACCAAGCAAACGGCAGCGGTCTGGATAACACCAAGGCAGATTCCGCTGAGCCAATCGTATAAGCCTTCTCTGCACTCGTTCAATTCGAAGGTTCCAATAGAGCTGGTGCGGTGTCCAAATTAGACAACCGTTTTCAAGAATCGGACGGACTAACGCGCAATAGAGTGCTTTAAACTTGTCTACAGCCCTGCGATTCATACCAGTTGGATGCTATTTCTAGCTTTTCCTAGGTCAGTAAATCGTTTTTGACAGCGAATGTGGAGGTGCCCAGAAACGGTTCGGGACCAATGAACTGATAATCAGATCCTTGTCTCGCTGGGCTGCCAGCAAGCTCATTGCCCTGGATTCCGCAGTGTCCAGACACCCAGAATAATAAAACTTAGTTGTGGCGGAAGAGCTCCCTTAAACTTGTGCATCACTCCCAAACTAATTTCGATGTACATTTAATGGACTTGAGAGCCAGTAGAGCAGCCTAACTGTTAGTAAAGGTACCGATTTTCGCCCGCCTATACTTTCGTTTTAGACATATCTTGGTGCAGATTGCTTCCGCTTGGAAAACGGTGGGCCATTTGCCCAGTGGAAGAGCTTCGTTTATTACTGCAGAACATCCTCCGTGGTTGTAATGTCGAAAGTAATGAAACAAAAATGTTGATAGTATTTAAACAGAACGGGACAAGGCTTGAAGGGGAAAGAATGGAAAATCTTATAAGGGAGGATGAAGCAACATTTAAGAACCGTTGTGTATCGTTCCTTTTTACCCAAGCTGTTTCATTACTGTCTTCTACGGTCCCCGAGCGTAAAAAACATTAATTAAATGTCTGATCTTATTAATGGTAGCGGCTGATCAATGCGAAGAGTTCTCTGAAACCAGACACACTATCAGAAGCATAACTCCGAAATGAGCTACCTCGTAGAGTATGGGATGACGAGTATGCAGAGATTTCAAAATGGCAACCAGAATGGATTCTGGCGAGGAAGAAAATTTTTACAGTTACGGGAAACTAATCAAAGAGACAGAAAGAAAGATTCAATTACAGGAATGCACAGATTTGATCTTTCTATGAACCCAGGTTGAAGTTACCAAGACAACAAAAAGAATCCGTATCCCAATCTGAACAAGTCCCCATTTCGCTGCCGGGATGATTAGCCCAAGTTTTATTTGATTTGATTGCTGCGGTTTTAAGTTTGCTCCATTTGTTACATTACGTTTTTATACGTAGCTACTAGGTATGTCTGTGCTCCATTGTTTTTGTGCTGCTTGTTTTTCTGCGGTAAACTGCAAACGGAAGGGAAAATTAAGCGAGAAACGTACATCATACCCAGGATGGATGGCAAAAATGAGAACAAAACCGAACCGTCCGCCACCGCACCGCACCGCACCGGCCAGACCCAGACCAGGGTGACGAGGCGAGCCGCTTGCCGGTTGCCGGTAAATGGCATCAGGTGAAATGCGGTGACAGCACACAAAAGAATGAGCGATTTGGTTGTTGGTTGGAAATGAAATGGAAAATAGCTACCTCAGCAGCAAGCAACCTGTCTGCCGTATATGTAGGTAGATATGCAATGCACTGCTCCTGTGCTGGCGACTTTTGCGGAGTCCCTGACTACGGTGATACATTATTTGCTCGGCTTTCTGCCGGTGACATGCTTCCCGAGCTGGTCTCGGCCACATATGAGCGTACGTTTTCACCACACACCCATACTCGAATGTTCAGCCTCATGAACAGCTTATGGGAAAGCGGTAGAATTTTCATTTTATCCTAGCTATTTTTATGAACGGTAATATGTCGTAGATGGTTGACAAGAAAATAGTTCCAACCAGTGCTCCAGAAGTTTCTATTGTATGCAAAACAGCAGGTTTGGGGAGTAAATAACGGATACCTCTCCTAGTGCGGCACGAATGAGTCGGATTCACCATGCTATGGTGAAGATTGCTTAATATTTGATGCGAAAAGCACAGAGTGTGCAGAAAAGATTTATGTGCAAAACGGCTTTTGACATTAATAACTGATTTTTTTTGTCACCACAAGTTGGGTTTCGGTCGGGGTAGGTTTGCTAATTGCATAGTTGCAAGCGAAACTATTTTCAATCTCAACTCGATTTCATGGGAAAGTTATTTGAAATGCATCCCAAAGCCTTTTTATGGATTCAATGTGATTGCGTACCTCTCGGTCCAGTTTTAAAAATCCTTAGTCGTTTTTATGGATAATTTGTGTGCTTCTGCTGTAGACTCATTTTTAGTACAATTATATTGTAATAACCGATAATGAATATTCCGATATTTTACTCGTACCTGCAAAAATAGAAAGAAAAATTGAATTATTTTATCTGTATTTTAGTTATATAATTATAATCTGTTGCAATTAAAATATACAGTTATATTTTGCCGGATATCATCGTTAAAAGCGAAATTTTAAGAAAAATTTTACTTTTACTTTAGTTCCAAGCTGAAACTTCCAGCTAACTTGCTGCGGCAATTTACTCAGCGTTTAATCCAATTAAATCCTGTCCTATCCTGTAACATACACATACACCCTTCCGATTATACCTATCTTAACGCACCAACTCTCTTAATGCAGTTACTTGGCAAGTTGTTTGCAACTGGCCACAAAAACCAGAAAACACAGAGACGAAAAGAGAACTCTTTTTACATTCACGATTACAACCGTAATCGTAATCCGCACATCTCGAGTTTCCCGACAACCGACCGGCCGGCGTATTGCGAACAATGCATTAGACGAACAACCAGCAAAGTTTACAAGTTATCCAGTCGACCAACTAACTATTCGTTCGTCGGGGCCACAACTCGTGGTAGGCAAACATCACCGAAGGGATAGTTAACTTTTGTTCGTCCCGCCGGCCGACCGCTTACGATGCCCCACCCAGTTCAAAGGGATGACGTTTGCTGCGCGGCTAATGATGCTTGACTTTCTTCCCGAACGAGCTACGCTCAAAGGGCATGCCGCATCATGAACATACATAGGATGGGATTAAATATCGCAGTGATCCAGTTTTCCTATCTTATTTTCTTATTTCCCTGCACAGTAAAATGGGTGCAATACTAGGTATATATTTAAATATGATTAAAAGTTAAGTCTAGTCGTAAGATCACAATCCGTCATCAAAGTCAAACGACAAACATGCCTAATGCACTAACCCAGCAATCACAGAAACCTCCCCCTGTTTGTAACTATTGCGTAACTCAGAGGAAAGAAATTCAATAGCAAACAGTTACTGACCGACAAAGTTAGTGTTTGTGGTAGTATAAATAATTTGACTAATTATCCTTGCATAGAGTAGAGAAAAAAAGATCCAGCTCATATTATGATTCGGTTCGGTGAGGCTCTGTTTCTTCCAAAGAATAAATAACACTTACACAGCAGCCAGCCGACATGCACATAATTCGTGGCCAGCATCGCCACCCCAAACTTTACGTGTATTCAGTTATGTGCCCTAAGTCTGTAGACACAGTGTTCTGCCCTTGCATGGTCTTGGTCCTACTGCGTTCCGTACTGTGTGCCATGTTGTATCGTGTAAAAGTTTTCCAGAATGACTCGGAAGTAGTTTGTCACATAGTTTCTAGGAAATTGTGGGAAGACGCGTCGTGTGTTCATGTGCAGTCCTACAATCGCAGACACAGGCAAACATGGTTCCTGCTCTGCATGTACTGTCGGATGAAATTACTGCAAGCCAAGATGAAAAGCGGGATTTGATCTGTGTATGTCAGGAGCTGGTCCACAGTTTGCTCTCAGGGGGCATTATCAAACTGACTGAATACACGTAATCTGTGTATATCCTGGTTGGCGATGGGAGAAAAGATGCAGGCAGCAGATGTGTAGGGCAGCAAGTGGAGCGAGATGTGATTGCCCTGAATCTAAACTGTGAATAGCATTACGTGCGATGCGAACAGGATTGTCCGCCGAGTGGCTAGTGTGGCTCACAAAGTTTGTGCGGAAATTTGATTGAACTGCCAAACAGCAACAAGCGTGTGACCCGGAGCAGAAGGTGGAATTCGATGTATGGGGAAATGTTCCATATACGATTGGCATACTTTGAAATAGTATTGGTTGATTTCTGAAAACAAATGGATCATTATGTTTAACATGTTTAACAACAGAGAGTATTCATAATGAGATATGTATGTTCTGAGAATATCAAACTAAACATTCGAATGGCACACAATTGTTAGTCACAAGTCTTACCTGCTATTAAGATGTAATAATTGAGAAGAGATTTCTTTGATACTCAGAACAGAGCGTGGAACACAGAATGTTAATTGTTATGGAAGCATTCCATATCGTTTCGTACCTTGCGACAAAAGCTAGATAAGTTCCGAAAGTAGAATTTGCACATTCATCATCTGTTTGCGGATTTCAAGGAGGCATGCGATTCAATAAAGCGAAATAAACTAAGACAAACTGATTTGAATAACGTTGAATGGGGATACGGGAATGCACTTTCATACCTATTATTCGACATTACCTGTGAAGGCACAGAACGAAGGGTATGCAAAGGAAAGGAACGATACTTCTTGATTTTGCGACTGACGTAGATATCGTAGATTGCACGCCCAGTTAGCTCCTGAGTTCGTATCTCGACTGAGTAGTGCAGCTATTGCCAAGTAACAGTTCTAAGTTTTATTACGTTCGTATAGTGGTTTTCATGACCAATTTCATAAAACCGCTAATAAAACTATAAGCTCCACCAGAACTTTCTGATGACCGCTATAAAACCACTTTCTGACCAAGAGGTCCACTCTTCAGAATGTGTTCATAACCTCTACAAGAATCAGGTTATAAAGTCAAGTAGTCGTATCACGCTCTACTGAAAGCAGCAATAAAACCCATTAAGCTTTCGCTGCTTGACAGCCACCGCCATAATTTAATAAAGCTTTTCGCTTTTCGCTCGGACAAAAGCTAAATATCAGTTCGCCAGCTTTGTCAACTTGAAAATATGTCCATGAGCAGAAAAGTTAAAGTTTTACTGACAGATCATTCTGAACGATTTCGTTTATAGCGACCATAATAAAATATCCCATAGAATAAATAATGATTTTTTTCACAGTCTTAGTTCATTTGCAGCATACACGCATTATATTTTATCGTGCATATTGATATGAGAGGTTGATAAAATCAACGCGCCACTGAAATTTTGCAATTTTCGAAAACTGCTTATTTTAATATAATAAAAATATTCAGTTACTTAATCTCAATTTCTAGCTAATTCATTTCAGTAGCTTCCTGTGACAGGAAAACCGATTGATAATAACTTTCTTTCTGCAAAACACTTTGCTTTGATGAATTGTTGTTTGCGAGCTAAAACAAAATATTAGAAAATGGCAATATGGCCTTGCAGAAAAAAAGGATTTTAGTGTTGAACTTCGGTATTCTTCATAATAGCAGCAAAAAACTGTTGGGTCAGGGTGTTACCGTTTTAATAGCTCTATAAAACTAACAAATTTATTGCGGTTTGACAAGCAACCGCGATAAGATCAATTTTGATTGGTGCGCCATTTTGTATTGCTACGCCACAAGTTTATAAGAGATGTGGTGCAGCAAACCAGTTTTAACGTGGTAAAATAAGCAACTACAATAAATTTGCTTTATTAACAGTTTTATATTGGACCGGTTTCTTCTTGGTATTGCAATAAAACAATAAAACCAGAGGTAATGATTAATACCGCAATAAAACCTTTATAAAATTCAAAGAAAACCAAGTGTCTTTAGAATTGTTACTTGGTTACTTGGTTGAGTCAATAGGATCTTTACACTAGCCCCGTAGTTTTTCTGTGCTCTAATGACCGGCTGCGAAGTCTGTCAATAAAGAAGGATCAAATTCATGAGGACGTTTATACCCATGGCTTTGCTTTTTTTTGTAGATATCATCGATATCGGCCACCAGCGCTATGGAAGATGTTTTCAGGCCATTTAAGTTGGAATTTGGAATTTAAGTAAGATTGAGTATACTTACTGGTAGCAGAGAATGTGAGTAGTGTTAATGCCGATGAGGAACGTCGAGTAATTCACAAATTCTGGTACGCTCGTGATATGTGAGCGTGACGGGAGGCTTGAAGAAACACGACGCGTTTCAGTTGCAAATAGAGCCTTCTATTAAGCGCGTGGTCACCCTATTGCGGATGCTTGGAAATAAAATAGAAAAGTGGAGTGCGAGAAAGATTCATGAAGCAAACGGAAGAATGTAGAAAATAATATTTTTCTTCTCATTACATCATGACATAATCGAAATGCCTTTTCTGCCTCTATTTAAGTCACCACTGAGGTTCCCCAAGGTTACCACTTGTGACCACTTCTTTTCATTTTACACGCAAATGACATTTCTTTCATACTTAAGTATTCAAACTACTTGTATTTGTAGAAGATAGCCGCAAGGTTACGAGTTGTCGTTGCATCAGGGCATTCGACGTCAAGTGACATTAGCACGGGTTTATTCTCAGGCCCTTCATGTTGTATTCTATACAACCACCATAACGCATTCTCGACAGAGCAAAAAGTCACTCTTATAGTTAATGTCCAGAGAAAGGCCATTCCGCGAATCAATTTGGAGGACGGCTTCATCCGTTGGACGATTTAATCTAGGATTTAATCTAAGAAGTTGTTAATATTAGTTTTAGGCGTTAATTGGTTTTCGAAATTTTAAATGTGAATAAAAATGTGCAAATAAAAATAAAGAATGTAAAGGCATACCAGCGTATCATTTAAATTTCCAAAAAAATCCAACATTTAAGGTATTCCTATTCTCTTAGTCTTAATCAGGAGTATCAAAAACCGAAATAAATTTAAAGAGTGCTCCACTATCAGAGGACTCTGTATGATAGCTAACTACTAACTTGTTTCTGATAGCGCAAGTTTTGACTATAGGCAGACCCAGAGGCTCATGGCAACGCAACTTAGCCAACGATATCCAGGCTATAGACGAGAACCTATCCTAGCGTCAGGTAAAACGGGCGGGTAACCGTCAGCAGTGGAGATTTCTAATTTTATCCCTTTGTTCTGCCGGACCGGCGGACATGGAGACATAAGCAAGTAAATATTGCCGTTTTCTAGCATATTTTGGTCGCCAAACAACAGTTCGTCAAAACAAACTGTAAGTTTAATCAACTTACTTTCAAAAATTGTAAAATTTTGATGGCGCATTAACTTTAGCCACCTATTATTACAATATGCACGATACAATTTAAAGCGCATATGCTGCACAACTACGAAAACTGCTGAAAATTTCTTATTCATTCTTTCGGGTATTTTATAATGGCCGCTACAAATCATATAGACCAGGATGATCTGACTGTAAAACTTTTTCACTTTTCTGTACACATTCACGTATAGCTCACGGCTATATATTTTCAAGTTGTGAAACAAAACGAAAAGTTTCACTAAATTTTGGCGGCTGCCGTCAAGCTTAATCGATTTTGCTGCTAGTTTCATGTTATAAAAATCTTTTGACGTAGGACTACGTCTTTGTTTACTATACTGGGACTGAGTAGCACTTTGTGAAAACGAAAATAGAAGTGTAACGTTTGAATGAAAGATTTCAAATTGTAATAACTTCTGAACTATTGTGTGGAACTGAAAAATTTATACGTCGTTGGATAGATAAAATGACCAGCAATTTTATGGAAGGGTAAGAGAGCAATTTTAAGAGGGTTTAAGAGGGGGGGCTCTTATACAAATGAAACACAAATGTCCTCAAAACTCGAGAACTACCCAAGCAAATGGAACCAAATTTGGCAGGTGGGGGTTTTTGGAGGCAGGAATTTATTTTATGATGGGCTCACCCCTGTGCTGAAATGTGTTAGAAGGATAAGGACTCTCATACAAATAAAACAGACATTTTTGCGTATGTATTTTCTGTTATGTAACAAGCGGTAAGGTGTGAAAGTAAACTAGTTAAACCTTCTCGAAGCAAAAGATAGTGAATCGACGCCACTAACTTACGTGCATGTTGCCATTCATATCAAAAGAAAAGGACATTCGAATGGCACGTCATATTTACGATGAACGTGCTTTGGCTTCAATGTTATTTGTAACCAATGGCCCTTTTGAAGGCCACAAGGGAGTTAAAGTAAGATTATTGGACCATGTCAAGCTACGCATAATCATATTTAATATAATAATCTGTGGGCTGGTTATACATTACTATTTCAACCTTTATGATGCACACAAGTGTTTTTTAAAAGAAATTTCGATATCTCAATGGTTGCAAGCGTTGTACTTATGAACCCCCGTGCACGTATTTTCTAAGCCGCCATTGCATTCAATGAAGAATTGAATCTGAATATTTCACTTTTTCTCTTAATGGCACTCACAGATTCTTATAAACATACATATGCCTGAAATGCAGTTTACATTAGTCTTTGATCTAATGATCTGATATAGTCCTACGTCACCGTTTTGTACAACCCTTAGGGCTGTATACCTTGTAGTTTTTAAGAGTTTCTTGGTCGAAAGGCACTTTTACAGCGGTCACGGGAAGGTTCTACTGGAGCTCTTAGTTTTATTAGTGATTTCCTGAAATAGATCATGAAAACCACTAGAGGAACGCAATAAAACTTGAATTGCTGCTTGAAAGTAGGCTGTACGAGGAAAAATTTTCTTAATAAAATTTCATTAGCAAACCCCCTTAGAAATTTGTTTATTGAATTTTGTAGTAGAAACACGGCTTCTACAACAGTTTTTATTGTCAACATTGAAATTTGTGGTAAATTTATTGTGAAAGTGTCACAAATGTAAATTTTATTCATATTTTTTTCTTATTTTATGGAAGGAATTGGCCATATTGCATCACAAATTTATTGCCTTTTTAATTATATTTTGCATTTCGTTTAAAAAATTACCATGAATGGACGATGAGATTTACTGTAAATGAAAAGTTTTTTTCGCGTAAATTGATTATTATTGTTAAAATATCGTCATTTTTATGGCAGAATCTCTCAAAATCTTGAAAGTGATGGCGGACTACAATAAGTTTGATGGTATGGTTATCTTATCGGACAATAAATTTTAATGAGAAAAAGCAATGAGAATTATGACAAATTTTAATGAGAATTAATACTTTTTTATATCTGGAAACAGTGGACCCCTCATTCGCCAAGGGGCCCGGCAGTTTTATAAAAGTTGAATTTTCAGCAAACCTTGAGATCTATATCATGTGATATTTGTAAAATGTAATGAAACCTAAATTTGTAATGAAACAACTTACAAATGGCATGGTTCTGTAAAGAAAAAGAACAGGGCTTTCGAATGGAGTAACAATTAT
Source organism: Sabethes cyaneus (assembly GCF_943734655.1). Taxonomy (NCBI): domain Eukaryota; kingdom Metazoa; phylum Arthropoda; class Insecta; order Diptera; family Culicidae; genus Sabethes; species Sabethes cyaneus. The sequence continues at coordinate 59,020,753 of NC_071354.1, forward strand.
GACGTATGACTACGTCTTTCAGGAAGGTAGCTGGTATCGTCATTCGAAAAAACCAAAAAATACGTGCGTCGCAAAAAAATGAAAGATTTTGCGTGGAAATAGCTTGGCGGTTTCCAGATCAATTTTCAATGTTTTACGTCGATCGATCGGAAAATCTTCTATGCATTAACCTCAATAAAAGAACCTGTTGATTTCAAAGTACGCACTATTGAAAAATTGAAAATAATGAAGCATTGTCCAACTGGAAGTCCTCGCTTCGTGATTGGTTGGAAAAGACGCCATCCTAGTTTTAACGTGTTTTTAGAAAAATTGACAAAATCTCTCCGCCCCAATGGGTCAGAGATTCTCTACGACGATTGACCCTAGACCAATTTAGTATCTGTGCTTGGTAAGTAACTCAAGACAAAATTACCAAGTTTCTTCGTCTCAACAAGATTTCTTAGGACCCCGATTAAACCTAGATTTGCTTGGAAAGTTCGCCAGAAGGAGTGACAGAGCCTTTTCGTCCCAAAAAAATTTCTTACGATTGCGATTAAACCTAGTCCAATTCAATATCTGTGTTAGAGAAGCGTGCCAGAAAAAAATCAGAATGGTTTCAGCCCACAGTGCGGCGGTAGCAGTCAGGTGGAAGGAGCACTTCCAGATGTTGTTGAATGGAGAGATAAACACGGAAATCAGAAGAAACAGTATATGAGCAAAGGCCAAACTGTGGATCCACCAACACAGAAAAAGAGTAAGAAGGCAATCAGTGAGCTGAAAAACGTTAAGACTACTGGGAAGGAACCAAAGAACTTCGAAAAAAGGCCGGCGGGTGTACCAAACAATCCACCGGATCATTGTCAGGATCAGGGAATGTCGGAGGAGTGGTAGGATGGCCTCATTTGCCCTGTTTTCAAAAGAGGACATCGACCCGAATGTAAAACCTATCAAAAAATTACATTGCTCAATTATGCCCATAAGGTGCTTTCCCGTATCCTGTTCTGTATACTGAGACCGTAGGCGGAGTCCTTCGCAGCGAGTACCAAGCCGGTTTTCATGAGGGTCGCTCTACAACGAATCAGTTTTTTACCCTGCGTCAGTTGCTAGATAAGTTCCGGGAGAACAACTTGTAGACTCATAATCTGTTTGTAGACTTTGAGGCGGCGTACGATGCAGTCTTACGAAATGAGCTGTGACAAATAAATCTAAAATCTCACATGCTTTCTTTTCTTCTTGTTTTCCGGATGACGTCGATATCATCGGAATCAACCCTAAAGCAGTGGAAGAGCCATTTAGACCCTTTAAACGGGAAGCAGCGAGATTGGGACGTACCATTAATACCGCCAAAACATCAAAATAGTATAGTGCTGAAGTGGAGCTGGATGGGAACGATATGAAGTAGTAGAGGAATTCATATACCTTCATGTACTCGTGATAAGTGATAACGAAGTCAAGTATTTTTCCGTAGGTTGCAAATTCGCACTAAACTGGCGCTCACCAGAACACTAATCCTCCCGGTGGGTTAATACTTGATGATAAAATGAAAAACGGAATGTGGCACATAAGCATGAACCACAAGCTCTGTCAAGTAAGTATACAAATATGCTGATATAGTGAAGGTAGTACAATGTGGCAGACTGCGGTGGGCTGGGCACGTGACCGGATTGCCCGACGAAAGACTAGCTAAAACCAGCGGGGCAGGGGTAGATCCCGCACCTGGTAGATGTGCGCTGTCGAGGACGGTCAGCTGGTGTTTGAGGGGATTGGAGAACGGTAGCCCAGGACCGACAGTACTGGAGGACTATAATTAGTTTGGCGCGTCGCCACTCAAGTAAAGTAAGTAATGGTACAACCGATCAACACAATCATACCGAGAAATAGGTAGTTAACAGTTGCACAGAGTCACAGACAACTTCTACTAACCTGTGCAACCAGTAAAAGTATTATTGATACATAAATGAAACGTTTATTACCAATGAATGATGGCTGTAATTAGCTCAAAGGCCAGTCAGTTTTGTAATAGAAATAATATATTAACCTGAATATAATGATAATTTATTTTGAAAAAAGGCAGTAAAATTGCCTCTTGGTAAAGTTTTAACTAATTTGAGGTCATATCTTCACTGTATGATTCAAAGTTAAACGCAGTGACCGGTAAAGCTATCCAGTTATTGTCTGATAACCACAAGCATAAAGGTAAACATTTGCATCGGTAACAGATTGTTTTCGAATGCAGTCAAAACAACAAAACAACAAAGCCTGACATGGATGAAAAATTATAACAGGCACTATTTTAACTTTACAGCACACACACCCGACCCCGTTCGACTTCTTCACCTTGAAGCCAACCGTATTGGGTGGATAAGAATTTTACTTTCCAGCAATGTTTTCAAACTGCAATCAGCACTGGTAGGTACCTACTACTGGTGCTGGAGTCAAAAATCATGCTCTCGACTTACAGTCATGATAAATGCTTCTGCACGTGTCGACACACTTTTTCCCATTTCTCTTGAGCTGACCGAGAGACAACGGGGAAAATGCTTACACAATGTTTCTACGTTTTACATACATTGGAGTACATACTCCGGCAAGAGTGCGTTACTTTGAACGACCAGCGCATAAACTATTGCCAGGAGAGCCTGGCCAGTTTAACGCAGCTAGGTATTAGGAAAAAGCTCTACTCTGCCGATACATACGTTCCACCCAAGAGCAACCGGTTAAGCAAGACTGTCGATGCAGCACATCTCGACCGAATGAACAATGTTGCATAAACATACCTACACACGTGAATGAAGCTGCAATGTAGCGGAGAAAGCTGCGGTATCAACCATTCTAGCACACTTCAGAAGCTACTCGTGAGCTTCTGAACACGGCATTCGCAGCAGAGCGCAGCTTCCGGCTTAGGACGTGGAGATGTAGAACGAGCTGTACCTTTCCAAGTCAACGAACGCACGGGGAAATGTGTATAAAATATATGTCTTGGATTATAAAATAATAACATTGAACCTGATGGTAGAGCACAATGCAATGGCGTGTTGCGCCGAATCTCGCTACGGAGCGTACAACTTTCCGTTCAGAAAAGCGCAGTGAAGAAAGAATTTTACTCGAACTCGGTAATCTTTGGCTGAAGATGCAACTTTCCGTTCGGAATGAACACGAATTACTTCGGAAAATTGGATTAATATTTGAGTGCGTTCTGTAAATTTAATGAAAGGTGTTTAAAATTGTTTGGTAGGATGGTTAAAGTTGTCGATACATTTATGTTCAAAAAAATTTATTTACTTTAATTGAGGAGGACTGCAAATGCAAAAATGTTCAAAAATTGGACGCCTTTTTCAAATCCATATTCAAAGCAAAATCAAAATTATAATAAAATTAGCAAATCAATGAATGTGTGCACACAGCAAAAAATAACGACTAATTCATCTAACATCACTCGGTCCAGCGGCGATTTTGGAATGCATTAATTAAAATCTCGACATGATGTGGGTTGCACTCGTGACGGGTTCCACGGCTCATTTCGGCTCGGTCCTCGGCCATAGCAAAAGCCGGCATTCTTTTAAACAATTCCTCCAATTAGTCACATTCCGGGCAGGCAACTGCTGGCTGGCATGCAACTGGCACCAAAAATCGAACTGTTCAGATTTTGGCTGTCCCGTTCGGCTTAATTTTGGGTCAGTAGCGGTGAAGCCGGGTCCTCCTCATGTTTTTGATCTTGTTTAATGAAATGAGGCACAATTGTCAAATAAAGGTAAATTTCATCGCTCGTAACGAAATGGACGCCGTTAGCAATGGAACGTCAGTCGAGCAAAGCCGAGGTCTTTGAAGTTTGCCAACGCTAATTGCATTGGTACGTACAGGCTGTTTTTCGCATCGATGAAAAAAGACAGCAAATCGTGGGAAGGGGTGTAATTAGTAATTCAATGTTATTTATGTGCAGCAAAATCCAAATATTATTACGAGAGAATTCCACTTTTGAGTGAAGCAATGTAAAGCCGGCATTATTAAACAGACTCGCAGCACCTGCAAAACATAATCACAAAATTGATTGGAATAGTTAGGTACAAGCAATCGCATCAATCGGCTTCACAATCTCTCCGTACATTCATTTGTGAATGCAAATTTTGCTCCACCCCTATCAGAACAACAAACAAATAATTACAAACCAAAACAATTCCAATTATATCTGATTGATTCGTGTCCGCTTCATTTCATTTCACCCGTCATTGACCCCATTGCCGCCTCCCGGCAACCAATCAAGAAGGTCGAAAAATCCAGCAACATTTGCTCCGGTGAACAGCGTCCCACCTCCTCCTAACGTCGCGTCGTCAGTAGGTTAACTTCAAACGATTGAAGCCACAATAGGTTGGGATTAATTTCCTGTCGGCCGCTCGAAAGTCACTGGAAGGGAATGGCCTTCATTGACCCGCTCAAGGGCGGGTTCAACTTACTGTAACAAGCTGTCATCCTGCCGGCTAGCCAAAGGGAAACAAAAGAAATCTGTACGAGTTTCAATCGGTTCGGTTCTACAGATCCGATACTTACTACTACAACAATGAACGTTTGCATCGGATCGGTAGGAGCGAACAAGCTGCCGCAGAATTCATGGAAAATTTTCAATCAACCGAAGCCCGGCAGCCTACTCCGAAGAAACAAACACTGCTATTTCCGGAAAATTATTCAAACCTTTGATGTCGATTCGGAGAGGAATTTCGTTTTGCAAGAGATGACCGATTTCTACGGGAATTTGAGCTGTGTTCTGGATATTTGCGTTCGAAACATTTGACACCGGTATATTGGAAAGCTGAAACTCAGACTTTTTTTTTGCAAAGAAAAAGAACTAAAGTGTTTGATATTCGAGGCGAGGAAATTATGAAACTATGATTGCCACATTGATCACCGATATGATTCATCAGGAGAGGTTTTATCCATCAATAACTGATTACGATGAAGAGTCTAGTATTGTTTGTTTTGTACTCCTGCACGAGTTCTATAATTAATTGTTAATTGCTTTTGTGTTGTTGTTTTATATTTAATCACGAGATAATAATATGTAGATTACGAGGATTAACCGATAAAACATACACAAACGAATGGCATTTTCAATGCTGATAATAATATCATTCAAATTGTTTCAGGGGTTAGAGAGTCAATCATGGATGAAAGTAGATGGAATCCCAACTAGGTAGCAACTAAAACCTATTGCCTGCATGAATGATAATACCCTATAAAATCGCTGGGTCATTCACCAGGTGGTATTAAGCATTTCATTTACAGGATCAATTGATTTAGCAACCGTTGCTCTAACACCGTGATGATTGGTGGGCAGCCCCTTCTGCTGGATATACCTAGGTGGCATGACTTCGGTAGGGTAGTTTACCGAAACTCTCACTTTTACTACGATGAATGAGCAAAAATGGCAATACATAACGAAATAAACGACAAAGAGCATCGAAATTAAAGGCTACTGGCGAATTTATTTGCTGACTTCAGACATATTCAACCGCAGCCTATCTGTAAAACTAGGCTTTACTGACAAAGTCGTTTAATTTCGGCAACAAGTCCGGTGTCCCACAAGAAAATACTTTAGGAGCATTACTTTTCATCGTACATTTCAATGACGTTTGTTTTGTCATGTTTTAGGTTATATAGTATCTCATAAGACACACAATAATAATTTTGATATCGGTAATCTAAAATATATTCTGTGTAACCTCGAACAGTGGATCCAACTTATAGATTAAATATCTTACTCGCGTTAAGTTTGCTTTGTGGTTACTTATCGTTTCTATTTAGACTACCGAGCTAGCGATTGGCGATACTTCCAAGATTTACAGAATAGCGTAAATAAATTACTTCTTACTTCTACCAGCAAAGAGCCGGGGTGGCTCTTGCCGTATCAAGGACTCCCGTCCACTGTACTCGGTCCTGGGCTGCTCGTCGCCCATCGTCGTTCGACATCCTTGCGACGTGGCCGGCCCACCGTAGTCTCTCAACTTTCGCCAGATGTATGATGGAATCTCTCCAAGTAGTACCTGCAACTCGTGCTTCATACGCCTACGGCACTCTCCGCTTTTCGTTTGTATACCGACAAAAATAGTCCGTAATACCTATCGTTCAAATAAGGCAAGTGCGCGAATGTCTTCCGTAAGCAACGTTACTGTTTGGGTTTGATGAAAGACCACTTGGTGTAATCTCTAACAAGTAGTCTGATACCCAGCGTTTGCAGAACGGGTTCACCGGAACCTGCGACTAGAACCAATTCTGTCGGAGGAATGCACGATTGTCGCCGATAATAGTAAGCGGAGCCGTTGGACGAGCCGAACAGGAAACGATTCGGCGTCCGTGTCGGACCAGAATCCTCATCCATCGGCACGTACGTCATGTGGACGCGAGTTGACTTCTGCTAGCAGGATGTGAAGAACCTCGTTCAATGGCCTTTTCTAAAAGCAGACTGTCATAAAGATATTTTTAACAGTGCGGATGAGTCGCTCCCAGCTGTCGCCCATGTGCGGCGATAGTAGTGAAATAAAAATCCAATCAATGCCATTTCTAGCGAACTCTTTCATCAACTTATGTCGATTGAGTGCGTCGTTGAGCTGCCTCGGCTTTCGATTTGCACCCACGAAGTTTGTGCCACCTTACCTTACCTTATGTGTCCGGCAGAACAAAGGGATGAAATCAGAGATCTCTACTGCTGACGGTTATCCGCCATGGCTGTAACCTGTCGCTAGGACAGGTTCTCGTCTACAGCCCGGATGTCGCTGGCTAAGCTGCGTCGCCATTAGCCTCTGGGTCTGCCTCTTCTACGCTGTCCTTGTGGATTCCCGTCGAGTGCTTCTCTGTAAACCTCGTTCGATCCTTTCCTCAAGGGGTGTCCGATCCACTTCCACCTACGTTCACGAATTTCTGTGGCTATCGGCCGTTGATGACACCGACGATGGAGTTCCTCATTGGATATCCAGTTATCAGGCCACCAGGCACGAATGATGTATCGGAGGCACCGGTTAATGACGTAGGTAGGTGTAGGTGGGGGATATTCGAAGTTGTAATATCGAGGGATGCGACATGTTTAAGTCGAGGTAGAATTTGCAACCATGCTTGCCGTTTTGCATAAGCATTGCCGTCAATTTCTTCGTCCAACTATTGCACGCCGGCTCACCAGTTTTGTTGAGGAAGAATCTTTGGAAACGCAGTACCGATTCATAACAGTTCCAACCCACTTTGTGTGTAAAGACATCGTCGATGTGAACAGTGTCGACATGACAAGACCTTCTCTGTTGCCAGCTGTAGAGATATGTCGAAGCATTTTTCCTCGGTGACGATTCCCTGTAGCACTGTGAGTACCCACGGAAGATAGTGAAGTCTCAGCAGCGGATTTCCATGAAAAAAAAAAAACGAGAAATCGAGTTGCTAAAGACAACAAAGACACCAATAAGGACCGTGTACCAGCAGAATTTTATAAGCATGACCGAGAAACGCTTGCAACGGCTCTAGACTGAGTTATTTCCAAAATTTGGGGGGAGGAGGAGGAACTACCAGAGCAATGGATAAAAGTAGGTGTTTGTCCCATCTACAAAAAGGATAGTCGAGTCGACTGCTGCAACTATTGTGGCACTACGCTGGTAAACGCCGTTTACGAGGTATTCTCCCAAATCCTCTGACGCCGGCGGTCACCTATAGCACAAAGTTTCGTAAGGAATTAACAAGCGGGCTTCATCGGAGCTCGCACCATTTCAGACCAAATACTATCCGACCGATCTTGCAGAAATGTTAGGAGAATAACATACCCACTTATCACATCTTTATTGACTTGAAAGCAGCATATGATACAGTCGATCGAAACCAGCTATTACAGATAATGCACGAACGCGGATTTCGAGACAAACTCCCACAGACTAAAACCGTTGATGACGACGATCTAGAAGTGGTAAATGAGTTCATGTATTTGGGATCGCTGGTTACCGCGGACAACAACACTAGTAAGGAGACATAGTTTTGCTTTTCGCAAAACGCTTCGATCAAGAAACACGCGCAGCCTTACGAAGCTGATAACTGGTGAAAGTCGGTAGGATACGGTAGGTCGAGAACTTCTTAAGGACGACAGTGCGACGAAAACAGTTATTTTCAATAACCCGACAGGCAACAGGAGTACTTAAGTGGCTTGCCGTCCGAAGACAAAGCCTGTTGAACAAGGTTTCTCCAATTAACCACAACCATGTGGGCTACCACTCTCCAATTCCTTGGACACCGAGTACTCCCCCCACCAGATCTCGCTCCACCTGGTATAACCAACTTGCTCGCGGTGCTCCGCGGTCGTCTTGTTTCTACCGGTTGTGAGGCATATAACATCTTTGCAGAGTAGTTGTCCGGCATTCTTTTAGACTTTTAGCCACCTTTTAGATACTGGGTTCGTCATTGAGCTGTGCGAGTTCATGGTTCCTCTGCCTCCATACTCCGTTCTCCTGTACGCCGCCGAAGATCATTCTTAGCACTCGTTGTTCCAAAACTCCAAGTACTCGCAGATCCTTTTCGAGCATTGCCCATGGTTCATGACCGTAGTGAACAACAGGTCTATTAAGCGTCTTGTACAGGGTGTACTTTGTACGGGGTCTAGTCTTGAAATTCTTGTTCGTGCATTATCTGTAATAGCTGGTCTCGATCGACTGTATCATGCAGCGCGGCTGCTTTCAAATCAATAAAGATGTGATAAGTGGGTATGTTATACTCATACTGACATTTCTCCAAGATCGGTCGGATGGCATTTGGTCCGAAGTGTTGCGAGCTCCGAATAAGCCCGCTTGTTAATTCCCTACGAAACTTTGTGCTATAGGTGACCGCCGGTGTAACAGGATTTGGGAGAATACTTCGTAGATTGCACGACCGCAATTTCTTGTGAAGCCCATAGTAAGCACAACTTCTGCTAATAATACGCCTCCGAATCCCACGGCTGGCATCATTGTCCACCATTACCAGTAAATCAAGGTAGACAAATCCATCGACTACCTCAAACTCATCGCCGACGATCATTATAATACTGCCCAAGCGACGTCAGTCGGTCTCGGTTTCGCTGGACAGCATGTACTGTGTTTTAGACGTATTTACCTTTAATTCAACCTTTCTGCTTCGCACTATAGTCTGGTGTACTATTCAGCCACCGCCACAGATGTTCTGCCGATAATATCCATTTCGTCTACAAAGTAGACAAATTGACTAGATTTAAAGATTTGTCGAAGACCGTGCCCCGCATGTTCATATCCGCTCCGTTCAAAACAGCTTATAGCACTATTTTGAACAGCATGAGAGACCATCGCCTGGACGAAGCCCTCTGTGTGATTCGAATGAACTTGACAATCCATCCGAAATCCGAATACAGCACTGTGCACCATCCATCGTACATTTAACCAGTTTCATGAGCTTCCTAGGGAAGCTGTTCTAGCCCACGACTTTCCACAGCTCTTTTCGGTTGATGGTATCACATGCGGCTTTAAAGTCAACGAACAAATGGTGCGTGGAAATTCTGCTCTTTTAGAAGATTTGCCGCAGGGTAAATATTTGGGCCGTTGCAGACCGACTTCCGACGAAGCCGGCTTGATAAGTTCCCACAAATCTGTTCGAAATTGATGATAGTCGGCAGAAAATGACTTGGGATAGCACTTTGTAGGCGACATTGAGAACGTTAATCGCTCGATAGTTCTCACAGTCTACCTTAACTCCTTGTTTGGAGATCAAGGATATAACCCCATCTTTTCGCTCCTGCAGTAGCTGTTCCGTATCCCAAATTTTACCAATTAGCCGACCAGCTTTTCTGGTTCCATCGGATGCCAACTTTTCCAGCTGATTTATTAGCTTTGGCTGCATGATGGCCTTCTTAACTTCGCCTATCGTTGGGGCTGGCACCTCTTTCCGGTTTGTTGCACTGTCAGAAATCGCTTTCCCCTTCGGCATGGTTCTCCGCCTCGGTGCCATTCAGGTGTTCATCGAAGTGCAGCTTCCACCTATCGGTCACCTCACGATCGTCCGTCAGAACAGTGCAAATCTTATCCTGACGACATATTTCGCCTCACGTCACAAAGCCTTTGCGAGAACCGTTCAGTTTCAGGTAGAACCTTCGCGTTTCCTTAGAAAGATGCAGCCGTTTCAACTCTGCATATTCCTGCTCTTCCAGGTAGCGCTTGTTCTTCCAGAAGATTTGGTTTCGCGGCATATTTTTCTGTTTGTGTCTTTCCACGTTCTGACGTGTGGCATTGCGCATCTTGGTCGCCAGCGCAGCGTTCTCCTCACCCTCCTACAATCATCGTCAAACCAATCGTTCCACTAATTCCGTGCTACATGGCCGATGAAGCTCTCCGCTACACTGCTGATGGCTGTTTTGATGGTGTTCCAACAGTACTCGAGAGGGGTTCCGACGTCCAGCTCGTCCTCTTCCGACAGCGCAACTTCGAGTGAGAGCGCGTAGTTTGCGGCGACGATTAATCCTATCACAAATGCTAAATAAACGGCTACAGCTGAACGAAACTGTAACTTTATCCCTTTTGTCCAGACTGCAATTGAAAAAGCATCAAACTCACCGAGTAAGAAGTAATCTTACCAGAGGAAAAGTAGTCAACGTAGTAATGGAATGACAGACTTAAAAAATGGGACAGACTAAAATTTACCTAAAATGTGTTGGAATAAAACAAGAGGTAGCTCTCTGTAGCGCTATCAGTTGCTGCGGAACGAGCGAACAGCGAACACAAACAACAGGCCTTCGAAGGCCTACTTTGTTAGAACAGAACACGGCCTGCTGCATGGTAAGGTGGTCAGTTGCTGTAAAGTAAGCATCAGACACGAATGTAAAGTCGGCGTGTGAGAAAGCCGGCATAAGGTTTCGCAAAGCGCAGAAAGAAGAAGACGATGCGTAGAGCTGTACGTAGGTCTGTTGTTGCCTAGTGAATTTGCTGTCTGTGAGCTTATTACGCTGTCAAAGCATGTTTGTTTTAAGTAAATATTCCAAGCTGCAGTTATGATAATCAAGCAATTGTTCCTTTTAAGGGCCACACATAAGGATTAAAGAGCTTATTATATTTTCTTACCCAGTTAATACCAAAATGACACACAGGCAACGAGGGAAAAGTTGAATTTTTTGCGATTACGGACAATCAACAACCAATGGCGGGAATAAGTTTTCTTGTCACGGGCAACATTTTCTGCCACTTCCAAAACGATTGCAGCCTGCAAGCTTTATATATTTTCAGTGTTCTCTTCTACTAAACCGTTTTGCGTTATATATGGAATATTTTCAGTTTTTTAAACGCGTAGCAGCTGAGACAAACTTGTATCGATCACCTCTCGCCATTGCGTTCAAACTTCCGTTCGTTTGTTGCTGCCGGATGAGTTGGCCAAAACGACGGGGCTCTGCAGGTACCAAAGCAGTTAACAAATATACCAGCTCCAAGTAAATGTGTCCGGTCAGGCTTTCTATAACCATCCAGCAATCGTCCCTTTTCAAGCCCTAGTATTTAAACGGATTCGATTTAAAAATCTATATCATTTCAATGACAGCTGATGCATATCAATGGAGCAAAATACTTTCAACTCCCCAGACAATTCAATGACCCTGAAAAGGGTCGGTTTTGGGGATAGCGCTGATTACAGATTTATACGGAAAATCATTCGTCGAATTGTAATGCGAAGCATCGTGATCAACCGACGAGTTGTGGAAGCGGATAATAAACCCTTTATGTAGGAAATGGCTGTTAGAGTCAATAGGATCGTATCACTGGCTCCGTAATTGTCCTGTACTCTAATAGCTGGCTGCAAAATCTATCGTATAAAACAGAAGATCAAGTTTCGGTAACGGAATGTAGCACCTAGGCTTTGTTTTTTTGGTTGGAAATAGCAAGATTGAAATCCATCATCAAAACTGCTGGTAGAAAATATGAGAGTTCTGATAGTGTTGATGCTGGAGCGGAGCTGGATGGGAAACGATTAGAACAAATTCCTAGACTTTTTTGACGTTTCACAACCTTGTTAATAAGTACTACCACGACCGATAAAGTAACTTATTCAAGCCAAATGTTGATATATTATCAAAATGTGTGAGCAATTCACTATACAATTTCATTGCACTCATGCAAGGGTCATGGTGATGAGAGCTAGCTGCCTCTTAAATGTTGTTGTCTTTAATTGTTTTCAAAATTGACAGACAGTTTAAACTGGTGAAACTTTTACATTCATTTTCATAATCTTCTGTATAACGAAAAAATAACTCACTATATCAAAACACCATGGCCAAAGTACCATGCTAACCTATTGTGGAACAGCATAAACCATATCGGGAGGAAAAGATCATTCCGGCTCACCGTTCACCGATCGGAAAATCCCAACCCCAACCGGAGAGTGCTGTTTCATCGCGCACTGTCTTTCTGGTTCTGGGTTTTGTTGCGATTCCGCCCAAACTTCGCTGCGCAAAACACCAACTGTACACACTTCATCAACCTCTGTATTCAGCGTCCCCGGAAGTGGACGTCGGGGCAGCTTGACCAGGCACCACCACCGGACAGGATGTTGCCGATGCGCTCGCTTCGCTTTCAGCGCACTGGGTGCGAACCAGGCCAGCATAAGACCGGAATAACTGGGTAATAGTAGTGCAATCAAGTCTGGTTTCATGCACCGACCCCCTGCGGGAGATGGACAATAGTCCAGTCAGTGACAGGGTTCGGTTTGGACATGTGTGTGTGTCTGTGAGAATGTATGTTCAAAGGTCTCATCAAAACTGTTTTTTTCCGGATGCTCGTCAAGCTCGGAAAAATGTTTTTGACCATCAGACCACCGAAATTGCGAATGCTAGTGACACAATTTAAAATGTTGATTGATGTATATTTTTTTCTCCCGACAGGAGGTTTTGTCTTTTTTTTTTGTATCTTTCATCTCACTCTCCAAGGAAACCGCAGAGCAAATGTTATCGGTATTGTGTAGTAAACTGAACAGAAGGCGAAAGATTGTGCGATTGTAGTTAAGCACTTTAATTGTTATGCCACGAACATTGGTGCTTTAGAAATTTTCCACTTTATTTTCTTAATTGCAACTGCAATGCCGTGGAAGACTTTTAAACTCTACACTAGAATCCAACAAACCATCGATGGCATTCTCCAATGGTGAACCTACCCTCCTACGTGTGCCTGGCAATATTTATGCAGCCGCACTTACAGCTTTTGTGGGTACTGATCCAGGATTCGTTTATTGCACTCAACCGATCCGGTTCAGTTGAGTCCGCTGTTGGTTCGAAAACTGGACTGAAAGTTCCGACTGACTTTATTGTCCGTTTGCTGTTCGCTGCTGCGATTGACAACGATACATAGTATGTTATATAGAGTTTCGGTCATTTTTTTACCTCACTTGCCAGCAGGACTAGATTCCGTGTGGGAACAGGAAAAAATGTCTAACTGGTGAACTTGATGTTTTACTCAAAACAACGTCCTTTCTAGTTGCGGTTGCACGACACTATAGTTTTTTAAAAAAATAAATTGAGATACAAAATCAGTAGAATCATTAGATTTATTTTCGAACGCAATATTTGAAGGATGAATGTTTTAATAAAAGTAGTAAATAAACTCCAATAAAAATTTGGCATCATAGTTAATATGTTATTTTTTCCATAAATTTTATGGAGAAAAATACGGTTTGCCTGAAAAAAAATAATGGAAAGAAAATAATTTTAGACCAACTTCAGAAATAACATCTCAATCCAACGCAGTGTAAAAAGCACGATTGCAAAGGCACGCGACTGGTACAATTGTTTTTCGACCAAAAACTCATGTATGAGAGTTTGCACAATTCAAAAACATCCTCATTCGTTTGTTGTTTCAAATTTTCCAAAACCTGCCCATCGCGGAGCCGGAAAGCAGCCCAGGGCAATGTTTATTCACCGTTGTTTACCATCAGTGTAGGTTGTATTGCCGCCGCGCGCCGAAAGTAAACAGGGTGTGACGTCAATTTTGGCCCCGACAAGCTTGAGCAGATAACAGTGGCAGTTATCCGTTTATATGTTTTTATTTCATACAAGTTTTAATGGTTACAAGTAGAAAATAATTACACGAAATGTTGACAAAAAGTTAAAAGAGCATAGAAAAGAGTGAAGCACCCTACCTATCTTACGTGTTTGTGTTTTCTTAGGATTCCCGCTAACAAAACAGTTCAGAAGATTGGAAGATTCTCTTAATATCACGCTTCAAAACCATTATTTTTGTACGATGCAGCTCAAAACCATACGGATCGCCCCGTATCCAACAGAGCGGCAGGTTTTTCCGCCGCTTCTATGTAAAAGACAGGCTTGTTTTCCTTCCAGGTGCTCAACAACTTTATCAAAGTTTATTTTGAATAAATAATCCACCTGGTCTACCATATCCTCACTAGGATACATACAGCGGAAAACAGACTGAGAATCGGATTTTTTTTTCTTCGGTTCGCGTGGTGAAACTGAAGCGTTGTTTGGGGAATGTTTATTTGATTCATTGGAAATTTGCTACAACAGAAGAAAACAGTGGGAAATAACAGCAGTAGACACAGTATGGTTGGCCCGTAATTAAATACTATACTACAAGTAGCTCATCCTCGAGGAATCAAAAACTTGCCCAACAATGTTTAGAACTTTTTCTCTAATGATTCTCAAGAGTTACTTCGCATTAAAGTCGCTTTCATTTTTGATGAATAAATCAGAAGTTAAAGTGACTTGATTAATTAAAAGAGTGGAAAATTTATTAAAAGAATTCGTTGCTTTAAATTACTTCAACAAATTGGTTTTAAAGACCATTGCTTTCAAGTCGGCTATTTAGGAACGGCTATTAAACTTCCATTATACACCTTCGTACATTATCCAAATTTACGACATTACAAGCCGAACATAATCCTGCTCATTCTGAAACTGCACTTTTTCGCTTGAATAGTCATTTCGATATCTTTCCGGCAGTTTTTTCTTCTTCTCTTCAACAAAACGGACAAGTACAGTTTCAGCAAAGTTTCGATTCAACGTTGCCGAAGGGACGGACGACACTTTTGCTCCACTCGTCTTAAACGAACGACACTTTTGGGGTGGCATTTTCTAGTGGAAGTTTTACGAAGAATCAAAAGTGCTTGTACCGCAAAGTGGAGTGTATTGAGCCAGGTGTCCCTTCGTTCAGTACCTTACAATACATGCCAACTTGTTGCCTCCTGAATGCAACCGTTGCGTTGGATGCCCACAACCCGGCAGCGTTGCAAAAGCTACCCCATTTGACGGCTCCTTACAACACTTGAGCCATCTCATGGACAGGTGCTCAATAGGAAATCACACACGTTCGCATACACACACCGACTTTTGCATGTAGCAAAGCGTTTCGCAAAGTGGTGCGTTGGTTGCTAGTACGCCACGGATGAAGTGGGCGGTAACTGGGGGGAGGACGTCTGCTGTCTGGATACAACCAAAGGAATGTGAAGTAGCACTTCTTGCAATCACAGCAGCTGGCGCCTCCATCAAACTAGGGTAACCGACATATGGTTATACGGATCGATGATTTTTCCGGTCGATGGTAATAATAAGCTACTTTGCTATATGTGTAAGGGAAGTAAAAAGCGATGGGGATCCGGCTAGGGAAGGAATTTTAAACGCTTTATGAAAGCATTTTTTGATTGAGCTGTGGTGAGCGCTCAGATCTATGCGGGTCTTTTTCGAAGAAGGATGACTTTGATGCTGTCGGTCGTATGCAAAAAAGGTTGGAATTTAAGCAAAACCAATTCTGTAAGTAAAGGCACAGCTCAGTGCTTTTGTTCGACATGACACAACAGAAAAGGATTAGTAGGAAATAATTTATAAAGATAATATAATGCGTGTGTTCAACATTCATGATATTTCTATTAGGTGTAGGATCTAGTAAAAATATAAGATCATTCTCGTGCTAAGTTCAAAATGTAGCTTAATGACGAAACCTAATAAATATAAAACGAGAAAGAAATATTACCATCCATTCAACTGAAATTGAACAATAATTGAACATTTGCTCTGATTTATCCGAAAGCTGTAAATTCAAAAGTAAAATTTGACGTCAATCAAAACCAGAAACCACAAATAATAAATCATAAATCATAAGGCATGAATCATTGATCATAAATCAAAACTCAAAAATCTAAATCAAATGACAAAAAATAAAAATCAAAAATTAAAAATCATAAGTCAAAAATCAAAATTCCAAAATTTAATCGCGGATATGACACAACACTAACAACGTTAAATTGAAACGTTTTTAAAGAACTGTAAGAGTTATAAGTTATCAAGCCATTCTCTTAACTTGTAAATAAATAAATAAATTTGTCCGCAATTGAATTTTGTTATTCCAGTGCTCTTAAGTTGGCACCAAAGTTTAGATAGGTTCAAAGTTTTTTCGAGATTTCTCTGCATTTAAAGTTCAAATGTACGACTACTTATGGAAGCCCGAGGCAACGCCGACGATCATCCGCAAATGATAAGACATTCATTTAGAAAATAAATTCATTCAAAAATCACTTTCGCGAAAATGCTGATGGTCGATCATTTTCGTATCTAGTTCACGTTCGCAAAACAACCCGAGGTGCGCTGAGTAACGGTATTTAAAAAATGTGACATATTTTCATTTAGGTCGGCGGGACTGCACTGACTGACTAACTAATTTTGCATAAGTTAAATTAATTTTACTTAACAAATTAACATAAAGAAAATAATGAAAGTATACTAAAAATAAAACATACCAAAATTTCCCGGTTGAAAAGTGTAATCGTTGGACAGGAACCACAGCAACAGAAACGTCGTTGCCATTTTGAAGCCGGTTTCTTTTCAGTTACTACCGAAGCTACTATCTTGATGATAATGAGATAGCAATCGGACTGAGAAGCAAGACCACTTCCCGGAACTTTCGTTACCTACACACTTTAAACACACAAGCCACCCTTGAAAACACTTTTACAATTGAAATAATAACTCTAATTTCCTTCAATATCACGTAGCACTATACAGAAACCAACACGGTTAACATGTAACGAATTGACACAACCGCACCGCGCCGCGCTACTTGATCGTCCGATGATCCGAACCCGAAGTCAAGTCAATACTAACTGAGCGATAGAAAGTCGTTGGTTTGGGCAAAATGCATGCGGCAATTGTCAAATTCGGGCTGCTGTGATCGTGCACACCGAATAACGGTACTTTACGGCTTTACTAACACCTTCGATGACTCCTCTCGTGAAGAAGCTGGTATCAAAGAAGGCACATGTATGTAATGATTATGATTTACAGTAATCCCCCCAATAAGGACGCTAATAGGGACCGCGTTAATGGAAACCGTGTTAATGGAGTCTATGTAGCATATGGGAATTGACTTAATTGGTTCCAACATGAAATAACTCGTGATCCTGACCGTATATACGGTTGGTGTCTTCGACAAAATTGTTCAGTACATCAACGGGGTTTCATTGGATTATAGTATTGCGGAATTGTCTCACAACGTGGCGCTAGCGTATATGTAATATTTTTGTATAGGCTGTATCTCGCGCTGCAGGCTATCTAGAAAGTTGCGGCCTTCGGGAAGTTTGCTCAAATGACTGCCACCTTCAATATGGCATGGAGAAAAGCGCAGAACTGACTCACTACGTGGCGCTAGTGTATATGTAATCCTCTTATGCAGGCTGTATCTCACGCTGCTGACTATCTAGCGAGTTGTGGTCTTCGAGAAGGTTATTCATATGACTGAGACCTTCAAGAAGGGATGGAAAATATTGCAGAATTATCTCACTACGTGGCGCTAGCATATATGTAACATTCTTGTATAGGCTGTATCTTGCGCTGTTGACTGTCTGGAAAGTTGCGGTCTTCGGGAAGGTTATTCATATGACTGCCACCTTAAAGATGGTATGGAAAATATTGCAGAATTGTCTCACTACGTGGCGCTAGTGTATATGTAACATTAGTATACAGGCTGTATCTTATGCTGATGACTATCTGGAAAGTTGTGGCGTTCGGGAAGGTTATTCATATGACGGCCACCTTCAAGATGGTATGAAAAAAATTGCAAATTTCTTCACTACGTGGCGCTTGTGTACATGTAACATTCTTATACAGGCTGTATCTTGCTATGATGACTATCTGGAAAGTTGTGGTCTTCGGGAAGATTATTCATATGACTGCCACTTTAAAGATGGTATGGAAAATATTGCAGAATTGTCTCACTACGTGGCGCTAGTATACATTTAATCCGCTTAGGCAGGCTGTATCTCGTGCTGCTGGCTATCTAGCAAGTTGCGGCCTTCGAGAAAGTTATTGCAGAATTGTCTCACTACGTGGCGCTAGTGTATATGTAATCTTCTTGTGAAGGCTTTATATTGCGCTGCAGTGAATAAAAAATATCTGTTAAAACCATGCAACCAATTCACATTCAAATAATAAGTTTAATAAAGCTCATACAAATTTGTAAAAAAGTTTATGCCCTACTAGCAAAGCAAAGCAAAGCCTGGGTGCTAATTCCGTTATCAAAATTTGACCTTCTGTTTTTTTTACGACAGACTTCGCAACCAGCTGTTAGAGTGCAGGACAGTGCGGAGTCAGTGCTACGATCCTATTGATTCTAACAGCCTCTCTCAGCCGAGATTCGAACATACGACGACTGGCTTATTAGGCCAGCGTCTTACCTCGAGGCCAACTGGGAGGCCCTACTGGCACAGTTGTTATAAACTAGTTGTAGTAACCGATTGATGACTGATTTCAGTCATAAATAGGTTGCAGCAACCAGAAGTGACAAAATTGTGCTACTTGGGTGTCCTGGTCTGGAATTTGTTTTGAAGAGGGGGGCAAGAAAAAGATAATAACATCAGACCTTCAGTAACTAAACAAAAAAGAAAAAAACCAGTGTTTATTTTTCCATATATTAAAAATTAAATACAAAAATTTTGTACAGTACTTAAATTTTTATTGAAACCTAACAAACCAAAATTTTTCGACTCATCCTGGTAAGCATCCTGGTAGAGATGAACCAGTTTGATAATAGTGGCTCAACGGTAACCACGAAATAGTATCGTGATCTAATCATCTTTTGAAAATGGCAGTTTAGGTCCCTACTTTTTTACATGGAACGCATCTGCTCACCGGCGTGCCCAGAGGTGGGGATCCACAATTGCAAATCAACCTTTATGTTTATGCTATTATGTTCAGCATGCTTTTTTTTTAGAAGAAACTCGTATATCCCCCACAGTCCTCGCAAAAATAATCCATTGAGTTAGTCTACCATCTATCCGTAATTGCTACTTCCTAAACCTTCTCGAAGACCGCAACTTGGTATACAGTCAGTAGCGCGTGATACAGCCTGCTTAAGAAGATTACATATATGCTAGCGCCACGTAATGAGGCAATTCTGCAATATTTTCCATCCCTTGGAGGTCTCAGTCATACGAATAACCTTCTCGAAGACCGCAGCTTGCTATATAGTCAGCAGCGCGTGATACATCCTGCTTAAGAAGATTACATATATGCTAGCGCCACGTAGTGAGGCAATTCTGCACTTTTTTCCATCCGTTATTGAAGGCCTCAGTCATATGAATAACCTTCTCGAAGACAGCAGCTTCCTATATAGTCAGCAGCACGTGATACAGCCTGCTTAAGAAGATTACATATACGCCAGCGCCACGTAGTGAGGCAATTGCGCAATATTTTCCATCCCTTCTTGAAGGTCACAGTCATATGAATAACCTTCTCGAAGACCACAACTTGCTAGATAGTCAGCAGCGTGAAATACAGCCTGCATAAGAGGATTACAAATACACTAGCGCCACGTAGTGATACAGTTCAGCGCTTTTTTCCATGCCATCTTGAAGGTGGCAGTCATTTGAGCAAACTTCCCGAAGGCCGCAACTTTCTAGATAGCCTGCAGCGCGAGATACAGCCTATACAAAAATATTACATATACGCTAGCGCCACGTTGTGAGACAATTCCGCAATACTATAATCCAATGAAGACCCGTTGATGTACTGAACAACTTTGTCGAAGACACCAACCGTCTATAGGGTCAGGATCACGAGTTATTCCATGTTGGAACCAATTAAGTCAATTCTCATATGCTACATAGACTCCAATAAGGACGTTCGACCGCGTTAATGGAATCACTCGAGACCGTCCTTAATGGAAACGTCCTTATTCGAAACCGCGTTATTCGGGGGACTGCTGTACGTTGTTGGATGAACAGTGAGATCACGAATGAATTTTAGTTCGTGGACGGTTGATGCGGAATCTAAGAGGGATGTATGTAACACAATGTAAGTTGATATCTTTTTCTTTAATGTATATAAAAACACGAAATACATAACACCACGCTTGGCAGCTGATGAAACCATAGGGTAGCGGAGTTATTTTGGCCCGCTTTAGGATGTCGTTATTCAATTACCAAAAACAAATGCGATTTTTTTACAACATACACCAAGTTCTATAGGCAGAGGACTCTTGAAAAAGTTAACTTTCAGACAAGATAGTTGTCTGTAAAAGTTAAACGAATATCAACTATCTTGCAACTTATTAAAAAGATGATTTTCTCCTTAACTTTTTTGATTTTTTTTTTATTTTTTGATTGTCCAAGTATTAACTTTTCAGGGTAGAATTAAAAGTCATTAAAACAATAAATACAACAGCGAAAACTAGATACTGTGCAATATCGAAATCCGAACACTTAGGAACTAGACAATTTTAAATGCTCAATATAAAATTATGATATTATCATTGTAATATGCAATACACCCAATTCTTTTTTTGCACGGATTTTTTTACACGGATTCTTTTTGCACGACTTTTTTGCACGGTTTCTCGAAATAACACGGTTTTTCTAAAATTTCACCAACAACAGTTGTACACCCAATTCTTTTTTTACACGGATTCTAGTACGCGGAATTTTTTTGCACGACTTTTTTTACACGGTTTCTCGAAATAACACGGTTTATTTTTGCACGGTATTTTTTTACACGGGACGCATCCCCCGTGTAAAAAAGAATTGGGTGTATATATATAGTTGGTAAATAGTTGGATAATGCGTAAAGTAGACCCCATAGTGGTCCTTGGCCTCTTATCCAGCAACTCCTATCTGTACCTCCACGTGGTACCGGCCGGAATACAAGCAACCTTAGCGGAGATCGAGTAACCAACCCCGGTGGAAACTAAGGTCGTATACCAACAGGGAAGGAGGCACAGTGTTGTGTCGACACTGGAGATGACAGTCCCATCACGAGACTCGGTAACGTAGGCCCTAGTATGGCAATCTATCCAAGACCAACAAAGTAAAGAAAATCAAGAAAATTATTCTCGGAACATTCGGCATGGACAAAGGCAACGAAATAAGGACATGGAATGGCAACTTGGTACTTGGAACTGCAGCTCACTAAATTTCGTTGGTGGTGACAGGCAACTGCTTGATCAGTTAGAACCCCGAAAGCTCGGCATCGTGGCACCGCAGGAGATCTGTCGCAAAGGAGAGAAGGTGTTGTGGATCCGTGGCGGCAAAGCCGAAGTGGTGGAGCGACCAACGAGCTGGGAACGGGTTTCTTAGTGACGAGCAAAATGTAGGATCGCGTAATGGGCTGGAAAGCGATCAACGGGAGGATGTGCATGTTGAGGATTAAAGGTCGTTTCTTCAACTACACCATCATAAACGTGCATTGTCCACACTAAGGTAGACCCAACGACGAGAGTTCTATGCGCAGCTGGAGGCAACGTACGACAGCTGCACACCACAGTGTATAAAGATCGTGCATTGATCGATTGAAAGATCGTCATCGGAGATATGAATGCCCAGGTCGGCAGGGAAGCAATGTATAGACCGGTGCACAGTGGTCCAAACAGCGAAATACGTGATCGTGTGATATTGCGCCAAAACGTGAAGTTTTTCGCATATAGTGTCTTTAGGAATATTTCTTGGTATTACAAGCCCCTTCTTGTGAGAGAAATCTTTGAGTGATTAATTCCTTTAAAAGTGAGATACGAAATTTACTTTTTCGTATATTCAAGATACACGTTTGGTACTTTCGGCAAAGTTGTAGTAAATATCAATACAAACAACTTTGTCAAAGACACCATACTTGTATCTCTTCATGGAAATTGTCTATGAAGCATTATACGCAGACAAACCTTTCAAAACAGTTTTTAAACCCTGGTTTATTCTGGTCAACTTTTATGTGTTCATAGTGCTCTAGAAAGTTGTTTAACTTGCTAAAATCAACGTTTTTGTAGAACATTATTACACAGAGAACAGATTAACAGGCTCGAAGGAAGTAATCGATTTTTTGTGTGTAAAATCTGTCGGTAGCGCCCTCCAGAAATAGTTTGCCAAACGCATCAAAAAATATCCATGTACCTTTATCAATATTTCTTTGTGCTGGAGTTACATAGCAGCGACGGTAGCGACATCAAGATTTAGTTTGCCACTTACTGCTCGAGGGGTGCTCTATTGAAGGATTACTCGTAGATTACATAAAAACCTTTTACACACTTTTTGTCAATTACCTGGCAGTCTGTTCTCTGTGATTATTATACGCGATTTTCTGTAGTTTCGGAGATTTTGAACATTTTTGATGAAAAATAGTACTACTTTGAGCTTAAATATTTCCCAAGGTGGCAAATCTCATCGAGGGCCGGTTTTTCTCGAACATCACCAACGTACCCTCCCTACGGAGTGCGGATTTCAACGCGGACCATTACCTAGTACCTTGGGACGGCGGAGACAATCTACGCCACACTAAAAACGAAGGCTGGGAGAATAGGTTTTTGTAAACCAACGTCGAAAATATATGGTAGGAAGAGGTTCCAGAGAAAGCAACGTTTGCCTCCCACGGACAGTGACTATTGACGGCGATGAACTGGAAGTGGTTGATGAACTCGTGCATTTGGAATCTCTGGTCACCGCCCACAATAATACAAGTGAGGAGATTCATCGACGCATTCAAGCTGGAAACCTCTGGTGCAACAGAAATTGTGAAAAGGCGATTATGAAACGAAAAAATGAAAACCTAACATGGAAGGAGTCAGTAGGATTATTGCTCTAGCCCCGTAACTGCCCTGTACTCTAATAGCTGACTGTGAAATACGTCGATAAAGAAGAGTCAAGTCTCAGAATAGACGCTTAACCCTAAGGCTTTTTGGAAGGAAAACATACGTGAACGAATGCTTAGACAACCACGCATTAAACATGAGTTTAAAAACTCAGGAAAGTCAAGGAAAAAATAAACTTTTTCAAGAGTTGCATGAGAGCTGATACTCGTTAACTTTTTTCCGAACAATTAATTTTATTAATTTTATGAGAGTTATCTTTTTCAAGAGTCCACTGTCTATAGAACTCGTAATATATTGTAATAAAATCGCATTTATTTTGGGAAATCGAACAACGACCTCCTACAGCGGGCCAAAATACCTCCGTTACCCTATGGTTTCATCAATAAACCAATTATTGGCAATCACGGTATTTTGTATTTCGCGTTTTCCATGTATCTCTCCCTGGTAATGCACTAAAGCAGTTAAGTACCGTTATTCGGTATCATGATCAGCAGCCCGAAATGCCCATTCCCAAACCAACGGTTTTCTGTCGATCGCGATCAGTTAGTATTCACTTGGCTTCGGGTTAGGCTGACTGCGCGTGATCAAGGAGTGTCGTGCGGCGGATTGCGGTTGTGTCAGTTCGTTACTCGTGTTGACTAGGGATGCTATACCGGTTTTACCGAAACCGGTTTTACCGGTATTACCGGGCTATTTTCCAATACCGAATTACCGGTTTTTCCAAGACCAAAAACCGGTATTTTCGGTATTTTTTTGCATGATCTAATAACAACTCAAGAAACCTGAATCGCTGGTAAAACTTTTAAAGCACGGGGAAACTTAAATTCACGATTGAAGGTTCTACAAATAATAACTCAATTATGTAGTTCTTCAAAAGGGAAAACCCTGAAATACCTCACCGCTGTCAGCATAGAACCGGAGTGCCTCATGCTTTTTAAGCAGTCGTCTCCATTCAACTCGTTCAAATCCATGGGCTACTCGTCGCCAATTTCTCAGTCGTCTCAGAAGTCGCAAATCACTATCGATCGCATCATGCCATCTTGCATGTTGAGCTCCTCTGTTACTGGTGTCGATGGGGTCGTTGAAGAGAACTGTTTTCGTTGCTGAGGAACAAGGATACGCTTTACTTAAGCGATGAGGAATTCATGAAGAAATAAGAAATTGTCGCAGTGATGCTAGAACCAGCCTTGGCTGCTGTTGAATTGCTGTACCGGAAAAATTGCAAACTCTACGAACTACGAACTCTAAAACTACTCTCGGAACACCTTTCAAGTATCGCACAACTGCTGTTCGAGTTACTGGATTGATAGAATTTCAGAGAGAGTTCGTATAATTAGTTATATAATTAGCCGCACTATGTGCAATGACTTTGTAATATTCTTCAAGGCATCAAGGATGTTTTAATAATAAAATTTTGCAAGGTTTTATTATTTTAAAAGTCAATGGAATAAACTCAGAAACCGAGCAGGCAGAGGAACGAAATCAACTAAATCTTCAGTTATAATTTATCATAAATGTCAGTATCTAAGCATTCTCTGCCTCCGGAAGTTTTTCATTGAAATTTGTTCTCGTTTAAAAGATGACACGGTAAATTCTCTTCGCATTGTTAAATATTATTTTTTAATGAACTAGTCAATTAACTATGCGACAGAAATTGAGAATCGTTGATTATGGAAGGATCTTCTTCAAATCATATGATTTTTAAATATAGTTTTCAAGAGTTAACTTTTACCGGTTTTTTACCGGTTTTACCGGTATTGCATTTATCAATACCGAAAAACCGGTTTTCAAAATACCTCCCGGTATTGGCATCTCTAGTGTTGACTGTGTTGGTTCCGGCTCTATATGTAATGATATGTGATAAATGAAAGGAAATTAGCATTATTATTTCAACCTAATTTTGTAATATTATGAAAATGGCTTAAAGTGTTGTTCAAGTGCTTAAAATGTGTTGAGTTACGGGTTGCTACTCAGTCCGATTGCTATCTTATTAAAATCGAGAAAGTAGTTTCAGTAGGAGCTAAAAAGAAAGTGATTCCAAAATATTCGTGTCTAAGATTCGTTCCTGTGGTTCCTGTCCAACACTTTTGCGTAGCATTGCGATGATCGTGGCTCGCTAATGGATCGACCGAGAAATTTGAGTATGCTTTGTTTTTGGTATTATTTTGTTTTTATTGATTTGTTAAGAAAAATTATGCAAATTTGATTGTACAGTCCCTCCAAATGAAAATATGTCGAAATTTTGTCAGTTCAAATTGAATTAATAAGTTATTTTAACCAGTGTTAAATACTTATTTATTCTTCTTGAAGTTATTTTCTGAAACTTGTCAGAAGAAAATAAAAACACCTGCAAATTATTCAAGTATTTAAGCCTGCAACATGTCACGGTGGCCTTTTTGCACGACAATCAAGATAAATTGGATTATTACGCTTTTTTTCCAAATTTGGGGAATAAAAGTCTTAATAAATCAACCAAATTTGGGGAAAAAATATTGGCAAATTAAAAAGCTACGGTCATTTTATAAATTTTTCGGTGCATTTTCGGTGGGGTAATCATGAAATTTGTTTCAGCTGCAAATTTAGTTCCTAATTTTTAAATAACAATACTACCCATTTCTAAAGCTATCCAATGCCGAACTTACTGATCCTCTTCCTTGTACTACCATGTCGAAAATGGTAGTGCAGAGCATCCGAACTGATTAAAACTAAATCATTCAATGCAACGATTAAGTCACACCAAACGAAGCATCGAAAACATAGTAAGCACAAACTGTAGGTACCGTTTCTTTTCTCCCTCTAAAATCGCTTTGATCTGACTCAATGGGAACTCATTTTCCATTCCTCTGCAACCAAACCAAACCAGAAACCAGATCGGAGCCATTCACACAGCCCGGTAGCATAAATCTGCCGGTGGTGTAGTCAAACTCCGACAAAAAAGAGATTATTCCATTCCAGCAGTTTGGCCGTCATCCATCTTTTGCACGGTACAGGCGAAGCTTCCGGGTGCTTTGTCCTAGCGTAGCGTGACTTTTCGTGTTACATCCAGTCCGGGACGCTACCGAAGCGCAAAACTAAATGGTAAATCAACCGGAACAATCGGATTTTCTAGTACTCCTGCCAGTCGGCCGAGCGACAGCTTGCCGTAGTCTTCTCTCTACCGGTTCCGCACAATCTTTAGTCACTGTGGATGGAATTTCTTGCAGAACTTAAGTGCCATTATTGTTATTGGACCCAATTTTCCGGCCATGTTCAAACCACACCGCGCAGGCTTCCTGCCAGCAGTCCACTAGCCAGTGAAGCCACGTTCAATAATTAAACGATATAAAATCCCCTCCACTAACCCGTAACCGATCGAAGTCAAGTCACACCGAGCTCAATGTTACCCTAGCCACCAGTTTTCTTCTGTCGTTTCAGGAGTGTTTTTTATCCGCTCTCGCGACGGAAAACAGTTAAATTCCATTAAAACTTTTTACCGCTGACTGCGCTTTACCGGACCAGACCGGCTGGCAAAAAGTTTGTCCGCCGTGGAAAGGCAAAAAATCGCACTAGATAAATATTTTTCTTATCGATTTTCACTGCTTTCCATGCCCATATACCTACCTACCCAGGTTGGTAAATATATGTGTGCGACGGATTGGGCAGGATCGCTTGCTGCTGCATGCTTACATGTACCCATGTACTTAGGAGAAAGCGCTTTTGTCGAAAAGTTGCAGACCAACGATGATCGGATTTGAAGCTTTTGATAGCCCGCTGAAGATTTTTTTTGCTTCATCTTCAAAAAGGGAAGGTGTTGTATACTTTTGAGATTTTCTCGACTTTGGTGCTATCGCTGGAGTGGAATAATAACGACTAGGAGCAGCGGCTAGTTTGTTGGCCAGGCAGCCACCATGAGCAGTGCAAAATTTAGGCGGCAGCTGCATTATGTAATATGTGTTTACCACTTGAAAACTAATAGAACAACTGCTGCCAATGAGTTTGTTTTATAAAAATTTGTTCTCTTTAAAAGGAAAACAGAACCTACCGAACCGAACTCTAAAGCGCGTTTTGTTAAATAAAGTGGTCGCCTGGAGGGTATTTATCGAGTCGACGTAGGTACTGACTTTTATTCCAAAATGAACATTAAACAACCTGCTGGTTGAATGTGTACAGGAAAATAATTTTTCTACACCGATAAACTTGTTTGAAAATTGCACACTGCAAGCGCATTCTGCCTTTTGACTCTGAATCGTATGGCAGGTGGTGCACTACGTCAACAAAGCGCACTCAAGAGAGGAAACCATCGGCATTCAAATGCACTCAATCATTCAGTATTAGATGCTTGTCATGTGAAAATCAAAGCAAAGCCGGGCAGAACTGCTGGTCACTGAAATTTCTAAATACGAGAGCTATGTTAACCTAAATGCCCGGGAAGCATCAAGTTTCACTATTGTAAATAAAATTTATTTTAATGTGAATAATATATTCAAACTTTAACAGAAGATGGGGTCGCAGCGTCGACCATCCGTGAGTGGTTTGAGTTTTCCAGTATTGTTTTCAAGTGTTCAAAATGACCTAAATTCTATAGTTCATCTCTTTTCTCTTGTCCATTCATTACGAGTGTGAGACGTGTTGGGAAAAACTCAAAATCTCAATACTTGTCAAACATCAAAATTAAGCGTGAGTCATGTCCAACCTAATCTGAAAGCAACCTACACTGAAAGAATTACGTTTGAAATTTTCTATGTGCATTTCCTCTAGCCTGATCTTTGTTTTGCTCAAGTTTCTACTCGTTTGCTCTTTGCTTTAATTTCTGCTCATTCACACACATACAAAGTCATTGTTGAATAGCTGTGAGCAGGGCCCGACAACGTCACCTTCAATTGCATAGCGTCACTCAACAATGAAGCAGTGAAGCTTCGGTTTCAACAGAAGCAGCACCGCTTCAGTTTCAAACTGGCTTCTGTCAGCGTCAGCGAAACGGGTTTCACTTCATCATGACTATCGGTTTCAACTTTTCATTTGTTTTTCTATCAAATATTCAGAAGAAGGCCAGCAGCTTTGAATGCAAATGAATTGAATTTGAGTAACATTTCCTACAATGCAACGCATATTAAAGTGAACCCAGTCAATGTCGACAAATCGTGCCTGACTTTCTGCCGTCGTCAATTGAAACAACCACCAACTTCAACTGAAGCTTGCTTGAAACGTTCTGTTCAACAAATGCAGCAAGTCACTTCATGTATGAAGCGAAGGTAAGAGAAAGCCAGTTTCATTTATTTGGCCTACCCTACCCTAGCCCTAGCCCTAGCCCTAGCCCTAGCCCTAGCCCTAGCCCTAGCCCTAGCCCTAGCCCTAGCCCTAGCCCTAGCCCTAGCCCTAGCCCTAGCCTAAGCCCTAGCCCTAGCCCTAGCCCTAGCCCTAGCCCTAGCCCTAGCCCTAGCCCTAGCCCTAGCCCTAGCCCTAGCCCTAGCCCTAGCCCTAGCTCTAGCCCTAGCCCTAGCCCTAGCCCTAGCCCTAGCCCTAGCCCTAGCCCTAGCCCTAGCCCTAGCCCTAGCCCTAGCCCTAGCCTAGCCTAGCCTAGCCCTAGCCCTAGCCCTAGCCCTAGCCCTAGCCCTAGCCCTAGCCCTAGCCCAAGCCCCTAGTCCTATTTTGCCAAAAGTAATAAAGGGAATATTCGCACCATAATTTTTCGACTCTTCATATTGTCAATTCGAGGCAAATTTCGCTCCAAAACCGAAGGCCGTCTACAGATGGTCTTACCCGTTAGAGGTTTAAGTGTACTGGTCAGAGGAACACAATGAGTCTTCGCCAGGGACGGCTATAATATGGGATAGCTGCGCTCATGGCTTACTGCGAAGTATTTTATTTCATTGCGTCATTTTTCTTGAGGGGGTAGGTGTACTGCACCAAATTTCTACTTCCACTTCCCTCACCCAGGATGTATGTGAACCGGCATTGGTATTAGTCTCTCTCTCTCTCTCTCTCTCTCTCTCTCTCTCTCTCTCTCTCTCTCTCTCTCTCTCTCTCTCTCTCTCTCTCTCTCTCTCTCTCTCTCTCTCTCTCTCTCTCGCTCTCTCTCCTTACCACTATCGCTTAATACCTCTCTTAATGACTTTCTTTCTCATTCCTTCTCGGAAAAAATAACGAACAATTTACTCTAGGTACCGGGAACTATATGTTAAAAAAAGTACTAGTACTAGTTTACCCATCAAACAAAGTGCTCATGATTGAAATGAAAGATAGGTATCACGTTCGTTTTGAAAATCTATCAACTTATTTTTTCGCTTCTAAAATATGAAAGTTGCGTTACGCACCTTTGTCCGAACTGTAAACATGAATGATTATTCATGTTTTTGTAAGTATCTATCCGCACGACATATAACATATTTCTCATATTGTTTACCAAATTCGACGAAATGATAAATCTGCCGGTGTCCTGTCTTTACCTGAAACAACAGAGCAATAAAAAATATCGTTAGATAGGTATCCGATAGCATTTGAATAAACAACGGATAACAGAGGACTCAAATGATGAATTGTGATAAGCTCAAAAACTGTTTATTTATTCTAACAGATTCGTTAGATGAAAACTAAATTGGAAAGTCATCTAAACAATACATCTCTACCAACGTGCCCTAAATCTTGAGAATGCAAAATATAGCACGGATGTATCTAAAGACGCGACATCGTTGGAAAGACGAAAATCTACACTGGTGAATGGTTAAAAATGACTTTTCCCCGGAAACGCTGGCGCTGCTCCGGCAGTACTCTCTAAGCACACAAGGTACAGTCGTGCCCTACCCCGTACGGCAAACATGGCGAACCGCCAGAGCTGCTGATTTCCCCATTCGCTGCCACGTCTCGTATAATCTAATCTAACATTATGTCAGAATACTTTTCATAATTTCAATAAAGCAATGCTGCTCGTTCGGCATGGAGCGATGGCTTTCACTCACTCGACTTTTATCGCCAAGGACGAAAACCGGTCCCGTCAAGACGTGCCATGCAGCAGACGGATGAAAAGTTTTTAATAGAAAGCTACACGGCTGCTTCCCTCCGTGAAGCACATGCGGTAATCACGCCCAACCGGGCGAAGAGAAAAAAAAGCTTTCCGTACTAACTCCTCGAGGATTCGGCGAAAGTGGATGCGGTTTTACGCCATGTGAGTATTGAATTTTATTTCGCATTCATCCAGACAGAAGTGCAGAAATAAAGTGAAATAAAAACAATCGTTTTAATAACCAATTTTCACATTCGCATGTTTGAGATCGGATTATTTTCATGCCGCTTTGGTATCAATTACCGATGGAAAAAGCCGGTGAAAGCGTACCAAAAAATGCCAAAATTATTCATCAAACATTCAGCCTACAGCCAGTAGTCAGCTAGCGCAGCAATGGGTGGTAATAAATTTTAATTGAAATTTTACTTTCTTTTGCAAAGTCTGACAGAGTTTGATGCAGGATGAAAAGTTAGCCGCTGGCTGTAGGAAACCGTACGGCTAAGTTGGATATTGACGTGATTAATAATGCATGCCAAGTAATTATACGTAGCTAACATTTCTTTTTGCTTTCGCAGTTCACCTCCTGTTAGTCGCAGGATTCCTATCGTAATTCTGAATAAATGAATTTTTGATACGCATCAAATGAGAAAAAAAAGATCAATCGAAAGAAAAAATATGATTAAAGCTTTACTCTTATGCGAGACCAAACGTGTGAAAGTTTAAGAGCGAAAAATAGAATAAACAGATATTCCGAAAAAATTTCAAACTGATTTAAAACTCGTTTATAAATGATAATATGCGGAACATCGTGAGTTTTCATTGAAAACATGCCACTGTTTATCAATATGCAGATTAAACATATTAACGGGAGGAGATTCAAATTGATACCCAATTTTAAGGACGGAAGATTCAAGGCTTTACTTTAACTCGCATATATTTTCAACCAAGCAAAGGAACGTTCATTCAAAAATTTAATATTTTTTCATTGTTTACCACAGTGTGTCTCGTAAACAGCTTCACTAATAATTGTACAATTTTAACGGTACCGCACTTCAATACAGCTTTCGACAATAAATCAGCATTTTCAACAGCAAGAAATGCGAACAATTATTAAAATTAATAATTGCTTAAATATGATTAAAAGATACATACAGTCTGCCGTCATGCACATGCCTAATAGCAGGTACGACCGTACACAATTACTGAAATTCATGCGAGTATGCCAGCATACGTAAAGTTTCATTGAAATTGAAAAGGGTCATGTCAAACTCGGTTGTTTGTTCGCCAATTTGGGTTGATTAGGGGTACAATTTAATTGCCTAACATAAAACAGCTAAACAACGGTAATTGAATGCGGTATTCGGACTTGTATATCGCTTTTCATTGTGTGTCAATTCGAATTATTATGTTTTTATAATTATGCAGGCAAAAATTATGGCACCAATGTGTATGATCCAGGCAGGTCAAATAATTTTTGCTTCGCAATCAAGTCATATTCAATTGAAGAATATCATCAGTAAATATCGGTCAATTAGGCCATCTTTGCACCAGCACTCTTCAAAGTGCTCGATACACACAATAATTACAAACCATCAAACCTACACAAAGCCTATATTCTTGACGCTAAGTGGTCGTCCACCGCCGCCGCCACCGCCAAATCAATGCTTTTCACAACATCCATCGGCAAGCACGGCATACATCCTCCATATCGGGGAAAGCTTTCAGGTGTTTCAGGAGGAGGTGTTCGAAGGAAGCACTATATAGCTAGGTACACGCTGTCGTTTTGCTCTGCAGCAATCATCTTGAAAGGTGAGCTGACAGAAACATTCTTCCAGTGAACGACGTCCGACACAATGACACGTGGCCGGAGCTTGCGGCCGCTTCACTCTCTCCTATCAAGTCTCATTTTGGTTCACCTCATCTTAACAGCTCATTTGTGACAGGTTGGTTGAGCGATGGCGTAAATTCTCTAGAAATGGTAGAACGGTCGAACGGTAGGAACGATTCACTTAAAGTGCGGCCAACGTTTGTCCAACGGTTCCAGCTATCATAAGCAGTTTCATGATTAAAGTTATTCGCTCGCATCGGAAGAGGTCCGACGTTAGAGCCAAAATTCATGACATTGTGTATTATGTATAAAAGATTATGTGCTACCTATATTTGAGAGCGACTAGCAACTATGATGAAATCCTCTTATTTCAAACAAACCTTTCTCGGTTCTCGTGTGAACTATGTGTGCTGTCAAATGCTATTTTGCGGGCATGTAAATTCCACCTGAAATGGGTGGGCTTAACGTGTTTTACTGCTCCTTGTCGGAACACTCACGGGTAAATGAGATCTAGATGCTATGAAAAACCCACCCTCTATTGCTCGTCAACAAGAGCCTGCCTCCACCCGTCCACCCCACATGCTCGGGAGGATATGTTTTCAACGCCGGCTGCTGTTGAATAGATACCTTCACTTTCCGAACGATAGAAGAACGGCTTACCTGCTCCGGTTCTGGTTGGCAGATAAACAGAGACCGGTGTGCGGTGGCAGCTGCGTACCGACTGGAAATCAACCTTTCCATCAACCTGAATATAACCACTGCTTCGAGAGACCGGAGATCATTTTTGCGGGGGACACATGCGGTTTTGGGAAGAAGCGTCGAAAAGTAAATTTGCTCTTTTGTCGGACAACCCTTGCCACACAAGGTCCTGTCCTGTTCTGTTCTGTCCTGTCGTCAGCTTGGATCAAGTCGGTAAAGAGAACGCTAAACTATTTTTAATTAAAATAATTTCACATACTACGGACCAGATGATGGGACTTTCAGATGTGACGAGCATGCGGTTTTGGCTTTAAATTGTTTAGTAGCCGTTGATATGTAGTGCTCTGCTTCAAAATGTAATTTAGCTTTTTCCTACAGCCTTATATTTGCTGCCATTTGAATATTCTCAAGATGATTTGTGTTTCTGTTATTAATTTGTGGCTGAAAATAGATCACTCCGTTCAAAGAAATATGTTGCTACCGGTTGAATTTTAGATTTTTATTATACCGGAGATAATCTTGCATGCAATTTGTCCAGTAAATCCCAATAGATAATTTTCAAATATACATGGACACTTGGAAAACAAAATGAAAGCAAAGTCTGCATCATCATATCTGCCATTTGGACTCGGTAACAAAACATGGCTTCTAGTTGATATCAACAGCAGAATATATAAAAATTTTAATAGACCTTTGTTGTCAAACCTTGCTTGGGTTTGTCAGGCAGCATGGATCGATTTCGTGATAATACGATGAGTTTTGTCGCCATTTGCTTGCAATCAATATTCTCTTCCGCGTTCAGCGACTAATAGTCAGCAAGTTTTCGAGCAAACGATTAGGAAGTTTACATCGATTTTCATATCCATTAGGTTTCCATCACCGCCGTTGCTGTGTGCAGACATTCTGCTACCTAGCCACTCGCAAATGCACAGCTTCGTAGCGTCTTTCCGCATAACCCTCTCACGAGGCAAACAACTCATGAGCAGTCAGCTACCCGTCATGGTTAGCGGAATACTGGGATACAGATTTTGCATTACTTTTACTTTTTTTCTTCATCTTACGTCCTCGATTCTACATACCGGTGAGAGTGGAAATCCTCGCTAGTGATCGAAATCAGCTGCTCGGGCTGCAATGACGAGCGGGGGTGACGATCGTAACTGTTAGTTAAATATACAATCGCAAAAACCCGTCGCAGTGCATGAATAAATAAGAACGGTTGTCCGAAAGGGATGCCATGAGGGATGACCCAGCGTGTTCGTTAGGACGTGCCCCACGCGTGTGTGAGAAAATCAACTACACGCGTGTGAACTTTGCAACACTGAATATCAGTGCTTGACTTCGGAAAGCAAATCTCAGACGAAAAACAAAAATACAAAAATGCCATAAAATAACACAATACAAAAAAAGAAATAAAAGCCCAAAAATGCACTAAAATTAACAAAAAGGGTACAATGATGCAGTGTTACAGAAATGGTACACAAATAACACCAAAAATTCCTTACGATAATCAATTAATCAATTTCAGCTTATCAATTAATCAGCAAATGAATAGCGATCACGTTTACTTCTGAATGTGGGTGTATGTCAAAATATTTTTGTGATTTCAAATGGAACACGGGGTAAAAATTTACCAAATGTGATTGTTGCGTTGTTCAGAAAGAGGTTTTATTCCGTTTAAGAATGAGACCTGTGCGGGGATCTCTGATAATTAATAGATGAATGTGGCACATCCCTGTTTATCACAGCTATCACAAATATCTCCGAAAAATTTCGAATTTATTGAGTCAGCCGGAGGCTTAGGGTCAGTAATGGAATGTAAACAGGATACCAGATCAGGTTTGGATGCCGAAAGAGCAGTCTGGAATGATTACAGGCAATGTTAGAGGTGCTAAGGTAGCAGATTCGAAAATTAAGTCAATTCTTATACTATATTAGGCCATTGCAAATAATTTCAAAAGTTTTTGTCAACCCCCCCCCCCTTGGAAATTGGCTTGAAAAATCGGGGGGCAAAAAATAATATGTAGGGTATGAGTTAATTTTTTTTTTCATAAAAACAATTGTCTGTGGGTTCTACAGCCTGACAAACTCGAAAAAGCAGTATACGAGTTGAGTTAATGCTTCTAGCACGAAACAAAACTGGAAATTCGAACAACGAAATTTCCGAAAATCGGCCGAAAAATTTTTCTCTTTGTTTTTTTTCGACCCCCCCCCCCCTTCAGTGGCCCAACACCGGAAGGACAAAAATTTTATAAAATATTTGGAATGGCCTTACTTTAAATTCACAATAATAATATTTCTAGCGGTCGGTTTTTGGGGTGTGGTGACGGATTTTTATTATAAATACTGTGCACTTGTTCGTTGGTTCCGAGAGTTGAAAGGCGGGTTCGACTCTATGGTTTACAGCTTCTGTTGACTACCGCGAACGCTACACATAATTTACTTTATATCATCATCATCATCATCATCATCATCATCATCATCATCATCATCATCATCATCATCATCATCATCATCATCATCATCATCATCATCATCATCATCATCATCATCATCATCATCATCATCATCATCATCATCATCATCATCATCATCATCATCATCATCATCATCATCATCATCATCATCATCATCATCATCATTATCATCATCATCATCATCATCATCGTCATCATTATATTTAAAATATGACATTCCTTTGACAGCCTTTGATAGAGAGATCTGAAAGTCAGTTCGTGGAGTCCGCGCAGGGCCGGAACGCCTTCGGCTACGGGTATAGACGTGTCGGCTATGCTTGGGCTCTACCTGTGTTTTAGTGACCGACATTGTTTGTCTCGTCAGGTAGAACTGGTGTTTGAGGTCTTCCTAATACTTTGATGATGACCACACCAAAGGGCTCGGCATAGAGTTCAATACGCTATTAAACGACCAGCTGGATAACCCGAAAGAAAGGAGAAAAGTGATGAAAAAATAAATTATAAACACGAAAGAGATACGAGCAAAGACACAAAAATGATACAAAAACACATATATAATGCAAAAATGACACAAAAACAAAGAAAAAATTATTCATCGGGGACTGTAATGCTCAGGTTGGTCAGGAGGAGGAATTCAAACAGGTGATTGAACGGTTTCTGCGCACATCCGTAAATGAACGAAAACGTTCTAAGACTTGTCGACCTTGCCGCCTCCAAGAATATGGCCATACGTGGTACCTTCTTCCAGCATAACCTCTACCATCGGTACACCTGGAGATCATCCAACAAGACAGAATCACAAATCGACCACGTTCTGATTGATGGTCGGCACGTTTCAGAACATATCCGGGCGCTAACATCGATTCGGATCACTACCTAGAGATGGAAAGGATACGTCAAAAACTATCTGTTGTGAACAACCTACCATACCGGTGCCTGCCACAGTATAATCTAGCGCGAATGAAGCAACCGGAAAAAAAGCTACGCCAAAAGCTACGCGTTATCTCTCGAAACCGCGCTGCCGGAAGAGGATGAGCTGGTTCAAGCCCCTCTTGAGGACTGTTGGAATGCCGTAAAACAGCCATTAACAGCGTAACATTAACGTTCTAGGCCGTGCGGCACCGAATCGACGTAACGAATGGTTTCACGAGGAATGCCAGCAGATATTGGCTGAAAAGAACGCAGCGCGGGTACACATGCTGTGTAGAGCCATCCGTCAGAATGTGGAGCGATGCAAACGGAAGCGGAGGCAGCAAACCCGGCTCTTAAAAGAGAAGAAGCGCCACCAAGGGGAGAAGGAGTGCGAAGAACTCGAACAGCTGCACCGCTTTCAGGACACACGGAAGTTCTATCAGAGACTCAACGAATCTCGCAAAGGCTTTGTGCCGCGGGTCGAAATGTGTAGAGATAAAGAAAGAGGTATTTTGACTGACGACTGTGCGGTTATCGAAAGGTGGAGGCAGCACTACGATGAACACCTCAATGGTGTGCAGGCGGAAGACCATGATAGCGGAGGAAGTGACCACATTGGTGTAGCAATCAACGAAGATGTCCCACCTCCATCGATAAGGGAAGTTAAAGAGGCTATCCAACGGTTGAAGAACAATAAAGCAGAGGGAAAGGATGAAATTGGAGCGGAACTTATTAAAATGGGCCCGGACAAGTTGGCCGGCAGTCTGCATCAACTGATTTTTAACATTTGGGATACGGAACGACTACCGGAGGAGTGGAAAGACGGGGTTATCTACCCTATCTACAAGAATGGCGATAAACTGGAGAACTACCGAGCGATCACTATTCTGAATGCCGCCTACAAAGTGCTGTCCCAAGTCATCTTCCATCGACTATCACCAATACACAATAGATTTGTGGGAAGTTACCAGGCCGGTTTCATGGAGGGTCAGTCTACAACGGACCAAATCTTCACCTAGCGGCAGATCCTCCTGAAGTACCGTGAATTCCTGGTCCCCACGCATCACCTGTTCATCGATTTCAAAGCCGCAAACGATAGCATAAACTGATAAGAGCTATGGAAAATTTTGGACGAAAACGGCTTTCCGGGTAAGTTTACTAGACTTATCATAGCTACGATGGATGGGATCCAGTGCTGTGTGAGAATCGCGGGTGGATTTTTGGAGTCTCGCAGGGGACTTTGACAAGGAGATGGTCTTTCCTTCCTGCTATTCAACATAAGACGAGCGGTGATCTGAATGCGGGGCACGAAATTCAATAAACCTAGTCAATTTATTTGCTTTGCTGACAACGTGAATGCTCTCGGCAAAACATTTGCGGCGGTGGAAGATCAGTACACCAGACTAAAACGCGAAGCAGAGAAGATTGGATTGAAGATAAATACGTCTAAAACGAAGAATATGCTGACGGGCGGGACTGAGCGCGACAGGGCCCGCTTGGGCAGTACCGTGGTAATCGACGGGAATGAGTTCGAAGTAGTCGACGAGTTAGTATACCTTAGCTCACTGACAACAGAGGACAACTATACCAACCGTGAGATTAAAAGACATATTATCAGCGGAAGTCGGGCCTACTGCGGACTCCACAAACACTTGCGGTCGAACAATCTGAGCCCCCGTACAAAGTGCACACTGTACAAAGCGCCAATTAGACCGGTTGTCTTCTACGGACACGAACCGTGGACACTGCCAGAAGATGACCTACGAACACACGGAGTTTTCGAACGACGGGTGCTAAGAACCATCTTTGGCGGAGTGCAAGAGAACGGTGTATGGAAACGAAGAATGAACCACGAGCTCACGCGTCTCTACGGCGAACCAAGTATTCAGAAAGTGGTTAAAACTGGACGGATACGTTGGGCAGGACATGTTGCTAGAATGATGGACAAATATCCTGCAAAAATGGTTTTCGCATCGAATTCGGTAGGAAAAAGACGAAGATGGGCACAGTGAGCGAGGTGGCAAGACCAGGTGGAGCGATATATAGTGGTTAGATTCTGAGGAGTCGAAGAAGTCGCCGGTGGACCCCTTACGTTGGCTTGGTCATAGATAAATCGGCCTTTCTACTTAAAGTTTTAAGTTCAAAGGGAGTCCTATAGTACAAGAAACATAATACAAAAAAAAAGAAAAAATATGCAAAAAAAAGGAAAACAAATATGCAACTGATGATAACTAAAGTGGCACAAAAATGTTGCAAAATTGAGCAAAAAATGATTGAAAAATTAAAGAAAAGCGATGATGTAAAAATGACGTTGACAATATAAAAATATAATGAAAAAAAAAACAGCGGACACCCGGAAAAGTTAGCTATCAGAAAAATCAATTGCTCGGAAAAGTTAAGCGAATATTCGTTCTCATTCAACAATCTTAAAAGTTAATTTCTTAAGATCTTCTTTAGTATCAATAACTTAGACTGTTTTAAATTGTCGAATTAAAAAATAAACCATACGAATACTAGAAACAAATTGATGGGACTAAATGCGACTCTAATTGGCACTTTAAATCAATACTAAATTACTCTTTTTTATATTAAAGTTTCTTTTGTGAGTATACGTTCCTTTAATTGTACTTTTAAACGTTCAATGTGTGCAATCGCCAGTTTCTGTAAATTATATAATTATGATGAAACATCTTTAACGTTCCCTATTTAAAAAAGCTTCCTTATTTAAAATGTTCTTGGACTAGTATGTCGGCCACTGGAGATTTATTCATCACTTTTACATTGTTACTTAAGTTTAAGTGGGATATTAGTATTCATGTGGATGATATTCAAAACAATTGCAAAATAATTCAACGCCTGTGGTGCTATTTCAAATTCTCCATGAGCTATGTATCAGGCTGTTACCATCAAAACGGCCGCCTGGATGAAGTTTGGATGTAATTGGGTATGTTTTATAGCTCATTCCGTAATACGTAACAAATTCTCACGAGCAATTGATGCTATTAAACTCCCCGGTTGGGGATGTCTGCGACTGTGAAACCTAATAAACATTTTCGGCTCCAGCTCGTAACGTAATCTCTCATAGCACCATCAGGCTCCGATCAGATGAGCTACGCCTCCACAGCTTTGCGTTTCTCTTTCAGGAAAGGTAATAATTTTGCTCAAAATATTACTTTTTGGATAAAGCTTTCAGGACAGTGTCACAAAAATATTCCATTATCATATTTATTGTAATAAACATAGCCCAGTGGGACAGAACTATGTGAGAAAACTTTGAGCTGATCATTAGGTGAATTAAGATGGGTTTTCGGACAAATTTCATATCTCCAAACCTTCACACCGAATGCCTTAGAAAAATCTAAAACGGGCAGATCATGGTGCGGTGTAGGAATGGGTGGCTGTAAAAAAAGCTTATTTCAAAATTTATAAAATGGAATTAGTCTCCTGTCGCGTTTCGCGTTTCCACCGACGACTGGCGTGGCGAGCCGCTGTGGGCTGTTCTACCGGCCGGCCGGGTCGGACCGGGCCGGGCGAGAGTCGTGTGTTTTGTTTTTCCACCGCCTATCGTGGGAAGGCAGCCAGTACTGTCTTGGTGAGTTTCGCTTCAAAACGGAAAAATTTTTCATTGCGTAATAGCAATTACTGCGCTCACTGAAGCTTTTACGTAATCCACTGCGGAGACTGTACGTGTCCCTCTTTTGATGGGTAATCATTGCTCTCGATAACGAGATCCGAGGCCGGACGGCACAGATAGACGTCAGAGCGGAGGATGCCTACCGCATTCGCGGAGACGATGCCAGTAACAACAGTATAGGACAATATTTACGCATATCTCTGCCTAATAACCTCGGGGTATTCCCTCGGAAGCAAATAGTGATGCTGGATAATTAAAATATTTTTCATTTATGGTACCCGCTTTGGTTTTCTGCGCGTTGTTTATTCGCTGGAAGCATGATAATATCGTCACACAGATGATTAGAACATTTTTGAATATTTTAGCGTAGCCCGCGCTGGTTGTTGAATTCGTGATAAGAAATGTGATTTATTTTTCCGGTGGAAAGAATCACCCTCACTGACTGGTGGTACAAATCCCAACCGATGTCACAGAACAATCTTATGCGTGCTCTCGTAAAATATGCTACTTTTAATTCAATATACTACCAGCAAGCACCACACTGCGGGGGTAGATTCACGGTAATTGGAAACAGCTGCAAGAGCGGAAACGAAACAGCAAAAGCCCCTCACATGCTTGACGCGGTAGCGCACAATCTCTTATCGCAATCATGTACACAACGGGAATCTATTGTTTGGGGCCGTGGAAGGTTGTCTTATAATTGCGATTCCCGCCAGCACCCACCAGCGATAAATACCGACGGCAGGAAGCAGCACGGCAGCGCAGTAATAGACGGAGGGGAATCTTTGCTTTGACCGGGGCAAATCTTTTAATTAATTCCGAATGTAATCCTGCTTAAGATGACGTTTGTGTTGGGGTGGCGGCGCGATAAAGGACACAGTTTTGTGAATCTCGAGACGGTCGGGAATGCTTGGTTACTGCGTGGGAAACACTTTAATTGTTCTTTAAAGGGGCTCAATTAATTACTGCTTGGTTGTACATTATTTTCACAAGCAGTAGTATTTATGGAAAAATATGTTTTGATGTATTTCTGGGGTGACCTTAGGTCCGTAGATTATTTTGTAAATTGTAGTTTCCTTTTAAGGCGATTATCGTGACATATCTCATATGTACTAGATCTTTTTAGAATTCCTTTTTTAATTCAGTATACTTTTGGACGTTTGACTCATGTTGACCAGGAGGAAGAATTCAGACCGGTTATTGGAAAGTTCAGCGCACACCCGCTTACGAACGAAAACGGCCATCGACTTATTGTCTTCACCGCCTTCTAAAATATGGTGATACGAAGTACCTAATTCCGACGTAGCCTCCCGTATTGGTACACTTGGAAATCACCACAGCAGACGGACTTGCAAATCGACCAAAGGCACGTCTCGGTTATTATCACGGCTGCGCTGTCAGGTGAGGGAGAACTAAAC
Organism: Sabethes cyaneus; assembly: GCF_943734655.1. Taxonomy (NCBI): domain Eukaryota; kingdom Metazoa; phylum Arthropoda; class Insecta; order Diptera; family Culicidae; genus Sabethes; species Sabethes cyaneus. Next base: position 59,061,742 of record NC_071354.1, read on the forward strand.
GGAACACCTTTCGAGGACTGCTGGGATAGTGTTGAAGCAGCCATCAAGAGCGCAGTGAAAGGTGCCATTGGGTTCGCTGAGAGGAGTCGACGTGACGACTGGATCGACGAGGAATACCAAAGGATGTTAGATGAAAAGAATGCAGCGCGGACGTGGAACGATATAGACAGAAACGAAGACAATACAGCCAGTTTTTCCGGAATAAAAAGCGCCGCCTTGAAGAAATGGAGTGCGAGGACGTGGAACAACTGTATCGTTCTCAGGAAACGTGCAAATTCTACAAGAAACTGAACGTATCTCGTGAAGGTTTTAAACCGCGAGCCGAAACATGTCAAGATAAATACGAAGGGATCTTGTCGAATAAACACGAGGTGATCGACAGATGGCAGCAGCACTATAATGAAGGGCGCGGAGACGGAATATCAAGACAGCAGGGAGAATGACTTCATCAGTAACGGCGAATGATGGTGATGTGCCGACCCCCACAATAGGTGAAGTGATCGAAGCCATCAAGCAGCTCAAGAACAATAAGGATGCTGGTAAAGATGGCATGGGAGCAGAGTTTCTCAAGATGGGCCCGGATAGGTTGGCTACCTGTCTGCACCAGCTGATTGCCAAGATCCAGGAAACAGAACAGCTACCGGAGAAGTGAAAGGAGGGAGTAATATGCCTAATATACAAGAAGGGAAACAAGTTGGAAAGTGAGAACTATCGAGCGATCACCATTCTCAACGCCGCCTATAAAGTGCCTTCTTAGATCATCTTTTACCGTCTATTGCCGCTAAATTCGTTGGAAGTTATCAAGCTGGTTTTGTGGACGACGGATCGACAACGCACCAAATCTTTGTGCTGCGACGGATACCTCAAAACAGTCGTGAATACCAAGTTCCTTCGCACTACCTATTCATAGATTTCAAGGCCGCCTACGATACTATCGACCGTGAAGAGTTATGGAAATCTATGGACGAAAACGGCTTTCCCGGAAAACTGACAAGACTGATTAAGGCCACGATGGATGGTGTACGGTGCTATGTGAGGATTTCGAGCGCGTTATCAAGCCCGTTAGAAAGTCGAAGGGGGCTTCGACAAGGCGGATGGTATTTCCTGTCTTCTGTTCAACATCGCGCTAGAAGGTGTTATGAAACGTGCCGGCTTTAACGATCTCTAATCTAGCCAATTTATCTGTTTCGCTGACGACGTAGACATTGTCGGAAGGACGTTCGAGGCGGTTGCCGAGCAGTATACCAAACTGAAACGTGAAGCACTGAAGGTTGGATTAGTGATGAATATGTCTAAAACCAAGTACCTATAGTGGACGAATTTGTATACCTCGGGATGTTGATGATGTAGGATAATAACTGCAGCAGAAAAATACGCAGAGGTATTCTTGCCGAAATTCATGCTTACTACGTATTCCACAAGATCCTAAGGTCTGGTAAGCTTCTTCCCCGAACCATGCACCATGTACAAAACGCTTACAAGACCGGCAGTCCTCTATGGATTCAAAAAGTGGACAATGCTCGATGGAAACTGGAAAGCGTTGGCCGTTTTTTAACGTCGTGTGCTCAGGATAAAATGACCAGATTTTTTTTTTTTTTTTTTGAATGAATGCGGGACATATTAAATGGCTTATTTGCTAAATCGGTTCTGTAGTAAAGATGGGACCATTTAGAAATTGGGCACTTCATTTTGGCGATTGCGGCGCTCCCAGTGGCCGTGGATGCTAGCTTTTGGTAGCGTTGTGTTATTTGTAAACAGTTCTGCTCGGAATGTTTTTTTTTCGCAGTTTCGCAGGTAACGTGGTTTCGAGACATTTATCATGCAGGAGAAGAAATGAAACTAATTGCATGCAGTCACCTGCAGAATCCATCAGCGTCGGCTCGGGAGCTAGCGGAACTAGCTTCCAGCACCCTAAAAGAGCAGTGGTGTGAGTAGTTGAGGGTTGCAAGGAAACTCTCATGGCTGTCCGCAAGGCGCAGGCCAGACATTCGAATTGAAGTCTTGATCGTCAAAGGTGGTTAAGGGTCGTTAAGGGTCATTCGGACAGACAAGGCTGATCTCAGCATCACATCTCAGCATGCTTTGGTGAAAATACTGAATACTAACCACTGTACTGAACGGCGAATTCTAGAATCTGGTCTTGCGAACTACGCGGCCGGGTGAAGACGAAACCAATAGAATCGAGGGCGAAGATGAAGAAGAAAAGAAAAAGTAATGTAAAATTTTTATTCCAATGCGCCACTAGGCCTCACGTGCAGCTGATTCCTCAGGAGTTATTTAATTCGCGAGTAGGCTTAGCAGAAAAACGATGTGAGCGTGTGCATGCGCGAGTGTGTGGGTAGCAGAAGGTCTGCACACAGTACCGGCGGCTGTTTCTTCTATGCCTGCGTGTGCGACGTAAGCGTTGAATGCTATGTTTCTCATACTCTTTCGCGAGTGTAGGCATGGTTGACTTCTTGCTCGATTCGCAACATTAGACGAAACGCGATACATGGGTCTTACTCGATGATGAATAAGCTTGGTTTTGGGGATGGGTTCGTGACAAAAGGTCATGACTTAGCAAGGGATTTGTTTCATTGGCATCCGTGCGAAAACCACTCTTTTGTGACGGATAAGAATTCGGATATACACAGGCGTAGGTGCCTCACTAAGCTAATTATGCCTTTTATTAAGTCCCATGATAGCCTGCCACAGTTTCAGCATGCATGCTACAATGGACAATGGACTTCAGTTCATCTCAAAAGAGCTGATTGCAGCAAATTGTCCCCGGGTTCGTGCAGTATTGAAATACTGGGGGATTATGAAGCGAAAACTGAAGATGCAGTTAACAGTCACCAGAGACATTGGTCAGATGAGGAGTTTGAGGTGCCGGCTGGCCGGGGCCGTGACTGTGGAGGCTGTGCACCAGGTGACGAGCGGTGCAGAAGTAGGGTTTTTCATGCAATGTAACATAATTTCCTATGTTTCCTCCTTAGAAACTGTTTCGATTAAAGAATCAATCAATGCGGGACACTTTCCGGGACGCTTAGTAATCCGGGACAAGCCATCCAAATGCGGGACAGTCCCGCGTAATCCGGGACGTCTGGTCAGCCTAGCTTAGGACCACCTTTGGTGGTGTATGTGGGAACAGTGAATGGAGGAGACGGATGAACCACGAGCTGATGCAGTTCTTCAGCGAACCCAGTATCCTAGAAAGTTGCTAAAGCTGGAAGGGTATAATGGGCGGGACATGTGAGAATGCCGGACAACAACACCGCAAAAATGATTTTCGCCTCGAATCCGGTTGGTACCAGACGCAGAGGTGCGCAGCGATGGTTAGACTAAGTGGAGCATGGCCTAGAAAGTGTGGGACCGTCGAGAAATTGGAGGGGGACAACCATGAATCGAGTTTGTTGGCGGAACATTAGAGTGCAGGTCTATTTCTGCAGGACATCGCACCAGTATTTGTAAGTAAGTAAGTAGATAAGTAAGTAAGTAAATAAGTAATTAAGTCAGTAAGTAAGTAAGTAACAACCTGGATTCATTCCCACACAATTTTCAGAAACAAAACTCAAGTTGACACAGTTTATACTCACTTGAAAGCGGCTCTTATATACGGATACGGATGCGTTGTATATATATAGTCTTATCCATTGCTACCGATCCGTACTGTGTATATAGGCATATCGGACCAAGTGATACTAATAAAATTATCTTTTCTGAATTAGAAACAACTGAGGTATTATTATTACTACGCTAAACATCCGAATTCATAAATCCGAAGAGGTTATGGGCCCCAGGAGATTTTAATAGTATCACTGGAACATAATTCAGACTCAGATGATTACATGAATCAATGAGTAGGTGTGCACGTCTAAACAATACAAAGTATTAGAACTTGGCATTATTTTCCGATTAATGGAGAGCTAAATTGAACTCCACCGGAATTGACCAGAGGCTCACAGAGTTGTCTGGCAAATGGCAAATTTGTTTTTGAAACCGGGTACGGGTCGGGTCGGGTATCTCTATTGACCTTTTTAACACTAAAGATGGTCGGGTACCCGGGCCCGTCCCGTACCCGTCGGGTTGCGGTTGGGTTCGGATATCAAAAATAATAAACCTGCGGGTTCGGGTCGGGTACGGGTTTTTAATTTTTTTCTTGATCGGGTACGGGTCGGGTTCGGGTATTCAAATTTTCATGCCCGACCATCTCTAGTCCGCATCTCAAAGGGAAGCAGTCGGCCCTTTCTGGAAGGTGCAGGTGACCTACTATCGAAGTAACGTGAACCCCTGAAACAAAGGCACAAATCTTCCACATGATTGTGAGGAACGTGCTGTTCGAGCTAAAGATGCTGAACGTGGACCCCTACACTATCTGGAATGGATCTCACCAATGTCGCAGTCCAATATAAATCATTTTTTCATTACAGATGTAAGAGCGTTTGGTGAGGAAGAATGGTAGATTGGATGATATTGCGAAACTTCGATGTGGAGCTAAAAATATATTGCGTAGTTCAACTACTGAGTGGGACTCTAACCTACACTCGCTCGGTTTGCGCCCAAGTGTTTTGTCAATTAAACTATCAGTACACGACACGCTATATTAAATAATCTTACATCTAGTTTCGACCATTCTATTCTAACCATTCTTACGCTCACACCATACGCTACACCCGCCGATGGTAATTATTTTTATATAATTGCCCTTTCTGCTTCTACCACTGAGAAGATGTCTGTTATCGACTGCATTGCATTGTGGTAGAAGCTTGGCCGAGAGAGTGTGGGTTACAGTCCCACTCAGTAATTGAACTATGCAATATATTTTTGGCCCCACATTGAAGTTTTGCAATATCATCCAGTCTACCATTCTTCCTCACCAAACACTCCTCCACCTTTAATAAAAAAAAAATCGTTTGGTTATTATTTTTGTGAAGCTATGTGAAGTCTCTGATCTACACCGACAAACTGCAGGCAATTGACGCCTTATTATATATTGGTCAATATTGGTCACTTTAACATTGTACAGTGGTCCAGAAATGAAAATTGGATGGAAACTTATTTGTAGTTATTAATATTATAGTAGTTCGGGAGTGTACCCCATTAGGCATATGGACGTTAGGCATAATAGATGTTATACATAAATGCGTTAGGCACAACCGACGACCCAGCTAGCATTTTCATATGTATAAAAAAGGTAAAAATCAGCATTACGTACAGATATACATGCTAAATAAATCGTATTTCATGCGCAAAATTGGCATATCCGTGCTATTTTGGAGGCGATATACGTGATTACGAATAATTTTGAGCGTTATGACTATATAAGTATTTATATACGATAATATCCGATTTAGCGCGAGTCGCCCCGTACTACTCTACGATTTTGTGCTGAAAATCGCACGTTTGTCAGTCATTATCATTACATAAGACAAAAAATCAACTTGATCCCACTTTATCCAGCTTTAGTTACGATTTCGAGTTTGTTAGGAGATATTTACGATAGTTTTCGTACATTGATATACGAGTTGGTGCTAGCTGGGGATAGGCATAGTGGATAATAGGCGCAATAGACGATAGGGAATGGACGTGCGGAAGGCAAATCGTATAGTCATAACGAACGTCAGGCAATTCGCCGTTAGCTTGCAAGAGGTTTAATCGACTCAGTTTCAAAATGCATTGCACATAGAGTGAGTTAAATTACCACAGTATCCGAAAGCAGCTCCGTCAAAGCGAGTAGTGTCGCTTAAAGCGGTTGCGGGGCTCCGTAGCCGTAAGATCATAAGCGTCTGCTCTGACTGTATGTTTAATGGGTGGCCTTGTCCAACCGCATTGTAACAGAGCAATAATTGTCTCTAGTGCGTGTTCATCGAAAAGCGAAGTTTTGTGAATTATGCCTAACGTCCGGTATGCCTATCGTATGTTATGCCTAACGTCCATTATGTCCAACATGATGTATCCATCACAATTTCCTACCGATTTCTTATTAAGGTAGTGCTTCAGCAAACTTAGGAACAACAAGTTGTGTAATGCAACCGACATAAACAGAGTGGTGAGTGTATAAAGAATAAATTAACAACATACCTCGCAAGCAAAAAAAAGGTTGATTTGCATATCGGCTGTTAGGAAACATACCTGAAATTAAAAAAAAAGTAAGTTAGTTCAAAGTTTCCCATTGACAATTTCATTTGGCTTTTAAACAGTATTTTCTTAGCTTAAGGTTACCAGAACTTAGAGATAAACAGTTGACTTATTTGCCATGACAAACTTAGTTGAAATGTAAAAAATGAAAAATTATTATTTTTCACTAGGTATGATATATTTCATACTGAGATACTGAGAATTAATCGATTTGCATTCTTAAGCAAATTGTGTAACCTCCCTCGTCCGGTTACATTCTTCAAGCTTTCTTTAAAGAAGACACCAAGCACGTACTGCTTGCAAAACACCAGAGTGGCAAACACGCATTTACGTTCTTGTGAGACACGATAAAAAATTGAGACCAAGTTTATAATTGATATGAAAAGTTTTCTACATTGCGTTCCCATCTACAGTGACTAGCGAAAGAAATCTGAACAATATTTAAGGAGCTGTTAGGCAAAAATTTTGTTGTGATCATGAAGTTAGGTACCAAAGCTAATTTTATTCGACCTTAAACTTTTCCGACTGGAGCTTGATATAATTTATTTTGGAAACGGATGAAACATACCAAAAATGCGCTTTATGTTGTCCGACACTGTAGAGTACCGCTATCTGATATAGACAGGTAAGAACGCTGGCTGGTGAAGTTGACATTATCGCTAGTGGCCAAAGGATAACGCAGAAAGATATACCATGCATGCCTCCGGGGAACAAATTTAATTTCTCTCACTCAAAGATCCTTCTAAGAAGTGGAAATCTTCGCGGTAAGCACACACACACACTCTAGGCGTCTTCGCTAGCGTTGGATGCGAGGAAAAACGATGTTGGTGATGATGAACATCCTCTTGTGACGGAGTATGGTTACGCAATGCGAATGGCGGCCCACTGGCTGCCGTGCACCGGGGAGGCAAAAATATGAATCCATTTCTACAGGTCGTTGCCGTGCTTCGTGAAGCATAAATTAAAACAAAAATTTTCTATTTTTTCTTTAAAGTTTTTTTTTTCGTCAAGCGTCGAATGATAAGTGGTTGCGTGGAGAAAGTATCGCTTCGTTGATAGTAGGTACTGTTTGTTGAAAATAAGATGACTTTTGATAAGGAGACTGCCATGGTTTGTCTAAGAATAACTGTCACATACTAACAAATCCAAAACACCAACAACGATGAATTTGCTCGTTTTAGTATGAAAATAAACAAACCCACGATTTACGTTTAATGAACTTCGTTTCCAACTAACAAATTATGGTTTTGAAGAAAACCATGCTGTAGATAGTATGTTTTCCATTTTGTTGAGAACAACCCAACGAAGTGCCACTCCCCATCTTGGTTGTCATAAATCAAAAAACCGTCCTGAAACTTGATCCACTATTGATTGCAGCAGTCAGCTTCAATGCAATTGAAAACACGATAGTTTCCCTTTCGTGCACACCATCAATCGAGCTGCCTTTTAATACCACGATTGAAGTTGCATTCAACCGAAGATAAATACGCAATCCTTGTCTTAAATAGATTCTTGAAGTCCAACACAGCTGAAGCAAAATGCGATCGAGAATCGCAAAAGAAAATACCTCTCAAAGCTGATTCTACTCCGAAGCAGCTGTTACTTGCAAGACAACTGCTATAGAGTTCATTTTTGCAAGTCTACACACCCCTACTTGCCAACCGCTCCCTCCTCAGACCACTGAGTGATGTTCCTCGGAACGGAACCGGGAAAATTGCTTTCAACGTTGGCTGGCAGCATCAAACGAATGGCCATTCAGCGGTATAGCAGTCCGTGCACGGGCTGATGGTGGAAAGACTGGTCCGTACTCCTGACAAGGAGAGAATTTCCCATCAATTCTTGACGCTGCAATAATGCAGAACAGATCGAATCTACAACGGCTCAATCGTTACGGTGCAATATTGATAGCGTTTTCGAATTTATCGTGCAGCGTGGTGAACCATCCTAGTTTAGTTTGGCTGCGGATGATTCAGTATACTGCCAGTTGTCGTTATGTGCAGCCGTCACTTTGAAGGTGAAATAGGAACCATCCCATTCACACATGGCTCTGATCTGTTTCTAACTAACAGTGCTCGACAGGATCGACGCATAGACGAAACCTGTGCATAACCTCATTCAGTGCCCGGACAGTAATCGGTAGCGGATGGTCAACGCCGCCGCAATCTGGACGGGATGGGCCATTCTCGCTCTCGGTGGTGCTTCCGTTTCGCATCTTGCCTGGCAGCATTCACGGCAGCAGCACAGCGGAATGTGGTTTTCTTACAGATTCGATGCAGCTCAGTTGATATTCCACAGAAATTTGATTTTGTGCTCGATTTGTTAGAGTGGATTTCCAGAGTATTTCACTCTTTGTGTTGTGGTTTTCTCGGTTGAATGCGCAAAGAAGCGCGCCAGTAGTGCTAGCGTGCATTATTGGAGCAGAAGTGCTGTGCTTTCGATAACACTGGAGCAAATATTCGAGGAACCCGAGAACAAAGCATACGAGGGATATTATATCGGAACGGTGAAACAGTGAGAGATTTCTGAAGTACCCTAACAAGAGTTTAGACGATATTCAGGGAGAATATATCACCAATAATCTATTAAATAGCTTATTGAGCCATCAAAATAGGGCTGTTGAGGAGATTAATATTTCCATATACTTAAATTACTCGTCTATAAAAGACGATGAAGCAAGAGCTCTTAAACTACATCTTTCTAGTAATTTGTCCGATTACACAAAAATACATTTACTCCCTAGTTAGAAGTAGAAATCATTGCTTTGAGAAATAAAAAATGAATTTCTTCGAACCAAATCAGGTTCAAGTGGGATTTTCTGCTTTCAGTTATATAGTCATTTTAGTCATTTTTTTATTTTGTATAAAGGTAAAGAGCTTTAAGTTGACAATACTTTTTGTTTTTGATACCTAACCCAAATAACACTTTGGGTTTTATTACACTCTTATGATGGCATTTAAGGCCAAAATTAGTCATGAAGACCGCCATAAGAGTACAATAAAACTTACATTGTTGCTTGGGAAACAACGCCTGAAAATTGCACAGATTACTTACGAAAAACATGGTTCAGTTTGAGAGTTCGAGGTTTTTATTCCCTTTACGGTCTACATAATCGTCCATCAGATTAATTAATTCAAGCAACCATGAAATTCCATAGCGCATTTGGATGGAGGGAGTTAATGGTGATCGCTACAGGATCATAATCACTATTTTTTGTACCACAATTGAGGGCCCGTAATGTGGAGCAGCTATGGTTTCAACAAGACGACGCACCATGCCACAATTGATCTATTAATGGAAACTTTCGGTGAACGAATAATTTCACGTAATGCATCCGTGAGTTTGCATTCATGCATCATGCTAATTTACTTCGTTGGACTATTTATCGTGGGCGACCTGAAGTCTCTGGTCTACGCCTATAAGCCGCAAACGATTCGTGTTTTAGAAAGCAATCTTCACCATGTTAGCACTGGTACCTCGATTATTGTAAAAAAGTGACCGAAAATTGGACTTTACGATTGGACTTTTTTCTAGTGAGCCGAGGCAGCCATACTCCGTTGCTTGGTATGGAAAAAAACATAATTTTTCATACACGCTTAACTGGACTTTTTATCCCCAATGAGTCTCGGGGTAATACGTTGGACTAATAACCCAGTCGTCGTATGTTCGAATCTCGGCTGGGAGAGGCTGGTAGAGCCAATAGGATCGTAGCACTGACCCCGCACTGTCATGTATTCTAACAGCTGGTTGCGAAGTCAGTCGTATAAAAAAACAGAAGGTCAAATTTTGATAACGGAATTAGCACCCAGGCTTTGCTTTTTAACTGGACTTTAACATGACAGAATGATGTCTATCCTCGTTTTAAATTCATTGGTCTCCAGCCAAGTTAGTCAGATGCCATTACACTAAAGATATCATCCCAAGTAACAATTCTATAGCCACTTGGTTTTACTTAAATTTTATGAAGGTTTTATTGCGCTATTAATCATTACCTCTGGTTTTATTGTGGTATTGCGCAATACCAAGAGGATACGAGTCCAAACACGCTTATAGCTAACTAACCATAATAAAATAGAGGCGAATGCACGAAAGTGTAAAACTTCTCAAATAAAATAACAACAACAACAACAACCATAATAAAACTGCTAATAAAACAAATTCATTGTGGTTAGTTATATAATATATACCGTGACCGCTCGTAATTCTGCGCATTTTTCTTTATATATGTATTTTTCAACATTGTGTATAACTATGACTATTGTGCTATTTTTTTATAAATACCTGTTGAATATTACGCCATTCGCCAAAGAGGCATATTTGACAGCGAAATAAATTAAAGTGAAACTGAAAGTATTTTATATGTCAGAAAACAACGTCGTTAGCGCCAACGCTAAAACTGTCATTCTAGAAAATTAACAAATTTATGATCGAAATTCCTTGCAATGATCAAATTACCCAGCATAGTTAGATAGAATAATTTATTTTAATCATGTTTTAGACAAAAAGAATGATTGCATGCCTTGCTTTCGTTGGAAAAATGCGCCGCAGTAGTGCACAGATTTAGGCACAGATTTTTTATTCATGTTCCAAATTCTGCGCAGTAATGTATCCTTCGAAGAAATCACGAAAGAATACGCAACCTCACCCAAATGGCTCAGGTATAGAAGCATGAAAATTCAAGTAAAACCTTTAACTTGCATTGATTCTAGTCCTGTGTTGTGACTCGGGGTCCGAACCTACGAGCGCCAATTTATCCATATTTTCTGATTTTTTTTTAATGTTCAACTTCATGGAGCTGTCAGGCAGTGGCGAAGGGGATTCTACATGAAAACACAATTTTTAATATATGTCTAAAGTGTAATATTCAGTATGCAGAAACCCCGAATCTACTCGCCCTTCACGTTATCGACAATAAAATATTTAAAATAAACCAATCAAAATGATAACAATATTCCTGGGCCACCTGGACAGCACAAGAACGCCAAATCATGGATTTATTTATGGTAATGGCTTATACCGGATTTTTAATGTGCTTTTAGCGTATAATGACATAAACGGTATGACATAAACAAACATAATGACATAAACGGTTTATTGTTTCTTTTTGGGTGCGCAGAATTAGGAACATGGGCAAGAAAGTGCGCTGAATTAGGCACCGTGGATAAGTTTACAAAACGAAAAATATACTCAATTGTTGGTCGACTTTTAATTCCCATGTTTTTTACCAGATATTATAGACTGTAGCACTACGCGTTGCTGCTATGAACGTTATTAATTTAAGCCTAGAATACTTATAATAGCGGAAGAATTATAAAAATGTATTAACTGCGCAGAATATGGTACGTTCACGGTAATCACGATAAAACTACTTAGCTATACACCACGTCTCTTATAAACTTATCACAAGCGTGGCGTAGCAATACAAAATGGCGCATCAATCAAACTTGATCGTATCGCGGTTGCTTGTCAAACCGCAAGAAATCTCAAGTTTTCTGTAGCAACGAAAACGGTAATTTTTTTGATAAAAACCAATATGGCGACCAAATCCAAGGTGGCCGCCAAAAAATTTTTACTCCATTTGAAAGCCCTGTTCTTCTTCTTTACAGAACCGGGCAATTTGTTAGTTGTTTCATTGCTAATTTATGAAGTATCACATGGTATAGATCTCAAGGTTTGCTGAAAACTCAACTTTTTTGAAACTGTTAGGCCCCTTAGCGAACGAGGAGTCCACCATTTCGAGGTATTAAAAATGTAATTCCCATTTTTTTACCATTTTCAACCAATTAAGTGCAAAAGTTCCAATATTTGAAGACCTGGTGTCAGTAGTGGCCCCGTTTCAACAAGAATTACTCTTCTTTCTGCTTGCGTGGTATACCGTGAACGTACCATATTCTGCAGTTAAGACATTTTTATGATTCTTTCGCTATTACAAGTATTCTAGACTTAAATTAATAACGTTGATAGCAGCAACGTGTGGTCTATAGTATCTGGTAAAAAACATGGGAATTATAAGTCGACCAACAATTGCGTATATTTTTTTGTTTTGTAAACTTATCCACTGTGCCTAATTCTGCGCACTCTCTTGCCCATGTTCCTAATTCTGCGCATGTTTGTTCCTAATTCTGCGCACCTAAAGTAACTATAAACACTCATACCATGTTGTTTACGTCTTTATACGCTAAAAGCATGTCAAAAATCCGGTATTAGCCATTACCATAAATAAATTCATGATTTGGCGTTCTTGTGCTGTTTAGGTGGCACAGCAATATTGTTATCATTTTGATTGGCTTTCTTTAAAAGTTTTATTGTCGATAACATGAAGGGCGAGTTTATTCGGGTTTTATGCATACTGAATATTACATTTTAGACAAATATTCAAAATTGTGTTTTCATGTAGAAACCACTTCGCCACTGCCTGAGAGCTCCTTGAAGTTGGACATTCAAAAAAAATCAGAAAGCATAGTTCCATAAATTGGCGCTCGTACGGACCCCGAGGATTCCAATCAATGCAAGTTAAAGGTTCTACTTGAATTTTCATGCCTCTATACCACAGCCATTTGGGTGAGGTATTCTTTCGCGATTTATTCGAAGGATACGTTACTGCGCAGAATTTGGAACATGAATAAAAAACCTGTGCCTAAATCTGCGCACTACTGCGTCGCATTTTTCCAACGAAACCAAGGCATGCAATCACTCTTTTTGTCTAAAACATGACTAAAACTAATTATTCTTTCTAACTATGCTGGGTAATTTGATCATTGCAAGGAATTTCGATCATAAATTTGTTAATTTTCTAGAATGACAGTTTTAGCGTTGACGCTAACGACGTTGTTTTCTGACGTATAAAATACTTTCAGTTTCAGTTTAATTTATTTCGCTGTCAAATATTATGGCCCTTTTGTGAATAATGGCGTGATATTCAACAGGCATTTATAAAAAAATAACACAATGGTCATAGTTATGTTGAAATATACATATATTAAGAAAAATGCGCAGAATTAGGAGCTGCGTAGAATTAGGAGCGGTCACGGTAAATCGACCAAATTGCCGCTGTCTATACCGACCTGAAGGCTGCATTCGTTCGTGTCGATCCTAGGAAACTGTATGCTAAGTGCAACAAACTTAGAGTAGGTATCTGTCGCGTTGGTAGCATGTTTGGAATCGTAGCTACAGAATCGTAAAATTCGTGTGACGTGTTGGGTAAGTCACAATCTAGCTGGTTTAAGAACAATTCCGGGGTTCCTCAAGGCAGTATGCTGGGACTCTAACGTTTTCGTTGTTTATCAATGATATCACAAACCTCCTGAGCTAGCGAGCAGCACACGATTATTGTATGAGGACGACATTAAAATCTATCAGGTTACTCAAACTCTTGATGACTGCTCCGGACTTCAAGAACAAATCAGTTAAGTTCGCTGTTTGGTGCCGATGTAATTATATGAATTTGAGCATTTCAAAATGCACTGCGATTAGCTATCACCGCTTAAACAGCCTTTGCTATATGACTTCTATATTGATGGGATATCTCTTGAACACAAGGAAGTTGTAGCGGATCATGGTGTAAGTTTGGACGCTAAACTAACATTTACTCCATGATCATCAACAAGACGAATCGCCAACTAGGTATCATTAGGAGATTCGGGAAGGAGTTTCAGGATCCTGGGACCTTGCCGGCCCTTTATTACTCGCTGGTACGCTCAGTATTAGAGTCTGCCTGTGTTGTATAGGACGATACTTGGGTGTAGCATATTGAACGTGTACAAAAACATTTCACACTGCCATGGAGAAATCCTAAGAGTTTACCATCATATGTTGATTCTGATTGGAATCTCGTCTCAAATGAGTCACAAAATTCTAACCGGTAGCTGCGACTGTTCTAATATCCTCGTTATGTGATAAATTCATTAAGACAACCTATGTCGCATGAAATTAATTAATAGATAACAATAATAAACAATAAAGCAAAAAGCGGAAAATGAACCAAAGATTTCATCGAGATTTGGCAATAATTTGACTGTCATGTTCCAGGTTACTTACAACGTTTGTTCCGTTCACGTGTACGCTTCCTATCCTGTACATCCGTTGAATCTCGTGCTTTTTTCTTATAAACATGATTTCAGAGCCTTTCGCAACGCTAATCACCAAAAAGTTGCTTTTGCACCAGTCGTGTAACTTTGCAATGGCTCTTTGTAACTTTGTAACTAACTGACAGTGGAAGTTTTGATAACCCATTTTAAGGTCATCGAAAATGTGATAACCAGTAATCAAAGCAAAGCAAAGCCTAGGTGCTACATTCAGACATTATTAACCAGTAATGACCCTAAATTACTGCCTTGCGGGACCATTAAAGATTAAGGAATTCCTCTGATCTTTTTTTTTCTGTGTGGACTCATCACTGCGACCGGTATAGTTGATCTATTGTGATATCGCCTGTGGGTGTTGGCTGTATGCACTGCATTTCTTTTTGCTATAATCGCTATTGAATGAGCGATATGCCTATTAAATTTTATGCGTGCTTGTGTGCATTGTGGGGTTTACCCTTCCTTCAAAGCTTGATCTACTTTACCCACTTATTCCTCACTGCCAGTACTATCCCATATTATAGCCGTCTGAGCACTCATTCGTTCCTCTGACCAGTACATATAACTATAGGAGGGACTTTTGCACTGCCAAGAGTGGGTAAATTTAGAATTCAGCATGAAGGAAAAGTAAATGAGGTGGGGGGCCTGAGAATAAACCCATGCTAAAGTTACTGGACATCGAATGGCTTGATTCTAGTGAGATTCGAACCCTCGACCACTCGCTTGTCAAATCAGACTCGATAACCTTGCGGCTACGGAGCCCCCTTCCTCTGATCTTAATATGACGCACGGTCCACGATCAGTCAGATACGAATTAAGGGGGTGAGAAGGAAAGGGGTGTAAGTGACAAAATTGAAAAAATCGAGATAATGGTAGGAAACGATACTTTGAGTATGGTTTTATGCATACCAGAAAATTCACGTCAAAATTTTATCATTTAATGACTTTTCTAAACATATGAAAAAAACGAGCAAAATAAAAGTTGGTTTTCGTTTGGAAGGAAAGGGGCGCAAGTGCACTATCTGAGCAATTCTAGCTCAACTAACAAAACGGTTTGTCCCGAATATTTTTTATTGAAATGAAATTTTGCTGATATGTTGGATGACACACAAGGATTCATTTTCCATGAAACTTAATTATTTTCGTCAAGAGTAACTTTTCGAAAGGGCGTATTTATAAATGGGATTTTTTTTAAAATATCGTAACTCGGAAACCACTTCTTTATTAAAAATGACGTCAACGGAAAAGTTATAGGAAATTAAGTATATTTTCGGAAAAAAATACACTGTGAGAACAAACTTTTCAAAATCAAGACAAAAATCATTAAACTTGAATTATCGAAATATGTCCCCTCAGATTTGTCTCATTTTTATTAACCGTTATGTGTGCGACAAAAAAAAAACACCTTTAGCAGGGCGACAAGGGTACCCGGGTACCCAAAATTGATATAGTTATAACATCAACAATTTTAAACCGATTTCGACGAAATAGGTGTCATTTGATTCGTTTATTTATCTAGTTTTGAATCATTTGGCCATTTGGCCACTAAAAGACATACGGGGCCCGAAAATCCGGAATTCCGACAGAGTGTCCGCTGTGAGGAAGAGAAATGATTGTATTGCAGGAAAATCAGTCATGCGGATATAAAAACTCTAAAAATTCATACAATGTACTATTTCATATAATGAGATGAATCAGGTTGGCCATTCCGGAGTAGGTTCCTGTGGGGTCATGGGTGGCCAGTCCAGGATTGGAGGTAAAACCTAGCAATATGGGTATCAAAGTTCTTGGAATTAGTTCGGTAGGTGATATTTTTTACATTTCGATGTATTTTGATTGGTTATTTCGAAAATGGTTTCTACGGGGTCACAGATGATACCGCAGGATTCAAGATAATGCTAAGCATTATCAGAACCGTTCAAAACGTAGAACCATCCGTTATACATTTGGAACCAGTTCCGAAATTATCAATCAGTACTAAACTGACCATTTCAGTTCAAAACATCTAAAAGATCCGCTAAACCAATTCTAATATTGGATTAGGCACCCAACTCGCCATCTGTATCCCTACAGGAACCAAATTCTGGTCTGAATGCGATCTAAAGTCACCAATTTATATAATTAGATGAAAAAAGGGTCCACAGTGTCAAGTTCAAAGCTAATAGGTTTACTGAAAGCTGATATTCTTTCAAAACATGCGGCTTCCCACGTTTTATCGGATGTTGCTCCGGAATTACAGATTTCCGGGAACTACTTGTCATTTGATGGCCAAATGCTTTATCTAATCAAAACTAGATAAATGTACGAATCAAATGCCACTGGTTTCATCCAAATCGGTTCAACATAACTAAAGTTATGAAGATAGCAAATCATGGGTACCCGGGTACCTTTGTCGCCCTCCTACGTAATAAAAAAATTCAAGTGACTCTCATTGCTAAACCCCTTTATGGACCATGCACCAAAAAAGCCTCAATTACTTAAGATCAACGAGTTTTACGATGTCGCAAAATTTCAATGACGTATGTTTTAAATTGAATGAGTTATAACTATTTTAAAACTGAAAAGGTACCCGGGTACCCTGTCGCACACATAACGGTTAAGGATAACTTAAAACATGTTCTAAAATCTCTTTTGATTTTTTTTTAAATCTGATAAATTTTTCAAAAATATCTAAATTTTACATTTTTAGTAAAACCAAAACAAAATCAAATGCTACACATTATCATGTTGTCATTTTAACTTTTTTTAGGCCCAGCCGTTCTCAAGTTATGCCATTACTTATATTTTAAGAAGTTTTTGTCCTTCCGATGTGTGGCAACTGAAGGTGGAGGGGGGGCAATGTGATTTTTTTAATCAAGCAAAAAAGCGTCGTAGGGATTACATACGGTTTAAATTCTAGAAAAATCGATGTCTAATAACGTTTCCGTTTCCGAAAAAAAGTAATTTCTTTAATTACTAAGATTATGGCAACTAAAAGATGATGATACATAAACTAGTGCTTGAAAAAACTCAGAACTATTTTCTAAATCATCTTAAACATGAATGTCACTTAAACAACAGTTCCGAAGACCGCAACGTTCTAGAGAGTCAGCAGCGCAAGATACAGCCCACACGAGTATATAACATGTATGGCACGAGTATATACATGTGGCACGACGTAGTGAAACAATTCTATACTATTTTACATACTATCGGCCAGGCTGCTATTACTCAAACAATTTTCCCGAAGAAAGTAATATTTTTGGTTACTCATATTATGATATATAAAGTATACGAATATACGCTAAAGCCGACCGATGAGAAAATTCTGAACTATTGTACATACCATGTTGAAGGTGACAGTCACTTGTATAAACTTCTCGAAGACCATTACTTTCTAAGTAATCAGTAGTGTAAATTACAGCCTATACAGCAATATTATATATACAGTAACGCCACGTAGTGAAACATTTCTGCACTACTTTCTATACCATCTGCAAGGCTGCTATTACTTAATTACTTTCCCTAAGAAAGTAATATCTGAGGTCACATGGATTATAAGCTATAGCAAATAAAACGAGCTCGCATATACACTAGCGCCGCACGTTGAGAATATTCTGAAATATTTTCAGTGCCATCTCCGAGATGACAGTCATTTAAACAGCTTTCCCGAAGATTGCAACTTTCTAAATAGTTAGTAGCGTAAGATACAGACTATACAAGAATATTACATATGCACTAGCACCACGTAGCGAGAAAATCCTGAACTGATACCACCTGCCCACTAACCTACCTTTCAATGAGGATGATTGTAATATGATTCCAAGATATGCACTTGCACCTTTTTCACTCTAAGTAGTAATTCCTTATAACCGCTTGGAATGAAAGGGATACAAGTGCATAACTTAGAAGGAAAGGGGTGTAAGTGCAAATAACATTTTCAAACATGTCTTATAAATTCCGAAAATAAACTGCTTTTCCAAGATTTCAATAGAATTTAATATAGAAATGTTAACACAACCATAGTGCGTCATTAGTTTTGTATTATTTGACCTGACGAATTTTCTAGATGATGTTAACTTTGGAGCTGATTTTCTCGAAATTCACTTTTTGTCACTTACACCCCTTTTCTTCTGACCCACTCAATTGAACCATCACCCAAATGGTCAAGTTTGGCTAGCAGGATATGGATTTTAACTTGATCAAAGACTGCCTTTTGCTGCGCATAAATCGTATTAACTTGAAGTACGCTTTAACTGATCCACTGCGCAGGACAGCGATGAGAACTGGACTGAGACTAATGATCTGGTCAGATGTAGTGTTATGCAACCCTGAAAAAAATGTATTGTTTTTTAAGATCACGAAAAGATGTGAACCAGCACATAGTGCGAGCACTTCACGGTAATTAGATCACTTTTTTCGTACTAGGAACATGATCGATTTTTTCCAGCATTCTGGGTAGACTTCTCGTGATAAAGACAAATTCAAAATAAATTTGTAAGGCGCACAGAGAACGTCAGCGCACTTTATTAAAATGATCCAAGATATTCCGTCAGGTTCAGGTATATTTAGGCGTTTCATTTTCGTGATGTCTGCTAGTACATCTGCATCATCAAACACACAGTGTCTCATTGACATCATACCACTGGGAACATCTCTGAGCGCGTCTTTAGTCTATTGTTGGTTGGGCGTAATACCATCGAATAGTCCAAACTGCCAAATCAGCGTTTAGCAAACAGATTGAAAATTTTATGGGTGGAGCTCGAACTATCGTTACCCAAAAACATGTTAGATTAGAGACCACGTTCTTTCCGCTTCTCATTGACAAGCGGCCAAAAACGTTTAAGCTTCTCTTTCAGCACAGTTTGTGTTCTCAGAACACACCGATCATACAAAGTGTTCGTGGACTTTAAGGCGACGTACGATTCAGTCAAACGAAATGAGCTGTGACAAATAATGCTGGAACATGATTTGCCGATGAAACTAATTACGATGATTCGTACGGCGCCGGATGGGTCAAAGTCATGCGTCAGAATAGCGAGTGAGACCTCATATGCTTTCGTGACGGTGGAATGATTGAAACGAGGGGATGCATTCTCTATCCTGCTATTCACCATTGCCTTGGAAGGTGCAAAACGAAACGCAAACGTGTAAAGGAACGGGACTATCATCACGAAATCTCACATGCTTCTTGGTTTGGTAGAGCAGTGGAAGAGACCTTTAGGCCTTTCAAACGGGAAGCAACGAGATTGGGAATTACCATTAACACCGCCAAAACGAGGTACATGGTTGCTGGCAGGGAACGTGGCAAAAGGTGTTGGTGCTGAGCTGAAGCTGGATGGGGTACGATATGAAGTAGTTGAGGATTTCATATACCTTGGTACGCTCGTGATATGTGACAATGAAATAAGCCTCGAAGTGAAACAATGAATTGCAGCCATAAATCGGGCTTTCTATGGATTACATGACCAGCTTGAGTCCCGTAGTTTGCAAATTCGTACAAAACTGGCGCTCTGCAGAACACTAATCCTTCCGGTGCCCCTGTACGGACATGAATCATGGACTCTAAAGAAAACTGACCGACGAGTGCATGGGTTTTTTGAGCGTAAAATTCTGCGATCAATACTTGGTGACAAAACGGAAGGCGGAGTGTGGCGCAGACGCATGAACCACGAGTTATATCAAGTATGCAAATATGCTGATATAGTGAAAGTAGTACAATGTGGCAGGCTGCGGTGGGCTGGGCACGTAGCCAGAATGCCCGACGAAAGCGTAGCCAAAACTATTTTCAACAGAGAACGAGTAAGAGGTCGTAGACTTCGGGGCAGTTCTCGCATCCGATGGATCCCAAGTAACAATGTCAGTTTTATTGCACTCTTATTGCGGTTTTCATGACCAATTTTGTTTATAAACACCATAATAAGAGCGTAATGAGACCCAGATGTGAGCGTAATACAGCCCGGACATTTTTATTTTCAGCCCGGATAATCGAATCACCCGGATAATCGAATCATCATTTTTGGCACAAAATTTTTTTTTTTGGAATGTCAAGTTTTTTGACTTTTAGGTATCAGAAATGTTTTATTTATTATTGATCTATCTTCCCAAAAGTCAGAAAAATCCTTTTTTACGACTTTTTCCACTGATGATTTTTTTGGTACAATATTAATTTTTGTATGTTATGTTTTTCAATATTTAGGTATTATAAATATTTTTTATTATAGATCAATCTCCCCTAAAGTCATAAAATTCTTTTTTTTGCAATTTTTTTACTGATGATTACAATGATGATGGTGATGATGATATTTAAGTAAAAAAATTGATTTCGTTATCGCAGGATTTATTTTTGTTTTGTTCGCCGATAAAAGGGACATAAGAAAGGAATTTTGTCGCTTTAGGGAGGTGAATCAATGCTTGTCTAGTTGGAATCATCATGTAGCATGAAAACTATAACATTTGGGTTTAAAATAAATCAGTGAAAAAAAAATTATTTGTTTTCACCCGGATAATCGAGTCTAAAAACCCAGATAATCGAATCCCCGGATAATCAAATCCCCGGATAATCGAATCTCCGGATAATCGAATCCCCGGTTAATCGAACCCCCGGATAATCGAGTCCGGCCTGTATTACTTGGGATATGCGCTGTCGAGGACGACGCACAATCGGTCGAGGGTCGGTCTTCAAACGGTTCATATTGGAGACGTGTATCGTAGACCGCTAAGAACGAGGGATGCAAAGGGTCAACCGAAATAAGCGATTCAGGAGGTTCGACAAGGAACACCATTTGGACTGTCACGTTTCCTGGCAGCAACCAAGTACCTCGTTTTGGCGGTGTTAATAGAAAGTCCCAATCGCGCTGCTTTCAATTTAAATGGCCTAAAGACCTGTTCCACTGCTCTTCGGTTGATTCCAGTGATATCGACGTCATCCGGAAAACTAAGCAGTATTAGAGAATTTTTTGAAGACAGTCCGTTCTCTTCCACGTTTACACTTCGTATTTCACCTTCCAAAGCAATGTTGAATAGATGATTAGAGAGTGCTTGCGTGGCTGAACATGCATCAAATCAAGTGTCACGAAAGCGGCTGAGGTCTCATCCGCTATTCTGACGCATACTTTTGAACCATCCAGCGTCGCACAAATCAGCTTACCCAAGCAACACACAGTTGGCACTTTTAGTTGCAGCAACTAATTTATGACAAAAATTAGTTATATATCGGATGCCACAACTGATTTGTAACAACTGCGCTACTAGGGTAGCTAGTCCAGCCTTATCTACCACAGGTCATTTTGTAAGACGGAATTGTACACCGCTTTAAAGTTCACAAACAAATTATGACTCAGAAAATTGCACTGCCGGTAGCTGTCTAGTAACTGCTGCAGGGTAATCATTTGATCCGTCGTGGAGCAACTCTCAAGAATAACAGCTTGGTACTGGCCAAGCGATTACGAAGAGATAATGTATTAATCTTATCTACTTTTCTTCACAGTGATCCTTCTGCTTTCGAATTTAAAGTCCGAGGAAACTAAGTTACGGGAACTACAGCACGTTTCTACGGTTGACAGACTGGTTTTCCTACAATGCATAACCTTAGGGTAAAGTACTCTAGTGCTTGTTTCCCTCCTACTTTGTCTATGCAATAAAACAAATCAAGTACTTAAAATATTTCACTTTCTAATGTATCGTGTTGACCAACGAATTCGCTTCCCCCGTTTCGTAGTAGTCAAATACAATAAAGCGAATGAATTGTACAGAAAATCAAACATGAATGGAATATGTGCAGAGTGCTGATCAGAATTTTAATTATTGAACATTTGAACAGTTGCAAAAGAAGACTATTCCTATTCATCCGTTCTCCGATGGAAACTAATGGCACAATCACCAATCGTCACGTCACCGAGGACTTTCACAAACGCGCTGGCTGGGGATACGCGCGTGTTCAATTACGAATTCATGTGATGAAATATGTTTGCGTTTTCCGGCCACATGCGAAGTCCTTCCCCCTCTCCCCTTCTCCGGCCGACGGCGGTGACGACGCCGCGCCGCATCGATTGTACTGGTAAGAATCGTGTATTGGGGGCACGCGGTCCGTCGTATTCACACGGAATAGCAATTTCCAACTTTAAAAGCCGGTCACTGGCGCAGCGGCGGCAAACCATTAACTATTCATGACTTTTTCCGCTTATTTTCTTGATTTCGTAAAGAAGAGCACGTTCCTGCAGCTGAAAATTGGCGCTCGACATGATTAAATGCTTTCGGGAACATTCATTTCCCCGGAACACCCTTTACGGGAAGAGTGCCAGGTATTGAAAAGGCGCTGACAGAGTAAGTGCTTCTTGAACCAGCTGTCTCACACGCAAGGCACACCCTGCTTGATTTGCCGTAAGCCTTCCCACTTTGCAGCAGTAGCGACAGCAGCAGCAATGCCGGCAGCCAACAGCACGGATATTGTACATATCAATTTTCATGCATAAATTTCAAGGTCGTCGAGCACACATAATGCCACGGGTGTCACGGGAAAGGAAAATCAAATTTTCAATTTTTGTCCTTCCTGATTTGCTGGGAGGGCAGACGACCCGAGTCGAATGCGGATATATTTTCGTCAAACTTCAGTAAAGTCGATTTTTCTCTGCAATGGCACGTACTAAGGAACTTTGTGCAATAACCATGCAATCCTATTAATGTTCAGCGACGACAAGAAAAACTTTTTCTTCGGGTTGATTTTCAATCACCTTCCCCGTGATTGCTGCAGTACCCCGGATGAATTTTCTGCATCACCCTCGAACGTATGCGGAAACGAGTCGAAAACCGTAGGCCCCTAAATCATGGTGCGATCAGAAAATCATGCAAATCTGATGGCACATTATTATTATTTTTTGTCGGCGGCGCTACACCGTCATCGGCATTCCGCCACTATCAAAAAGTCAAATTTCATCAACCACACCGTTGTGCTTGTTCACCCACCTGGCCCATCAAGATAACGTTGCGCTGATTGAAACGGAGCGAAACGCCGAAGAGGAAGTCGCTGAGCCATATTCCCATAGAATAGAATGGGAATATCATTTCCATTCGAAAGTGGCTTGATCCGCTTAGCACCAGTCTAGTGGAACGGAGGGATGAACAGTTTGCTTGTTCACTTACCGGCGGCCCTGCTCAAGTATGATCTTGTGGGCTCAGCTGTTGGCAACCGACGGAAAATGTACGCACGTTAAAATAGCATTTATCGATCTCCTTGTCAAATCAGAAATTCCGCTGTGTGACATGGCAAACCCCAGAAGAAAAAGGAAAAGAAAGACTTCAGTCGTCCCGAGCATGACAACCGTAGACGATACACGTTCTTTTAGGCGCCGATGCCATCACCGTCGTCATCATAAAATCGCTGTTATGTCATATTGCTGTTCTTGTTTGTGTGTTATGACTGTCCTAGGCATATTTTAAACTAGCCACGATAATATGAGAACGGAATATTAATGAAGTTGCGCCGAACAACGGTTCGCTTCCGTATTGCAACCCAATTAACGTTTGACATGCAAATAAACAGAGCAAAATACTTATAGTATCCATAATGCGGAACAACGCCGCCCGAGGGCGGGGGCAGGAGAAAGCTCTGAGACTGCGAGCGGTAATCGACTTTTACTGGTGCATGTCAGTCAGTGGAACAGTGGAACAGACTTCCTGGAAGTCGAAACAAGAGGGCATGCCTTTGATCTAGGAAAAAAATCCGATCAAAGCGAAACCAGATTTTAATAACAGTCATTAAAAAGCATTCCCAAAAAGAAGGCAAATCAGAGAGGTCGGATTGAAAAGTGAAATGTACCCGAAATAATAGCGCAGAGCTTTTCCGATATCCGCCGGATGGTTGCGGCTAGGCGAGCAGACAAAATGAAACATCATTTATAAGGATAGTTGATTTTTTGATTTATAACACCGTGCCAGGAAAGGCAATTCCCTGTTAATTAGAAGAAAGTATAGGATTTCTGATAATAGTGGTAATTAATAAAATGTGCTAATTAACTGGTTCAGATAGTAAAAGAGCAAACAATTTTCACTTCAAAACTTATCTTGACCACTAACGAAAATCTCAAGCTGCCAGTCTCCTTGTTACAGAGGTCTTCACCACTAACTAACATACTTAAGCAAATTTAAATAGGTTAAGCTATAAAGATCGGGTGCTGTAATACGCAATTTCATGTCATAAATATATGCCAATTGAATCAGAAAAGTTTGGCTATCAAAATATTAAAATAATGGAAATTAATTGAAAAAATATGGGTTGGAGTCCCACTGCCACGAACTTAACCCAATATATTTTTAGCTGCAGATCGAAAACTTGCCCAGTATTCAGTCTAACATTTTTCGCACCAAACGCTCGTCTGCTTTAATCAAAATAGAAAAAAATTCGGCATCCAAAAACCCTACATGCCAAATTTGGTTCCATTTGCCTGATTAGGTCTCGAGTTATGAGTAAATTCGTATTTCATTGGTATGGGAGACCCCCCCACTCTTGGAGAGGGAGGAGTCTCTAACCATCATCATTCCCCGGCACAAAAAGCCCCTACATGCAAATTTTCACGCCTATTAGTTCAGTAGTTTCCAAGCCTATGAGGACCATACAGACAGACAGACCGAAATTCATTTTTATAAGTATAGATATTTAAGATACCATACCGCCTGGTGGTGTAATTGGTTAAACAATACGCTCAACTAGAGATTGAGAGCTGTGAGTTCGACTCTACCCCTCGCTTAGTCGATATTTTTAGTCCAAGATCAAGATTTTCAGTTCATCTTATTTTTCATTTGTCACATTAAACATTTAGTCTTCCGGTAAATAAAAAATAGATATTTAAGTTTATTAGTCGTTTTTCGTTCGACGACATCCGGATTTCTGGAATCTTTACGTCATTTGTTGTCATTTTTCGGCGGGTAGTGGTTCTGTTTCATCGTCTTTTGTAGCGTTTTTGATTGCTTTTGATGACGTGTTTTTGGTGACATTTTTAGTGTTTTGGCATTTTTTGTCGCTTCTTAGGCATTTGTCGGCGGCTTTTCATCGTAATTTTGTGATCTCTCTTCTGTTTCCGTTTCTTCTGTCTGTTTGTTCTCTCTCTGTTGTCGAACAGATGGCCAAAATACGACAAAGAGACGACCAAAGGACGACGAATATGAGGAAAAGCCAATAAAGAAATGGCAAAAAGGCGAAGAAAAGATTTAATAAAATAACAAAAAGACGAGAAGACAAAAAAAGACGATGAAGAGGCGGCATCGTTCGTTAACGTCTGTTTGTTTTCGTTTTCTTCTGTGTGTCTTTTGACGCTTTCTGACGGTATTTTTGTGGGTTTTTGGTTTCGCTGTTTGATGTATTTTCGTCACCTTTTATCGTGTGTTCTTGTTATTTTCGTCGTCTTTCATTGTTTTTCGCCAACTTTTCATAGTATTTTTGCCATCTTTTTATCGCCGTGTGTACACCGTCTATGCACTCCCGAGCAGGAGCGAACAGCAAAATAATATAAAAACAATATCAAACTGTGTTATAATGATATATTTTGTTATTGAAAATATATGGAGATACATTGAATACATTTTGTTATTGAGTAGATATTTAAAACAGTCGTTGTAAGATGAGTTTAATAACTGATTTTGTTATCATATCTTATTGTGGTCTTAAAATGACATTCGTTATATTTCATAAACATTTTTTTTATTGATTAAAGAGATTTTAAATTATGAATATTTTATAAAATGATGTTTTAATATCCCATATACTACTGCATTTGTTATTCAATACCTTAAGAATACTAAAATATGTTATTCTAAACTCTGAATACAGTCATGTTATTGCTTTGTTATTCAAATAACACAAGTAGTTATTCTTTTGGCCTTAACGGAGTAAAATTTTGATATTATTTTTTTGTTATTTTACCAACTATGTCAGCCAAAACAAGACCAGATTTTGATATGAGTTATTCGATTTCCAATAACACATTTTGAAATTATTTTGCTCTTCGCTCCTGTTCGGGTTGTCTCTTCGTATTATATTCATCTCTTCATCGACCTTTTGTTGTGCTTCCTGAAGATTTAAATGTTAAACTGTTTTTAATTATCGTTTAAAAAGAATGTAGCCAATTAATGCAAATGAGACAAAGATTTCAAATCATTAGGCATAAACACAACATTATTGACTTAGCAGTAGTAAAGCATTTTGAAGTTTTATCGCACTACAGAAAACATATTGCAAACTGTCAAAATTTTCAAAATTTTCAAAATTGCATTGACAGCATGCCAGCAATAACGTAAATCCTGACCTTTTTAATGCACTACTCGTTAGAGTATAGCCCATTACATCTTAAAATGATAAAAATAGGGCATGGCATGACATTTGAGAATTATTCAAGAGCGTATCCTTAAAAAATCATTAGTTTCCTTTGTTGAAAGGGATGCATGTAAGATTTTGAGGTCGACTGGTGCAAAATATTACAAATCGAGCAGTAAATCTATAGAGACTATAGATTACAGAGGCGCCGAGACACTCAAAAACCGCTAATTTTGAACGAAAGCGGAGAGTTACGTTTATTTATGATGATAGGGTAAGGTGGTGCAGAATGCACCGCTTAAGCAAAATATCATTTCGCAGAGCAACGGCGTGTTTGTTCCACGTTTTTCAACTTCTAGAAGACTTTGGGATCTTTTCTACACTTACTCCTGGTGAAATTTCCTAACAAAAACCAGTATTTTTTGTTATTTTTGACGATTCTTGGCAAGAGTCAAAATCATTATGTGAGGCAGAACGCCAAAACCCGTGGACAAAACGCACCAAGTTTGCCCAGCTAGGCGTTAAACGCAACCAGCAAATTTACATATAATCACGTCTAAAAATAAAAAATAAGAAAACTTATCCAATTTAATTCTACTATGTGTATTTTATTCAATGACAGATACGTATTTCGCCTACGACTTGCAGGCTTCCTCAGTGTCTGTTTTTAGTTCGAAAACAGACACTGAGGAAGCCTGCAAGTCGTAGGCGAAATACGTATCTGTCATTGAATAAAATACACATAGTAGAATTAAATTGGATAAGTTTTCTTATTTTTTATTTTTAGGTTTCGTATTCTACTAAGACGCTCCAAAAACTTCAGTCATATAATCACGTGTTGTATAAACTCCTAAAACTAGGTTTCCAAAATGGCGGAAGCCTTTGTTATAGCGTTTGTCTATACGTTTGTTTGCTGGGATTTAATTGGTTCATATCTCAACAAAATTGGCAATAAAATTTATTCATTTATTTTTCTCCAACTGATGTGTGATGAAATATTGTAAGTTAAACAATGTACAATTAGTTTTAAGGCAAATTCTAAGTCCTATACAATACATAATATTGCTACATTTTTAATAAATAATCCGAAACAAAAGATGTACTGCAAATTAAAAATATTTTATAACTGTTCGATCCCGCTGTGATGCATTCTACACCTGTTTTATATTTTGAAGTTTTTTGCAATATATGTGAAAAATATGCATAGTTAATGCCATTTTTGTGATGAATCATCGAGTATGACAGTATATCAATTAGATAAAATTAGGTAAAAGCTTAAGAGAACACCGTGTTTTCTTACATGTGGTCTCCACCAAGGACGCCAGAAACTACCTGCAATTCAGTAAAGCAAACAGATACGCTCGATGCTTCGTTTGTATTGCCAGCTCCGAAAAAGTTGGATATGGTAAAGCGCTTCGTATCCACCGAATAGAGCCAATCTGCCAATTACAACATCCTCCCCCGCGAGAAAGGCGAAAACATCGAACGGAACCTGGTTCCGGCCACCGGACAGTGCTGCGCGGTAACGTGCAGTAGAAGTTGAAGATGAAGACCGAGAGCAAGTTCAAACAATCAAGAAGTACTGGGTCAAAATGGACATTTTTATGCGGAAGCACCAGCCGATGCTGGTTGTGTCTGAGTAGCATGCAATCGC